>NC_142885.1:49737500-50062500 GCF_051225735.1 Oryctolagus cuniculus | reverse complement strand
CATAGTGTATTGGGGGTCTGTCATACTGAGCAGCATGAACAAGTTCCTGTCCCCATGGACCCTGCAAGCTGCCCTTGTGCCCCACCAACCTGAGAAGCCAGTGTTGCTACAGCTCCTATTGCAAGACGGGGAAACTGAGGCTCAGCCTCAAGTCACACAACCAAAGTGGTGCAGATTCCAAAGTTTCAAGATTGCCACAAAAGCTGCGGGAGGAGGGGGGCTGCTGGGAAATCCCAGATGCTGACCAAATATCTAAGTGTCCACTCCCTCTGGGCAGCTCACGAGAATGCAATCACATTCAAGGCCCAGGCACTGGGAGAGGAGGGTCATGCTTATACCTCATTGGCCAGATCTGTGTCCCATGACACCCCCACATATACACTGCAAGGGAGCCTGGGAAGGTATTGGCTGACTGCCCACACACGTACACTTCATTGGCCAGATCCGTGTCCCATGACACCCCACACACAATACCTGGCTGACAGCCCAGGCTACTCCCTCCCCTCCTCCACTCTGCAAAACACCTTACCCTCATACAAGGCACTTCAAAAAGTTCATGGAAAATGGAATTAAATGCTAAGGTTTTTTTAGTGGAAAAAATGTTAGGAATCGACACCTGTGAGGAACGTTTGAAGAACAGGTCAAGCAGAATGTGCACTGTGGAAAACTATGCCTGGATTTCAGTATTTTTTCTGTCACTAAAATACACGCATCTTTTCGTCCTGTTTTCCTACAAACGCTGGGAAGCACCCTTGTATGCATCTGACATCAGAAAGGGGACATGGATCTCCGGGGCAACCTGGGGAGTCTGCTGCCCTCTGGAAGTTGAGGACAGGGCTCCAACATCTGCCTGAGATGCAGGCTGAGGGCAGGGAAAAGCCACGGAGCCAGTAGGGTTGACACTGCAGAGGCAGGCGTGGGCGGTCAGCCTAGAGGTAGAGGTCCCGTGCCCTAGAACTTGGGTTCAGTCCCTGGCGTCTGACTCCAGCTTCCTGCCAATACAGACCTGGGAGGCAGGGGTGATGGCTTAAGTCCTCAGGTGCCGGCCACCCTGATGGGAGACCTAGATGGAGTTCCTGGCTCTGTCCTAGCTAGAGCCTGTCCCAGCCGCCGCTGATGTGGGCATTTGGAAAGTGAACCAGCAGATGGAAGAGAGCCCTCTCTCTCTCTCTCTCTCTCTCTCTCTCTCTCTCTAATAAATGAAATGTAGGGCTGGTGTTATGCCATAATGGTCTAACCCACCACCTGCAATGCCAGCATCCCACATGGGCACCAGTTCTGGTCCTGGCTGCTCTACTTCCAATCCAGCTCCCTGCTAATGTGCCTGGGAAAAGCAGCAGCAGATGGCCCAAGTCCTTGGGTCCCCGCTTGTACATGGGAGACCTGGATGAAGGCTCTGGCTTCAGTTTGGTTCAGCCCCAGACACTGCAGATGGAAGATAGCTATTACCTATCTATCTATCCATCCATCCATCCATCCATCATCAATCATCTATCTATCCTCCCTCCCCCTTTCTCTTTCAAATAAATAAAATAAATCTTAAAGAAATGTGTAACACTTTAAAAACAACTCTTTGGCAGGGGCGGGTGTCTGGCCGTTGGTTAAGATGCTCTGTTCCCTATTAGAGTTCTTGGATTCCATTCCTGGCTCCTGGCTCCAGCTTCCTGGAAACACAGGAAGGCATCGGTGACAGCCCAAGGAGCTGGGTTCCTGCCGTCACAATGGGAGACCCGGATGGAGTCCCCGGCTCTAGTCTCCCGCTCGGCCCAGCCCTCGGCCCAGCCCGGGCTCTTGCAAGCACTGTGGGGGCCCCAATCAGTGAATCTAAGAGCTTCCTGTGTGTCTCATGGATGGGTAAACAAGTACATTTTAAAAACAATTCAGAGGCAAGAGAAGGCATCTGTAGTCATCTCTAGCGACCCAGAAAACGAACAGGAGCAACTGCAGGTTACGAGCAGGAACAAAACGGTAGCAAGCACCCTGGGACAGCTGCCGGCAGGCAAGGTTACCGCCCCTCTTCTTCCCAGCAGCCCTCGCTCCGAGGTGAAAGGCGCCTGCGCATGTCGTTGCGCATGCGTAGACTCTGCACATGGCGTCCGGGCACCGAATGTTGAACCCCCAGGGTTCGGCAGGTGCTTGCCACGGCGTGAGAGTTGTCCTTCGGAAGAGTCTAGATACTATGACGTTACGGTCCACGTTGCTCCTGCAGAACCCTCCCAAAGATGTTCTTGTAGGGCTCACTTTCATTCTTCCTGGGTTCAGAGCCCAGTGGATAAAGAGAAAGGGCAGCCTCCCCGGGGGCCCGGCGTGGGGGCCTCCACTCGCAGCCTGGACGGGCGGATTCTGAGTGATCTGTGGATCCTGGGGCTCCCTCGGCCCACTTTCCCGACGGCAGCAGGGAGGCGGAGTCCTGATCTATAGAGGCAGTTACGGGATTGCCCAGTGTGGCCACGTGTATACACGAATACATCCGAGCCCCTGGGCGCAGCTCCCAGGGACCCGCAGGCCCCCTGACGTCCGTGCTGCGTGGCGGCTCCTGTGCGAGGAGGAAGCAAGGGAAATAAACCGATTTTTTTTCTCGATTTTCCCCTTTTACTTGAAATACACAAAAATAACGAAGTCTTTTTAAAAAGTGACTAGATGTGTTCTTCAACTGAGCCAGGTGCTTCTCCCGGTCTCCCATGGGGTGCAGGGCTCAAGCACTTGTGCCATCCTCCACTGCACTCCCAGGCCACAGCAGAGAGCTGGCCTGGAAGAGGGGAAACCGGGACAGAATCCAGCACCCCGACCGGGACTAGAACCCGGTGTGCCGGCACCGCAAGGTGGAGGATTAGCCTAGTGAGCCACAGCGCCAGCCTTCTTCAACTGTTCTGTAAGTGACAGAATCTCCAACTCTTATATCCTCCCATCCCGCCCTTTTCCAGGGTTTTCGCACAGTGCTGAGATGACAGTTTCCGCCATGCCTGTGGGGACCACCAAGACTCCGCTCCTGCCTGTCCACCACACCCCCCAGCCGAGGCAGAAGCTCATCACTGGAGACCCCAGACCCTGCACTGGAGCTGCCCGCCCCCTCCGGGCACCATGGTCCTGAGGCCTGAGAACCCAGCTGTGCACCGGGCCCCGGGGGACGGGAGTTGGTGGCTGTAGGTAAGCAGCCAGCTCATCCCCCTCCACCATCTCCAGGGACACTCATGGGAATGCAACGGTAGCACGGACTGATCTCTCTTTCCAGACAAAGTGCACATCTGGAAATGAGTTTTCAAGACAAATTGGAAAGTCCCAATATTTAAGAGTTGGAAACATTAAAAAATAAAAAAATGAAGACACTGCCCCAGCCCAAGCAAGCCTAAGCATGAGCAGGAGACAGCTCAAGGGGGCCGTGTTAGAGCCTCTGGCCGCCGGCGCCGCGGCTCACTAGGCTAATCCTCCGCCTCCGGTGCCAGCACACCGGGTTCTAGTCCCAATCGGGGCGCCGGATTCTGTCCCGGTTGCCCCTCTTCCAGGCCAGCTCTCTGCTGTGGCCCGGAAAGGCAGTGGAGGATGGCCCAGGTGCTTGGGCCCTGCACCCGCATGGGAGACCAGGAGGAAGCACCTGGCTCCTGCCTTCGGATCAGCGCGGTGCGCCAGCCGCAGCACGCCGGCCGCAGTGGCCAGTGGGGGTGAACCAACGGTAAAGGAAGACCTTTCTCTCTGTCTCTCTCTCTCACTGTCCACTCTGCCTGTCAAATAAATAAATAAATAAAGCCTCTGGCCTTGGAGGCAGCCTCTCTCCAGGGTCTTGAGATAGCCCCATGCTCACAGCTCCAGCTCCCTCCCTCTCAACCCGCCCTCGGATCTGTGGGATCTGCTGGATCCCCTGGCAACCCAGGATTACTGTCTGTGGCCTCACCCCCACCGCAGCCTCTTAGCTCTTCCAAGAGCTCTCCGGAGTTCTCCTGCAGGGAAGAAAAGCCAGGAAGGTGTATGGGCCATCCCTTCTGCCACCTCCTTCCCCTGAGCCAGCAGCTGCTCTAATGAGAAGAAAAAGCCAGAGACCCGGGAAGGAGGATCAGCAGAAGATAGGCACTCAATCAAAAGAAAATGCGAGGCTGCTGTGTGCACAAAAGCAGAGGGGAGGAGGCAGGGTAAGGGGGGGGTAGGATGGGGTGGAGGGAGGAGGTGGGGCGGGGGGAGGACGGGGTGGAGGGAGTGAGGTCATGGGGCCCACAGGAGATTCAGGCCACTCTCCCCCACCCCACACCTCCCTGTGGGCTGAGGGGTGTAGGGAGAACTGGGGTAGTGGCTTAGGTGTGGAACTAACCAAGGAGAGGGTGTCCCAGGGAGCAGGAACAGCAACACGGTGTGTTCAGAGGCAGCAAGAAAGGCGAGTGGAGAGCAAGCAATAAAGGGCGCAAGAGGTGCACCCAGGACCCCAGCAGGAGCCACCGCCCTCTGCAGGGCGGAGTTGGTGACTGAGCCTGAGGGAGCCAGGGAGCAACTAGAGACTCCCGCGAGGTGCGAGGCTCCTTCTGCAGGCCTAGTAGCTGCCTGGAGCTGCTGGTGTCGGGGGCAGATAAAAGGCTTCAGGGATGACTCCTTGTTTGACTCCTTGTTTGGGGCATTGTTGAGTGCTGCTTGCGTCATCAGTCATCTCCATGCAACAAATCCGTATGGAACACCAACTGTGTGCCAGGCCCTGGGGCAGATCAGGAATGCAAGCCCGCAGCGACCTGGGCTTCCCATGACCCCTACGATGCAGTCAGAAAGAGTAAAAAGGGGGCAAAGTGTTCCCCCAATGAAAAACCCATACAAAGATTTACTGAGCACCTACTAGGTGCCGAGCGTAAGTCAACAGTAACTAAGACGGACAAGGTCCCTGTCACTGTGAAATTTCTATGGAGCAAACAGAAATAGATGGAAAAAACTGTGTTGTACGAGAGCACTTCACAAAGCTCATGGACAATGGAATTAGGAAATAAGTTTACCGGGCGGCATTGGGCTTTAGTAGTATGGACACGAGTGGATGCACCCATGTCCCCTGTCAGAGTGCCTGGGTTCGAGCTCCCCTCCCAGTTCCACTCCTGATTCCAGCTCCCTGCTAATGTGCACCCTGCGAAGCACCAGGTGTCCCAGCCAAGTCCTTGAGGGCATTTGGGGACTGAACTAGCAGATGAGAGCACTCTCTCTCTCTCTCTTTCTCTCTCCCTCCCTCCCTGACTCTCAAAAATAAAAAATAGTGGGCTGGCGCTGTGTTGCAGCAGGTTAAAGCCCCAGTCTGCAATGCTGGCATCCCATATGGGTGCTGGTTCGAGTCCCAGCTACTCCACTTCCGATCCAGCTCTCTGCTATGGCCTGGGAAAGCAGCAGAAGATGGCCCAAGTGTTTGGGCCCCTGCATCCAAGTGGGAGACCTGGAAGAAGTTCCTGGCTCCTGGCTTCAGATCGGCGCAGCTCCGGCCTTTGTAACTAACTGGGGAGTGAACCAGCGGATGGAAGACCTCTCTCTCTCTCTCTCTCTCTCTCTCTCTCTCTCTCTCTCTCTTTCTCAGCATCTCTGTAACTCTGCCTTCAAATAAATAAATAAATCTTTTTTAAAAAATAGTAAGTTTATTTTGATATAAAAATCCTTGAAATCTATGCATATAATGGGTCTTCAAAAAGTTCATGGAAGATGCGTGTTTCGAGAAAACTATGCACGCATTTCAAAATCCGTCGCCTGGAAATGAATGTGTCTTTTCATCGCATTCTCCACAAGTGTTTTAAGTATTATATCAGAAAGGTTCTAAGTGCAGGGAAAACCTGAGAAGGAGAAGGAGGAAGTGGAGGAGGATCCTGGGAGGAGGGGCTGCAGGGTTACGCGGGAGCTTCCAGGAGGTGACATGTGAAGGGACAGATTCAAAGCTGAGAGTGAGCATTGGAGATAGGAGAGGGGAGAGCACCAGACACAGAAGAGGGGGTCTTGGAGGACCCAAGGAAAGGACACACCACGAACCCCCAAAGAGCCACAGGATCGGGGCCAGTGTTGTGGCACGGCAGGTTAAGCCACTGTCTGCATGTTGGAGCCCTGAACCCATCTCCCTGCTAATGCACCTGGGAAGGCAGTGGAAGATGATTCAAATACTTGGGCCCTCGTCACTCAAGGAGGAGACTCAGATGGGGTTCCAGCTTCCAGCTGGTCCAGCCATGGCACTGCAGCCATTTGGGAAGTGAACCAGCAGATGGAAGATCTGTCTCTATGTGTCTCCCCACTCCAGCCCCCAACTCCCCCACCCTCACTCCCACCCTTGTCAATGTGCCTATCAAATAAATAATAAAATAAATCTTGGGGGGGAAAAAAGGCAACAGGACCCAAGTTTCCTGCAGGTCTGGGTGAGGCCAGCAGGGGGAAGCAGGGAGCCAGGGCAGAGCACAGAGCACAGGAAGGTCCCTGTGCATCATGGAAGAAACCAGGGGCTCATCAAAGGATCCCCCTTACCAAGGTCCTATCCCTTCAGCTACCGTAACCCATGAACCCATCAACCCCCATGTAACCCTGGGAGGCCAGGGAGGCCGGGAGCCGGCCGCCTGCTCTCACAAGCTTCCTGCAGCTTGTCAGCTGACCCCCTGGGGCCACAGTGTGTGTGATGTACAATTCCTCCAGGGACCGTGCATGCCAGGGCAGCTGTAGGATGTTTATGACTGCTGGCCAGGACAGATCAAATCATCGCCTCCACTGCCGCTCACCCTAACAGCTGGTTACCTCCACCCCAGCCCTGCTCCAATTGCCAAGGGAAGCATTGTAAATAAATGTGTACAAGCAAACAGCTGCTGTCATTTAAAAACATCGATTCATCTAGCAAAAATGCCCCACTTAGGACTGAAGTGGCATACTGCTGAGCGCGTGTCCTGGTGGCATTTTAATGAAATCAGCGACACAATGGTGGAGCTCGTTAATGGATTCAAAGTACCCCCTGGACAAGGACAGAGGGAGGGAGGAAGGGCTGTGGACACGTTTGGGCGGGGCCCATGTCCCAGACCCAGGAGGGGGAGGCACAGCCAGCTGCCTCTCTGTTCAACACTTGCTTCTCACCTTTCTCCTCCTCCCCCTTCCCTCCCCCATCTCTTCTGCCTGTGATTGACACCAAGGCAGACTCATTCGTTGGATTCTGGGAGCCTCAGGGGCAGGTGGTGAAGCGTCTGCCCACTGCCGGGTTCTAGAGGCCGGGACCCAGGGCCCAGGGCTGCTGCTTCTCCTTGCACACAGCTGGACTGCATCTCCCAGCCTCCAGTGCGGTCAGGAATGTACTAGAAGGCCAGGAGCAAGGGAACGGAAGTGGTGCATAGCCTTCCTGCGTGAGGCTCACCAGATCTTCTCCCAGCTGTGGGCGGGAGGAAGAGGACGCCGGGGTCCCCGTAGCAATGGAGGCTCAGGCGGAAGGCCTGTGGTCCCCTGAATGACTGCCTGGAGCAGAGCCTCCCGTCTGTCTACAACAGGTGCAGTGGAAGGGAGAAGTCCATGTGCCTGGCCGCTGGTATCTGGGGACTGTTCACTGCTGTTGGGCTGGTGCCCTACTATACAGTGATCCCAGAATTCATTCATCACCCATGCACTGATCACCAAACAAGAGAAATATCTAGGGGCCAGCGCTGTGGCGTAGCGGGTGAAGCCACCACCTGCAGTGCCGGCATCCCATATGGGCACCAGTTCAAGTCCCGGCTGCTCGACTTCTGATCCAACTCTCTGCTATGGCCTGGGAAAGCAGTAGAAGATGGACCAAGTCCTTGGGCCCCCGAACCCATGTGGGAGACCTGGAAAAAGCTCTTGACTCCTGGTTTCAGCCTGGCTCAGCTCTGTGGCCATTTGGGGAGTGAACCAGCAGAGAGAAGATTTTTCTCTCTCTCTCTCTCTGTCTCTCCTCCTCTCTCTGTAACTCTGCCTTTCAAATAAAGAAACAAGTTTTTTTTTAATATATATCTCCCTCAGAAATCACATCAATCTGGTAAAAAGAAGAGAATGAACCTGTTTTTCAGATAGAGAAACCGAAGTTCAGAAAGGTTAGGTAACTTTCTGGAAGACACACAGCTGTCATTTTTGGATACCCACTGAGCACCCTTGTGCTAAACGCTTCCAATGCATTCTCTGCTTTACTAATGAGAGTTCTCTTTATTGCTATCCCTGTTTTTACAGATGAGGAAACAGAGGCTTGGAGATATTAATCCATTTGGTCGAGGGGTTAAGGAAGGGAAGGGATGGGATAAAGGCACCCAGTAGAGCTCAAACCGGAAGGCTAACACTGCTTGTTTTTTTCCACCCCGAAGAGTCGTTAATAATAAGCTCATTGCATTGCATCTTAAAATACCAACTTATTGCAAATCAAAATTGGAAAACTAGACACACACACACACACACACACACTCCTTGAAAGTTAAAGCCATTCCATCAAAACAAAACATATGGCCACCCAAATCTGCATTTATTACATCTAACTGGAAGACACACAATCAAGTACATGAATATTTTAGCAGCTTAACCAACATGCAAAGCCTCACGCCAAGCCCCAGTGACTCGCCCGCGGGCGCATATCCAGCTTCTGACATTGGGGGTTGGAAGGTCCCTACCTCGAGCCCCGCCTGTGCTGGGGTGGGGAGGGGCCTTTCCTGTGAGTCACTGTTCAATAGCACCCCCGGAATGGCCAGAGAAGCTCTTTCTACCCAGCTTTTGTCCCTTGATTGGTGTCGGGGGAACACCGTAGGCGAAGGCAAGCCATTTGGCTCTCAAATCAAATGGAAAGTTCAGAACTTCTCGTGTAATCTTGGGGGGATTGTTGTGTCAGCCACAGGGTGTCCAGGGAACAAATGGGAATTAACAGAGATGTATTTGCTGGTCAAGTCTACCAACGGCCTGAGTTCCCATGTAGCGAGGGCGAGGAGAACACACGGGCGGCGCCCTCCAAGTGCTGGACCGTGCGTCCTCACCCGCAGGATCCTCAGCGGGGCGTGTCTGAGTGTCACCTGGCTATGATGCACCCAACAGCCCCCCCCCCCTCTTTTTTGGTACATTTTGCATCACCGTGTAAATGGCGGCCCAGGAAGGTACAGGGAAGACGAGAGAAAGCAGCAAGGAGCAGTCAAGCCCGAGAGTTCAGAGGTCAAACACCAGGAATGCTGCACACTCAATGCGCGCTGGTGCTGACCTCGCCAGAGGCCTTGGTGACAGAGATGGAGAGTGGCTCGCTGTGCATTGAAATCACCCACGCCAAGGCCATGGGCCAACAGTTCTCACACGGCCCCGCCTTATAAGCACCAGGGGACCGGGTGCACACATGTGTACTGGGATTGCCAATGTCTCTGCTGCAGGGGACGATGGCCACAAGCTACTACAATGATAGAATTAAAGTCTACCCAGAATGCCCAGGGGCTGGGACATTTAAAAATAAATCAGCAGTGATAAACAGCAAAGGCACCCCAATTCCCATGAGAAAAACTGTCCCCTGGCCACTCTCAAGTAAAGACAGACACACGGTCAGCCTCAGCTGATGGTGGCGCCATACACAGGGGTACTGTTTCCAACGGGTGCCCAGCAAACACGGAGCTGTCGGGAGCCAGTGTAGGAGACAGCCCGCCTAGGAATCAACTCAGTTCAGAGGAAAAGCGAGGCCAAGAGATGATGCAAGGATGGCCAAGGGCTGGCACTGCCATGGGTAAAGCTGCTGCCTGCAGTGCCGGCATCCCCTATGGGCACTGGTTCGAGTCCCGGCTGTTCCACTTCTGATCCAGCTCCCTGCTAATGGCCTGGGAAAAGCAGCAAAAGGTGGCCCAAGTGTCTGAGCCCCTGCCATCTATGTGGGAGGTCTGGAAGAAGCTCCTGGCTCCTGAATTTGGCCAGGCCTAGCCCTGGCTGTTGCACCCATCTGGGGAGTGACCCAGAGGACAGAAGACTTCTCTCTCTCTCGCTCTCTCGCTCTCTCGCTCTCTTGCTCTCTCGCTCTCTCTCTCTGTCTATAACTCTGCCTTTCAAATAAACACATCATTCTTTAAAACAGAAAGAATAGTCAAGGTGTGAATACCTCTTTCTCCCTGTCTACCTGTTATGGTATGGACAGGATCTGGGTCCCCAAACCCACACAGACATTTAAACCCCAAAGCTGTATGTTAATGGTAAATGGATTTGAATCGATGGTTGATGGACGGAGGCTGGAGGCTTGGTCTAATTAGGCTGTCGGGGATGCAGGCCGAGGGGGTCCCTGGGGCTTCCTGGGAAAGCAGTTATCACTGGATGCCTGGTTATGTAAGCTCTGCTTCGGGGCTCGCTGTGTGCTCATCCTGCCACAACCCTCCAGCCTGCACCAATGAGGATGCCTGATATTAGACTGTGAACCTCCAAAAACAGGAAGCCAAAACAAGCCACCTTCTTTCCCGAGAAGTGCCTCTTGGGAATTTCAGTTAAAGTCGTGGAAAACCAACTCCAGCACCACCCTTCCCATGGGCAACGTCTTCCCCTGATGGACATGGGACAGAACATTCTGTTCCACTCTGCCGACCCTCAAGAACACACCAGCATGGCCCAGCTGCTGGAAGCTCCTGCTGCTGCGGGGGACAGCAGGGCCAGCAGGCAAGTGTCCAACACGGAGGAGCACAGGCCAGGATGTCCCCCTTCCAGACTGTCCTCAGTCTGGACACAAACCCCTAGAGGAAGGCAAAGCTGCAGATGCTCCAGGACACTGGGCCCATCAGGCTTTCCAGGAGGAGCCCGGTGGGTGTGGGAGAAGTACAGGGCTGAGGCTGGTGGCAGCCAGACCTTCTTGCCTTCTGCATTGCCTGCCCGTGGCACAGTCTGCAGGGCCACAGCCAGTGAGCCCCCTCCATCTTCCTGGTCTCTCCCCAGGCACTCTCTCTTCCCAAGCTTCTCCCATTTACAAATCCCTCTGGCCATGCCTTCCTTGTTCTGCTAATCCCTGATAGTATTTCTTATCCTTCCCATTCTAAAAGGCACATTTGGTTTTTCACATTTTCACATTGACATTGGGATGCACCTTGCAGATTATGTCACTGTGTCGGGGCCAGTGCCATGGCACAATGGGTTAAGCATCTGCCTGTGATGCCGGCATCCCATATGGGCACCAGTTCAAGACCAGGCTGCTCCTCTTCTGATCCAGCTCCCTGCAAATGTGCTTGGGAAAGCAGTAGAAGATGGCCCAAGTCCTTGGGCCCCTGTACCCATATGGGAGACCTGGAAGAAGCTCCTGGATCCTGGCTTCACCCTGGCTCAGCCCTGGCCGTTGTGGTCATTTGGGGAGTGAACCAGCAGATAGAAGATTTCTCTCTCTCTCTCTCTCTCTTTCTCTCTCTCTTCCTCCTCTCTCTGTAACTCTGCCTTTCAAATAAAAAAAAAAAAAAACTCATAAGAAAAAAGTCACCGTGTCATCGCTGCAGACCAGGTAGCAGTTGGGACAAAGCTTCCATTGCCTGTGCAGGTACAAACATGGTTGGAATTCCTGCTGGAAAGACCAGACAAGAGCAACCCCGCAGTGCTCCCTCCCTTGATACCAAGAAAACACCTCCAACAGCCACCCTCATACCTGTGGAAACTTGGCTCTGAGTCCCGCCAACCTCCGGCCCTGCACATGGGCAGCTTCCGGCGCCTGGAGGAGTCCCCGCCCCCTGCAAGGTATCAGAATGACAGCTTCTTCCCTTATCTGAGGTTTCATTTTCCAGTTACCCGCGGTCAACCACAGCCAGCACTGTACAATAAGTGTTTTGAGAGAGAGAGAAACCACAGTCCCATCACTTCTGTTACAGTGTATTGTTCTCTGTTTTAGCTATGGTGAATGTCATTTCTAGCTTTCACAGTGTAGGAAAAAGTATCTATTTATAGGGTTCTGCATGACCCGTGGTGTCAGGCACCCACGGGGGTCTTGGAAGATACCCCCATAAATAAGGGGGGCTGTTGTACCCCAGCTCTAGTTATTTGTCACTGTCCTTTCCTAAGACTTAGACAGGTAGAAAAACAATGACAGGGGGCCAGTGCTATGGTGTAGCGGGTTAAGCCACCTCCTGCAGTGCCTACATTTCATATGGGCGCCGTTTCGAGTCCCGGCTGCTCCACTTCAGATCCAGCTCTCTGCTATAGCCTGGGAAAGCAGTAGAAGATAGCCCGAGTCCTTGGGCCCCTGCACTCCCATGGGAGAGCCGGAAGAGGCTCCTGGTTCCTGGCTTCAGATCAACACAGCTCCGGCCATTGTGGACATCTGGGGAGTGAGCCTGTGGATGGAAAAAATCTCTTTCTCCGCCTCAGCCTCTCTGTCACTCCGCCTTTCAAATAAATAAATAAATCTTTAAAAAAAATTACAGCACATTTGCAGACTTGGTGGGCTTGGAAATGGCACAGACAGACAGCTTGCACCCACTTCGTGATGTCTAAGGGCTGGGTTGGAAGATGCTGGAGTGTTCCGAAGGCTGCACATGCCGGGCACCTGCACTGGGCAGACACAAAGACAAGCCTGGGTGGTCGGACTTCTTCTGCCACAGCCCTGGCTCCCAAGTTTTCCCGCAGGGGTCACCTCCACCACAGCCCACTGGTGGAAGCAGCCAGGCTCAGGGGAGGGGCCTAGACCCCCACCTATCTCTCAATAGGACGTGCATCAAAGGGTTTATGGACATTTGTTAAAACTGCACCCTCCTCCTCTTTCATTGAACAATGTTTAATTGTATTTATTTGAAAGGCAGAGAGAGGTGGGGTGGGGGAGAAAGAGGTCATCCATCCACTGGTTCACTCCCAGGAGCCAGGAACTCCAGTCCAGTCCCCAGCGTGGGTGGCAGGGGCCTCCTGCCCTGAGCCCCAAGAGGAGCAAATTAAGATTTAAGAGGGAGCCAGCGCCCTGGCTCACTAGGCTAATCCTCCGCCTGTGGCGTCGGCACACCGGGTTCTAGTCCCGGTCAGGGTGCTGGATTCTGTCCCGGTTGCCCCTCTTCCAGGCCAGCTCTCTGCTGTGGCCCGGGAGTGCAGTGGAGGATGGCCCAAGTGCTTGGGCCCTGCACCCCATGGGAGACCAGGAGAAGTACCTGGCTCCTGCCATCGGATCAGCGCGGTGCACCGGCTGCAGCACGCCGGCCACAGCAGCCATTGGTCCAGGATGAACCAACAGCAAAAGGAAGACCTTTCTCTTTGTCTCTCTCTCACTGTCCACTCTGTCCAAAAAAAAAAAAAAAAAGAGGGAGCTGGTCGCACTCTCAGACTCAGCTTGTCCGAGACACCAGGGTGGAGAGAGGCAGTACTGGCAGCAAGCTCCAAGCAGGCCACCTCCAGTCGGTGTAATGTGCCTGCATCCCTGCAGGAGAGAGATCGCGGTGAACCACCCCGCTCCTGGTCTCCTCTGTCTGTGCTCACTGCACAAGCAAAGCCGGTCCTGAAATCATCTTTTCTTTGCTATTGCTTTTTTTTTTTTTCTACTGTCTTCAGATATTTGTTGAATGTACAAGCAGAGGGTGACTTGGGGTGGAGGGAGAGGCTGAGTAAGACCCTTTCAGGGGCTTCAAAGGTTCTCTCCTGGGGGCACTGGAGGAGGCTGGGATAGCTGTGTCGGGGCTGTTAGGAAGCCGCTACAGCTTGAGCCTGTCCCGGCCAGAAGTTTTGGCCTGGCACGCAGTCTGGGTAGCGGCAGAGAAGTTCTGGTTTATGTGGCTGTCAGGGCCTCTGCCACTGGCAACTCCAGGCCTCCCCACAGCGGTGGGCTTGGAGCTGTGTTTCTCCGAGCAGCAGAAAGCTGCCACCTACCCCTGCATTTCTGGGAGCCTGGTGAACATGCAGATTCCGGGGCCCGACTCCAGAGCTCCTGGATGGAACTCCCCAGAGAAGCTGCCCAAGTACCTGTGTCTGGGGCCGGCATATTGTGGTGCAGTGGGTTAAGCTGCCACCTGCGACGCCGGTGTCCCACGATCCCACGTCGCAGCGCTGGGAGTCCTGGCTGCTCCACTTCCCACCCAGTTTCCCGCTTGAAGACCCAGATGGAGTCCCCGGCTCCTGGCTGCAGCCTGATGCAGCCCTGGCTGTCGTTAGCATTTGAGGAGTGAACCAGGGGATGAAAGATCTGTCACTCTGCCTTGCAAGTAAGTTAAATCTTCGCTACAGAGGAAGAAACAGGACCTGTGCCATCAGCAGGGGGGCGACAAGTGGATTGTGGGACAGATAGAACAGACTGGCTCACCTAACCCTCACTACCTCCATGGGAGGGAGGCTCTCATACCCAACCCACAGAGGAAGATGCTGAGGTCCACAGGGCAGGCGAGCACCCAGGCCGTCTGCCTTGGTCCCCAGAGGAACCCGGCCTCCTGGTTCTTGCCTTCACTCAAGGTCCGTTTGGGGGCCTTGGCTCCCAGCTGAGGCAGAGAGGTGCACCTGCTGAATGGGACGAAGACACGGACAGTGGGGGACCAGGGGCGAGTGGCAGGAGACCAAGCCATTGCAATCCATTAAATGTCTCTTTCCTGGCCCAGACAAATGTTGCTGTCAAGTCTGGAGCTGTGTTTGTACGTGTGTCTTCTTAATAAATTTGATAACGAAGCCACAAATGTTCCCAGAACACTCGGATAATACCTAAATTACAGGCTTCTGGTCAAATGGATAAAGACGACAAACCTAGGCGTAAATGCCGCCTGTGGTCTGTTCAGTCTGCGCCTTTCATGACACTCAGATGGCTCTGTCAGCTTGATGGCCAGTCTGAGGCCGCCAGGAAGGAGGGGAGGGGGCTGCCAGCAGACCACAGGAAGCGCACCCCCCGTGTGAGAAACCCGAGCTCCTTGCTTTTGCAAAAGCACTGCATCTGGGCCAGTGATGCAACTCGACTCGTTGGTTTCGAAGACATAAACAAGCTCGTGCTGGTCCCACCCTTATGATCACTGCCCGAACCTGGGTGCTGGGTTCCAGTCTCCTTTGGCCCTTGGCTTGGGGGATAGGCTTATTCTAGCCTCTAGTTTCTTAGGAAATAAGAGACCATTATTCAAAAAGGATTCTTGCACGGGGCAAGAGAGGCTGTTGCAAGGTCTTGCGAGCATCTCTGGGGTTAGCCGAGAAGAGCTTTGAGCGAGACCAGGAGCCAGCAGTGGGATGAACGCCTGGCCTGATGGGTCAGCGGGTTGGATAGGACTGCAGCGCATGGCCAGTGTGTCCTCAGCAGGGGCCCCGTGCCGGCTCAGGCTGAGGGTGGGCTCAAGTTCAGCCGCCTGAGGGAAGAACAGAAGCTGAACCGGAGCTAGACTCACTAGCAATTTTTTTAAAAACTTTTTTCCCCCTTAACATATATTTGAAACAGAGTAACACAGAAAGAGAACTTGTATCCATCTGCTGGTGCACGCCCCAAATGCCTCCAGCAGCCAGGGCTGGGCCAGGAGCTCCATCCAGGTGTCCCACGTGCGTGTGGCGTGGGCCCAAGGACCTGGGCCATCCCGGGCTGCCTTCCCTGGCGCGTCAGCAGGAAGCGGGATCCGGAGACGGAAGTAGCCGGGACGCAAAGCAGGCTCTCCGCTATGGGCTGCGGGGGTCCCAGGTGGTTCTTTTTGGCGGGGACAAATGGCCTGGCAAACCATCTATGAGACAAAGCACGGGGCTTGGAGGCCCAGGGAAACCACGGGAGCATCCCCCAGTCTGAGACCTAGGGGTACGTGGCTCCTCGCACCTGCGCCATGTTCTGGGGGGCCACAAAAGGGCGAGAGGAGTTCCTTTCACTATCACTGTTTCTCAAGGACACGGGGCGCAGGCAGAACTCATGGCTGTCCCCGTCAGGCGGCAACTCCGCGTGAAACCTCGCACTGGGGGCCATCACTAGGATAAGAGGTGGCCACGACCTTAGTATTTTTTAGGGTTTTTTTTTTTTTTTTTTTTTTTTTTTTTTTGGTTCCTATAATGCAAACAATACTGAATTGGCCTTGAGCTAGCGCTGGGCTTGTCACCTGTCAATGAAACAATGACCCGAGATTGATTGCCGAAAGGATTCAGGGTTAGGAACGCAGGCACTGCCCGATGCAACGCTGGTGACCAGGTATCAGAATCCACAGCCAGCGTGAGATCTCTGCATTGCCTCTGTTCAAGGCCGCAAGGGGCCGGTGTCGCTCCCCGCACACACACCCCCAACGAGCGAGTGCACCAAACACAGAAGCCCCATGGTCCCCGCACCCCTGGGCATTCAGGAGCAGGGGGGCAGTGTCGCCTGGTCCCTTGCCTGCTGCTCTGCGCTGAGACCCAGGTGGCTCTCACCCCACACGCCCTGGACGCCGCACCTGCTCGTGCGCCCGTGGCTTTTCCTGAGTACAGGCAGATGGTCACTTATTTATTTCACTCAGCCTCAGTTTTATTTCTTTACAAAATGGGGAGAATTCATCATCTCCGCTGTAGAAGCTGAAATGGTGGCTACAAAACTGTTCCCGCCGCAGAGGAAAAACCGTGGGAACGTGACGCCGAAGGGAAAGTCCCAGCCCCACCCCACGCGCCTGCAGCCTCCCGCCTTCTAAACTAGACGGGGCGGGGCCCCGGCATCGACCGCTCGGCGCTCCTCTAGGCGCCCTGGCGTGATCGGAGGAGCTGAGTGATCGGAAGTCCTCGTGCTAGCCTGACTGCTCATAGGAAGAGCGCCAAGGAGCTCAGCCCCGATGGAACCAGTCGTCGCCAGCCCCGCGGAAGAGGGAGCACCGTCCAAGGACGAGAGGTTCGTTTGAGAAGCTCGAGAGCGCGGAGAGCGCAGGCCGGGAGGGGAAGGAGCCCGCAGACGCCCAGCGAGGGCGCTCAGCGAGGGACAGCATGGCCCCCGCGCGTGCGCTTTGGGAAGCCCTGGCGCTTGGAGCCGCGCATGCGCTGAGGACGCAGAGGGCGAAAGTCCTCGCGCATGCGTCTTGCTGCTCCTCTAAGGGCATTTTTGTAGTCCTCGGTCGGTGGCCGTGCGCCTGCGCAGTTCTTGGTGTCGACTCGTTGCGGCTGTAGTACGCCTGCACAGGGTCTCAGTCTTGGCGCTGGTGTCCTGTCTGTCTCGGCCGCTTATTCCATCTAGACACCGGGAGGTGGACAGGTGCAGGGGCTTCGCCAGCGCCTTAGGAGCAGAGCAATCCTGTGCCCTTTTTTTTTTTCCTTTTCGAAATTTATGTCACTGAAATGCAGAGTTTGAAGCAGAGAGAGAACTCCCATCTGCTGGTTCACTCCCCAAATGGCCTTAAGGACCGGAGCTGGGCCAGACTGGAGCCAGGAGCCAGGAGCTTCTTCCGGGTCTCCCACGTGGGTGCAGGGGCCCAAGGCCTTGAGCCATCTTCTGCTGTGTTCCCAGGCCCTAGCAGAGAGCTGGGTCGGAAGTGGAGCAGCCGGGACTGGAACCGTCCGCGCCCACGTGGTGCTCCCAGGGAGGGAGTCTGTTGCCTGCGCACAGCCCGACACCCTGCGGGTGTCGTGGTGTGGGTCTGAGGGGCTGGTTCACCCTGCCATCTTCAGTCGGCCCTGGGAGGTGCCCACTTGGGCTGTTCGCTAAGCAAAGCAGGCCTGTTTGCCTGGGGACCCCTTGGTGGGTGGGTGGGGGTTTCGGAACTCGCAGCCTGAGCTGTTCCCCCTGTGTGTGCATCTGCGCCTGGCTCCTTTGTTTTAACACAACCAACAAGAAGCCGAATCACCCCGACAGGTCAGTTCCTAGAAGCTTTTTTTTAAAAAAAATATCTGTTTGAAAGGCAGGGCTACAGAGAGGGAGAGAGACAGAAAGATCTATCTGCTGGTTCACTCTCCAGATGGCCACAACAGCAAGGGCTGGGCCAGGAGCCGGGAACTCCATCTGGGTCTCCGATGTGGGTGCAGGGGAGACCCACATGCTTTCCCAGCTGCATCGGCAGGGAGCTGGATCAGAAGTGGAGCTGCCAGGACTCAAACCGGCACCCACGTGGGATGCTGGTGTCGCAGGCGGTGGCTTCCGCCCCTTGTAAAATCTTCCTGACCCTGTTTTCAGGATGAACTTTTAGGGGCTGAATCCTTAGCTCTGCTGTTTGATGCAGCTGTACCTAGCCTTGCGCTGATAACTGCGCTGTTTCATGAGGCCCTGGGGAGCTGGGGAGGCTCAGTCCCCAAAGCCAGGACACAGCCGGACCCCGGAGCTGCTTCTCTGTCCCTGCCCCCACCCCACCTGCTGCTTCCGTAACCAACAAGCAGTGTTTTCAGGTGGACCGCTGTAGAGTGAGGCCACGAGGCCCCTCAGGCTTTTACAGGTGGCCTTGCCTTGGGGAACCGTAGGGATAAACTCAGGTTTTGTTGAGAGATAAATGCTAGCAGTGTCCTGGCTTGGATGACAGTTTATACCGTTAACCCTGCTAGAAGGCTGTCCGTACAGCTCAAAGTAAACTTTTTTTTTTTTAAAGATTATTTATTTGAAAGGCAGAGCAAGGGAGGGAGGGGGAGAGAGAGAGAGAGAGAGAGCGAGCGAGCGTGCATCTACTGGTTCACTCCTCAAATGGCCATGACAGCCAGGTCTGGAGCAGGCCAAAGCCAGGAGCCAGGCGCTGCATTCTGGTGTCCCCCGTGGGTGGCAGGGGCCCAAGCACTTGAGCCGTCCTCGCGGCCTCCCAGGGTGTGCATTAGCAGGAAGCTGGATGGGATCCGGGGGTCCCAGGTAGCAGGTTAACCTGCCGTCTGCAGCACCTGCCCCAGGAGGCCGGTCCAGAGGCCAGCCTTTGGCTCAGCTCCGAAAGGCTGCCTCCCCTGTCTTAGACCCCCTCTGGAAGGCTGTTGGTTTTTTTATAGCCTCTTATAAAAAGCCATTCAGTGAGGCGCTCCAGGAAGCTGATTGACAAAGCCAGGGCCAGCGCTACTTAGGCTGGTCCCTTCCTATGGAAAACCGCCTGATGCAACACCTCCACCCAGCCTTCCCCCCGCGGGCCGGCCCCAGTGTGGGTTGCATAGACACTGCTGCTTCTGGAAGTGAACAGGAATGGGGTGCACCCGGCCAGACCAAGGCTCTTCCCTCCTGGAAGAGGGAAGAGTCCTTCCCCTGTGACTGACAGGTGCCTGCTGCAGCCTGCGGCCTGGAGGGTTGATTGACAGGACAAACAGGACACATTCCTGACACTACACCCTGGAAGGCTGGCTTGAAAAACAAACCAGGGGCGGGTGTTGTGGCATGGTGGATTAAACTGCTGCCTGCCATAGCAGCGTCCCGTGTGAGCTCTGGTTCGAGTCCTGGCAGCTCCGTTTCCAGTCCGCTCCCTGCTAATGCACCTGGGAAAACCCTGGAGGATGGCCCAAGTGCTTGGCCTGGCCCAGCCCCAATCATTGTGGCCAGTTGGGAAGTGAACCAGTGGATAGAAGATCAAGGTTGATCTCTCTCTCTCTCTCTCTCTCTCTCTCTGACTGTAATTCTGCCTTTCAGATAAATACATTTTTATTTATTTATTTGACAGAGACAGTGAGAGAGACAGAGAGAAAGGTCTTTCTTCCATTGGTTCACTCCCCAGATGGCTGCAAGAGCCAGAGCTAAGTCGATCCAAAGCCAGGAGCCAGGTGCTTCTCCTGGTCTCCCATGCAGGTGCAGGGCCCAAGCACTTGGGCCATCCTCCACTGCACTCCTGGGCCACAGCAGAGAGCTGGCCTGGAAGAGGGGCAACCGGGACTAGAACCCAGTGCCCATATGGGATGCTGGTGCCGCAGGCGGAGGATTAGCCAAGTGAGCCACGGTGCCAGCCCCCAGATAAATAAATCTTAAAGAAAAAGAGGGCAAAAACAAACCAAATGCCATTTGCCCCGCCCCCAGACAGGCCGCAGGCTACAGGGAAGCCGGTGTTTAAGCTGGGTCGCAGCGCCACTCTGGAAGACTCTGGCACACTCCTGCCACCAAGTGTGTTCCACATGGCAGTGTTTAAACAGCCAAACTGCCCAGGGCTGTGGGAGCTGCAGGGCCAAGAAAGCCAGCGCGCCCGGTCCCCTCCTGCCGCCGATACACAGCCCCGTGGGAGGCTGGTGCTTCCGGTCACTCAGGCGGCCCATGCAGAGGCGGTCAGACCTCGGAAACCTGAGCAGCCAGTCTGAGGCGCCCAGCTGCAGGCGGAGTCTCTCCTGTGGGGTCTGATCGGCCGCTCCAGAAGCTCGCGTTTCCCAGCCGAGTTACAGGGGCTGGCCCCAGGCTGCCCAGGGCAGGGGCTGGTTCGCGGAGGCCCACCCTGAGGCCACCTAGGGAACTTGGGTGACAGATCAGCCCCCGAGGCAGCCGTGGGAGGCTGTGAGCTCCTCCATCTTAGAAGGCCAGTTTGCAAAGTCCGCCATCTGCATCCCGGGAGACGGGTCTCCAGCCCATTTGGAACCATCTGGGAGGTCATCCCATGAGGCCCCCGAAACCAGTGGACAAGGCTGGAACATTTGGCCACAGCAGCAGCCACCTTTACCACAAAACGTGGTCTTCGGGGAGGCCTTTTACAGGCTCTGTGAGAGGACCAAACAGGAGGCCTCGGAGGTGTTCTGGATGCTTCCCTGTAAGACACTCTGATTGGGCCGTGAGGATCCCGGGGGTGAACGGTACCCCATGCTGCGTTGTACGGCCGGTGGATAAGGGCCACGCTGGTCTGTTGGACTGTGAAATGCTCCCAGAAGGCTCCTGAGACCAACAGGAGGCATCCATGTACCTGCTAGGAGGCTAGAGATAGGAACCAGCCGGGCAGGTTAGTGCCAGGCCCCTAAGGCTCACAGCCCCATCACACACTGAGCGAACTGGACAGGATCCATGCTGTGAACCAAGGGTGCCTGCACGCCGGGAAGACAGAAGTGAGAGTACCCGCAAGGTTCAAGTTAGGCTTCTGTAATCCAGGCTCGGCAGTGGCGTCCCTGGGCCGGCACAGTGGCCCAGCCTGTTAAGCTGCCCCATGTGATGCCAGCATCGCGTATCGGTGGGTCGCTCTGCTCTGGTCCAGCTTCGTGCTAATGCACCTGACGGCCAGTGGACGATGAGTCCAGGACTTGGGTTCCTACTACTCACGAGGAATATCTGCGTGGCGTTCCTGGCTCCTGGCTTTGACCTGGCTGTTGCAGGAATTTGGGGAGTGGACTAGCAAATGGAAGATATCTTTCCCATCTCTCCCCCTGTCTGTCCCTCTGCCTTAGAAATAAATAAATCTCAGAAAAGAAAAAGTGGTATCACCACCTTTGCCTTGTCCTATTGGTTAGAAACAACCCTGCTCTTTTTTCTATTGCTGCTATGACAAATCACCACCAACGGGTGGCGCACTCAAGTCGTTGGGCCCCTGCGTCCTTGTGGGAGACCCAGACAGGAGTTCCCGGCTCCTGCTTTGGCCTGGCCCAGCCAATCACTGGGGAGTGAACCAGCAGATGGAAGATCTGTGTCTGTCTGTAACTCTGCCTTTCAAATAAATAAGTAAATCTTTTATTAGAAAAGAAAAGAGATGATCTCAGGGAGACATGGAGGCGCTGGCTGGTGCGGGCTGGGTCTGTGCCCAGGCTCTAACCTTTGCGTGATCCTCCCCAGGCATGCATCTGCCGGCGCGAGGGGTGCTACAGATACTCTGGCGGGATCAGGCCACCTGTGGGAGGCCCTCAGGGCCCTGCTGCCACCGCAGGATGAGCTGAGGCTGGAGCTGGGTGACACGGTGGACAGGAGCGTGGCGACGCTGGTGCGGCAGGCCGCCGAGCTCTTCCACGGCGGCAGGTGGGACGAGTGTCGGCAGAGCAGCGAGGTGCTGCTGGACTACGCCTGGGAGCGGCTCAACACGGGGCCGTGGCGGGACGTGGACAAGGACTGGCGGCGCGTCTACGCCTTCGGCTGCCTACTGAAAGCCCTGTGCCTGTGCCAGGCCCCCCGGGAGGCCTCCACTGTGACCGCGGCGCTGCGGGTCTGCGACATGGGCCTGCTGATGGGGGCGGCCATCTTTGGGAACATCCTCATTAAAGTGGCCGCCATCTTGCAGAAGCACCTGCCACCTGGAAAGAGGCCTGCCCAGGACCGCGGCCAGGAGCAGCCCGGCGAGAAGGTACCCAGGCGCGGTCATCCCTGCCCCACCCCGGGTCTCTTCCCCCCAGGTGAGGTCTGGTGGTGGCTCCAGTGATTTTGAAAATGGGGATGTTCGATCCATTTCTGGTGCCTGCCGACCAGTGCTTGCTCAGGAGGGGGAAGGGTGGAAGCCTTGGCTCCTGGAAGAAATGGCCTAAAGGGATCACATGGGCGGGGGCCGCAGCCACCTCCCCAGCTGCCCCGGTCTCTGTGCTACTGACTCCCCTTCTTGGGACCCCCACCCCCCCAACACACGTGTCCCTACGGGTACAGGGGCTCCTTGACTTACAATGAGGCTGCAGCCCCACGAACCCCTCGTGAGTCGGAAGCGCATTGAGTACAGCTGCCTGCTCTCGCAGCTGAGCGACACTGCACCCTTGGGGTCACACGGTGACTGGGGACGCCAATAGCATTGCCGGGGCGGGGGGAGCATGGACCTGCCCCTCCCACCCCCGCCTGATGTTAGTCCAAGGATGAGCTCCAAACGCCTGTCCCTTTGCATTGTGGCAAAGTGAAAAATCCAGACAAGGGACCCAATCTGGGAGCGTCTGCACCCAGGTGCGGGTGCCCATGAGTGCCCTACAGGTGCAGAGGGGGGCTCCCTCAGGCTTCGCCCTGGGCCCACGCCAACCCCATGCTCTCCTCCCACCCCTGGCAAGTCAGTCCTTCCTCTGGGCCTCGGTGTTCCTGGCTGTAAAATGGCAGAGTCCCTTCCCCCGAAAGAAAAGCCTTAGATGTCCCGGGCAGTGGGGAGCAGGGCTGTGGGGGTGTCACTGACACTTATCTGAATGTTTCTAGAACCCCCTGGAAGGAATGTTATGTCTGTATCAGAACATGCAGGTGGGCGCCACCAGAACAGGAGGACACCCCCCCCCGGGGTGGGGGGGCAGGGAGGGAGGTGGTCGCACAGCCCAGAGTGGACCCCTGGGTTCTGTAAGGGCTGCCCTGACGCCCAGGAGGGGTCTGGGCTCCGGGTGCCAGCAGCATATGCTGTCTTCCCCCAAGGGAAGCCGGCTGCTCAGCACACACTGAAACCTGTCCTGCGTCACGTGGGCTTGGAGAAAAATGAGAGATCCCGATGAGCAAGCAGGTTTATAGAATCCCGTCCTGCCACGGGCACCGTGGGGCCAAGGGCAGGGCGTGTTGGTTGCCCTTTTTAAATTTTTTTAAAAGATTTATTTATTTGAAAGGCAGAGTTACAAAGAGAGAGGGAGAAATCTTGCATCTGCTGGTTTACTCCCCAGATGGCTGCAAGAGCTAGGGCTGGGCCAGGCCAAAGCCAGGAGCCCCGAGCTCCATCTGGGTCTCCCATGTGGGTGGCAGTGGCTCAAGGACTCGGACTGTCTTCCACTGCCTTCCCAGGCACAATTAGCAGGGAGCTGACTTGGAAGTGGAGCAGCCAGGACTCGAACCAGCGCTCATATGGGATGCCAGTGCTGCAGGAGGCGGCTTAACCCGGTGGGCCACAACGCCAGCCCCAGTGGTAGGCCTTTAAGAGGACAGGGCAGACATGCAGGTTACAGGATGAGTATCAGTCCCCTCCCCCGGCCACGTCTGTCCCAAGGGAAAATGGAGGCAGCCTCACCCCCAGGGTAGCCTCTGTGTGGGGCTGTGTGGTGGGCTCTGGAATCACCTTCTTCCCGTGACCCAGGCCAGGGTCCCAGCCTCCAGGCCTCCCCAGGCCCCCGGAAGAGGGCATTTGCTGCACAGGGTCCCAGTGCCGCAGGGCTGCGCATGTGCCCTGGCCTCTGGGGCTCACCCGGGGGTGAGTGGCAGGAGAACGGCATCTCTTGGGCAGGGGAGTAGGAGGGAGGCCAGGGAAGGCGGCTCCCCGTCCATCTCAGAGGACTGTGACAGTGTGGAGAGCAGGGGAGCCAACATGTGCTGGTCGGCGGGCCTGGGTGCTTCCTGGGGCAGGAGGGGTCCTGACTCCCAGCAGCACGGGGAGGGACTGGCTTAGGTTCCCCGATGGGGAGGGGGAGATGGCCGAGGAAGAATCTGCAGGGGAGGTAGTGCTGCCCCTTGGTCATAACGGCTCCTGCCCGTGGGCAGAGCAGGTGTGCATGGAAGACAGGAGGGGACAGGACAGGGGACGGGCAGGCCTCGGTGCAGTCGCCGTAATAACAGCTAGCGCCCTCTGTTGTTGGGACTGTGGATGACACGCAGGCTGTCCCTGCTGTGCCTGGGGGTGCCTCACGTGCTGCCTCTCAGCTTGTGCCGTTTGTTGTCTGGTTTCCATTGTAGAGAGCCAGGAGTGACCCGGTCCCGGTTCCGGAGGTGACGCTGGACAGCGCGGTGCCCCGGCTGCGCCGCCCGTCTCTCCAGCACTTCAGGGAGCACTTCCTGCTGCCCGGGAGGCCAGTGGTCTTGGAGGGCGTGGTGGACCATTGGCCCTGCATGAAGAAGTGGAGGTGTGTGATGGCTGCAGGGCCAGGAGCCCCCCATCTCAAGTCCCTAGGGCCTCCCGAGTCCCTGCCCCTCCAGGCCAAGGCAGCGGAGCCCCTGGCACCGATCATGGGGTTTCAGCAGGAGCTGAGAGTCAGGTGCCCCAGAGGCAGCCAGAGTCTCCCCCTCCACAGCTTTGCTGGCCCGAAGCAGTTTCTAAACCAGTGCCCAAGGAGAGCTTCAGGGTCAGCCCCTCTTGTGCAGGGGTAGAAGCTGGGGCACTGGGACCCCCGCAGGTGAAGCAGGGGAGACCCCAGTCACCTGCAGCCCCTCGGTGGGGCTCCCAGCCCTGCTGTGTTTGCTCTCTGCCCAGGCCCATGGAGGGGGCTCCGTATCTGCAGATTCAGCCTCGGTGGAGACACAGCTAGGCTGTGAGGGAGGCCTCTCTGCTTTTCCCACCGTTGTTCCCTCCTCTAGGGAGCATAACCCAGCTGTTGATGGGCATTGCACTGCATTGCGGGTTAGAAGTCACCTAGAGGTGACCCGGACCCCGTGAGGATGTGTGCGGGTTATATGCAAATGCCGCTCCCTTTTATACAAGGGACTGGAGCTTCCGAGGACTCTGCTGTCCAGCGGGGGTGCCACAAATCCCCTGTGTCTCCAAGACAGCGCAGGGGGTCAGCCTTGGAGAGAGCAGCGCCCACTGAGACTCACGGGCAAGTATTGTGGGAGCTGTCAACCCGGCAGGACTGGGGACCGGGCACCAGGACAGGCATTTGCCACATCTGACCGTGTCTTACTCTCCCTGGTTCCCCTGGGACAGGCTCTGTCACCCCGTGGGGAGCAGGGGCTCAGAGCGGTTAAGGCACCTGCTTCAGTGTCCCAGCTGAGTGACAGGATTAGCGGAGAAGGACACTCGTGGCCCCAGGGACTGGAGCAGCCCAGAGATCCAGGGTCATAGCCATACAGTATTAGCTGTGTGACCCCGGCAGGTCACTGCCCTCTCTGTGCTGGCATGGGGCGACAGTGGGCGTCCACCTCCAAGTGGAGGTGCCCTCAGCCCCACGCCCAGCACTGACACCGAGCCTGCGCGTGCTTCCGTAGCTTGGAGTACATCCAGGAGGTTGCCGGCTGCCGTACTGTCCCAGTGGAGGTGGGGTCCAGATACACGGACGAGGAGTGGTCCCAGACGCTCATGACCGTCGGGGACTTCATCCGCAAGTACATCGTGGACGAGGTATGGCGTCCGCCCCGCCCCGCCCCACCCCGGGGGAGAACCCTGCGTGCTGTGTGTGTCTTGGGGGGAGGGGGGACGTCAGTCCACGGGAGTCTGAGGCAGAAGGCTGGCCAGAGCTGGGAGGGTGGGCTGCCCTGCCAACAAGACGCGAGGGCTCATTGCAGGCTTTTGTTGTTGTTAATTCAGTGGATTTCAGCACGCTCATAGATTGTGCTGTCATCATCAGAATTCCAGAACGGTGTCATCACTCCCAAAAACTCCCCCTCTCATGAGGAGTCCCTTCCCGTTCCCTCTCCCACCTGCAGCCCCTGGCAGCCCCCCGCCCCCCCGCCCCGTTCTGATGTCTGGTTCTGGGGCTCGCTCGACTCTGCGGGTTGCAGTGTGTGGCTGCCTGCAGGGAGTAGGGTGTTTCCAGGGCTCACCTGTGGTGGGTGTGGCGGCCCGGGGCCGTCCGGCGCGTTTTGCCTGTGAGCTCGACTGCGGCTGGCCAGCAGGGCTGTTCACCCTCTTTGCTTACTGTGGAAAACGCCGCCGTGGACATGCACGTGCGAGTTGCGGGGTCGGGAGGGACTGGCGTTTGTCTTCTGTAGTTGCCAACCCGGGACGGTCACTCACTTCCCGAGGGACCTCCCATTGTCTCCTATCGCACCCTGGATAGGGGTGGCTCCCTCTTCCAAGGTCCCGAGAGCATAGAACGTGCAGCCCCGAGTGTATGGGAAGCAGCCCGGTCCTCGGGCGGAGAGCACAGCCAAGCGGGCCAGCGCACAGCAGGCAGGAGGAGGGCCTGGGCCAGGCAACACCGGGTAGAACCCAGCCTGTGTGGCCACAGCTGCTGACTCAGCACCGTGACTTCCGGTTACCTGGGGGCTGGGTGGGGTGAGTCGCAGGCTGCCGCTGCCCCTCACAGGGCTCTCGTGGGGATCTGGACGTGAGCCGTGCCCAGCGCCTGGCCTTGCCGTCTGGCAGGGGGTAAAGATGGAGAGGGGTGCAAAGCCGGAGACAGCTCCCCTCCGCTCCAACACTTGGGGCTCAGAGCTCGACCCTGCACTCCACCCCCTGTGACCCTATGGCGGCCCTCGGCTCCCTTCCCAGAGCCCCTCACACACTGGGGAACGCGGTGTGCCAAGCATCAGTCTTCGCCACCGAATGGCAGAAATGGTCGCAAGATGACAGTAGCTGGCGTGGGTGGAGATGCAGGAGAGTGAGCGCTCACAGCCGGGCGGGCAGAGCGCGGTGATTTCACTCGGGGCTGGTGGCCCGGCAGAAGCTACTGAAATGTAAAACCCACACCCCCGAGACTCAGGCGTCTGCTTTTCGGTGAACACAGACGTAAGGAGCTATGTAGCCATGCACAGCCTGTGGCAGAGCAGCCTGGATAGGACAGACGCGCGCGGGTGGATCCGCGGATCCTTGTGACGCATCATGGAGTGACACAGCCGAATCTCGCAGTACTGGGTCTAGCCCAGCGCTGGTCCCACAGCCTGGGGCAGGGGTGGGGCAGGGGCGGGGCGGGGCACAGCCCCTGTCTGAATGTGGTCTTTCCTCCCGTGGATTAGGCCGGGGACGTCGGGTACCTCGCTCAGCACCAGCTCTTTGACCAGGTGAGTCTGAGACTCCTCCCCTCCCTGGGCAGGGCACACGGTGCTCCGGTGTCACCCACGGGGCTGTCGCCACTGGGCCCAGGGTCTGGGACCCCATCCCCACCCCTGCCTGGGAGAGGCTGCAGCTCATCAGGGGGTGAGGGGACCACTCACAGTGGCCCCAGGCTGGGGACATGGAGGTGGAGCTCCTGGCGGGTGGTCCCAGGGAGCCAGGCAGGCAAGCTCCCTGCTGCCCTGCGGCCCATCACAGCCAAGGCCACGTGGCCAGCTGGTGAGCGCAAGCTGCAGCCTTTATATAAGCAACCAGGCACGGCAGCCCACAGCTAACCCACCCCATCATAACCAACCCACCCCATCATAACCAACCCACACTGCCATAACTAACCCATCCCACCACAGCTAACCCACCCCACCATAAATAACCCACCCCGCCATAGCTAACCCACCCCTACCATAACTAACCCATCCCGCCACAGCTAACCCACCCCGCCACAACCAACTCATCCCATCACAGCTAACCTACCCCGCCATAACCAACCCACTCTGCCATAACTAACCCATCCCACCACAGCTAACCCACCCTGCCATAACTAACCCATCCTACCACAGCTAACCCTCCCTGCCATAATCAACCCACCCCATCATAACCAACCCACACTGCCATGACTAACCCATCCTACCACAGCTAACCCACCCCACCATAGCTAACCTATCCCACCAAAGCTAACCCACCCCACCATAACCAACCCACACTGCCATAACTAACCCATCCCACCACAGCTAACCCACCTCACCATATCCAAACCACCCCATCATAACTAACCCACCCCAACCATAACTAACTCAACCTGCTATAACTAACCAACCCCACCACAGCTAACCTACCCTGTCACAGCAACTCACTATGCCATGACTAACCTACTTCACAATAACTAACTCACCCCACCACAGCTAATCCACCCTGCCCTAACTAACCCACTCCACCACACACAGCTAACCTACCCTGCCGCAGCTCACTATGCCGTGACTAACCTACTTCACAGTATAACTAATTCACCCCACCTCAGCTAATCCACCCCACCCTAACTAACCCACCCCACCACAGCTAACCCACCTTGCCATAGCTAACCCACCACACCATAACTAACCCACCCTCACCACAGCTAACCCACATAACCATAACTATCCCACCCCAGCATAACTAACCCACCCCACCACAGCTAACCCACTTAGCCATAGCTAACCCACCACACCATAACTAACCCACCCTCACCACAGCTAACCCACGTAACCATAACTATCCCACCCCAGCATAACTAACTCACCCCACCACAGCTAACCCACCCCACCATAACCAACCCACCCTGCCATAACTAACCCATCCCACCACAGCTAACCCACCCCACCATAACCAACCCACCCCACCATAACTAACCCACCCCACCATAAGTATTCCACCCACCATAACTAACCTACCCCAGCATAATTAACCCACCATGACACAGCTCACCTACTCTACCATAACTAACCCAACCATACTAACCTACCATAGTAACCTACCCCACCACAGCTAACCCACCCCACCACAGCTCACCTACTCTACCATAACTAACCCCACCTACCATACTAACCTACCATAGTAACCTACCCCACCACAGCTAACCCACCCCACCACAGCTCACCTGCTCCCCGATGACACACTCCTGCCAGAACGCCCCCTCCCCACTGCCCCGCACCCATCCGTCTGCACCCTGGTCACCCTCCCACCCTGGTCACCTCTGCGGGTGCAGCCTGCAATGGGATGGCGTCGGCACGGCTCGGCGGCTGGCACTCCACCAGGGCTTGTGGGAGGGGCTCAGCACAGAGCCCTGCTGGAATCCGAGGACTCCGGGGCTGTCTGTGGGAGGTGAGACCGGGCGGGGCTTCCCCTGCCCTCGCTGTGGGTTCCACGTCATCTGTGGGTGGCTGCGCGCAACAGTGGACATGACCTTGTTAGTTTTTCATGTTTGTTTGTCTTCATTGACGTGAAAGGTAGCGAGATCCTCCAGCCACCAGCTCACTCCCCAGAGGGCTGCACCAACCAGGGCTAGGCCAGGCCAAAGCTCTCCCCGGGGAGTGACAGGGCCCCCTGCTGCCTCCCCGCATGCATCGGCAGGTCGCTGGGTGGGAAGTGGAGGAGGAGCCAGACTGCACGCGCTGATACGGGGAGCAGGTGTCCCGGAGGCCCTTAATCGCCGTGCTGATGCCGGCCCCTGCCATCGGCACGGGGACTGGCCCTGAAGGGGCGGCACATAGCTCCGCACAGCGCCCCTCAGGCTGGGGAGAGCTTCACTCTGGGGAAGCCCCGAGCCCCCTCCTGGCAGCCCTGTTTCAGCCCCACCAGGGTCCCATGAAGAATCCAGGCGCCCTGGCCGCGGGGGCTGGGGCTGCCCTGAGGTGACCCCCTGCCTGCCAGGAGTGAGTGGTTTCCAGAGCTGGGGTGGGCCAGTGGCTCTGCTGGAGGCCTTGGGAAATGTCTCCCCCCTCCCCCCGACCCAGGTGCAGACCTGAGAGAGCAGCCTCTGGCGCCTGGCCCCACTGTGTGCCAGGAATGGGAACAAGTGCTCTGTGCTCACCCTGGGCTTTTAAAAGGGAGAAGCCAGGGCCGGGCCCTGTGGAACAGCAGGTCAGGCTGCCCCATGCGACACCCGTATCCCGTATGGCCGCTGGTTCTAGTCCACTTCCAATCCAACTGCCTGCTGGTGGCCTGGAAAGGCAGCCGAGGATGGCCCAAGTGCTTGGGCCCCTGCACCCGCGTGAGAGACCTGGATGGAGTTCTCAGCTCCTGGCCTCCCCCTGATCCAGCCCTGGCTGTTGTGGCCATTGAAGGAGCAAGCAAACCGGCAAATGGAAGATTCTCTCTCTCTGCTCTTTCAAATCAATCATTCTTTTTTTAAAAAAGGTAGGAAGCCAGGGGTCCACGTGGCTGTTTTCCGTTTTCTCTCGCACGGATGTGTGGGTGCCCAGCTGTCCAGGAGAGGGCAGGGGTGGCAGTCCTCAGCTCCCTCTTATACATGCATTCATCACCCCAAACCCCGAAGGTGGCTGAGAGCCCCCACCCCCACCCCAGCCTCCAGCACAGACCCTCCTCCAGCCGGGGGTGCACGTCCACTCTGTCGCTGTCCCTATTCCCCCAGGTGCCGTCTGCCCAGCTGACTCTCAGCTGTGGATTCCACTTGGGCTCATGTGCTAAGGGGACTTAAACCTTTCTCAGTCTTCCGTTGTGTGTTACCTGTGTTTGTCCTTGGTGGTTTCTGTCTTAGATCTTTGTCCCCCACGTTAGCCCCTCACTTGCCAGTCACTTCCAGCAAGTCTCAGTGTCTTTACAGTAATTCACTTATTTTCACTGTACCAACTGTGACTTTTTCCCCATTAGTAATTTTGGGATATCTTCCTCCCCAGAGATTGGATAAACATTCAGCCCTGTTTTCTTTCATTTGATTCTTTAAAGATACTTGACTCTTAAAAAAATGTCAAGCTGGTTGTTTTTTGTTTTTGTTTTTTTTTTTTTTAAGATTTATTTATTTGAAAGTCAGAGTTACACAGAGAAAGGAGAGGCAGATTCGGTTTTTAAATAGTCCTTTAAATTCCTGTCTGTTCACACACATACCTAGTACAGTGTGTCTGCCAGTGTCCCTGGTGTGGGGCACCCCTGGGCCTGTGTGCCCCCAGCCTACCCCCATCCCTGTATGTGGGGTGGAGGGACCCCGGGCAGGTACGTCCCCAGCCTGCTCTATGTCCCTGTCTGTGGGGTGGGAGGACCCCTGGCAGGTGTGCCCTCAGCCTGCCCCCCGTCCATCTGTGGGGTGGGGGCACCCCGGGCAGGTGCATCCCCGGCCTATCCCCATTCCTGTCTGTTGGTGGGGGGATCCCCAGCAGGTGCGCCCCAACCTGCTCCCTTTCCCTGTCTGTGGGTTGGTGGGATGCCAGGCAGTTACACCCCTAGCCTGCTCCCCATCCCTGTCTGTGGAGTGGAGGGACCCCGGACAGTTACACCTCTGGCCTGCTCCCCATCCCTGTCTGTGGAGTGTGGGTACTCCGGGCAGGCACGCCCCCAGCCTGCTCCCCATCCCTGTCTGTGGGGTGGGGTACCCCGGGCAGGTACACCCCTGGCCTGCTCCCCGTCCCTGTCTGTGGGGTGGGGGGACTTTGGGCAGGTGTGCCCCCGGCCTGCCCCCCGCCCCTGTCTGTGGAGTGTGGGTACTCCGGGTAGGTACGCCCCCGGCCTACTCCCCGTCCCTGTCTGTGGGGTGGGGGACCCTGGGCAGGTGCGCCCCCGGCCTGCTCCCCGTCCCTGTCTGTGAGGTGGGGGACCCCGGGCAGGTGCGCCCCCGGCCTGCTCCCCGTCCCTGTCTGTGAGGTGGGGGACCCCGGGCAGGTGCGCCCCCGGCCTGCTCCCCATCCCTGTCTGAGGTGGGGGACCCCGGGCAGGTGCGCCCCCGGCCTGCTCCCCGTCCCTGTCTGTGGGGTGGGGGACCCCGGGCAGGTGCGCCCCCGGCCTGCTCCCTGTCCCTGTCTGTGGGGTGGGGGACCCCGGGCAGGTACGCCCCCGGCCTGCTCCCTGTCCCTGTGAGGTGGGGGACCCTGGGCAGGTGCGCCCCCGGCCTGCTCCCCATCCCTGTCGCTGGCCCCCACAGATCCCGGAGCTGAAGCAGGACATCAGTATCCCCGACTACTGCTGCCTGGGCGATGGGGAGGAAGATGAGATCACCATCAACGCCTGGTTCGGGCCCCGGGGCACCATCTCCCCGCTGCACCAGGATCCCCAGCAGAACTTCCTCGTCCAGGTGGGGGCCGACCCCACTCCCGTGGGATCTGGCTGTCTTGCCCACAGGCTCCTCACAAGACAGGGAGGTAGACAGCAAACATGGTGGGGCCTGTACAGGCAGGCTGCCCCATGCCATTACCCCTGCACCGGTGGCACCTGCCAGGCCCCGGGGAATGTGACTGGGAGTGCGTGCAGGAAAGGCGCACACTGGGGCTCTGAGCATGGGGGGGGGGTGGGGGGGAGGCCCCCACGGCTGACACGCCGCTGTGCTGCAGGTGCTGGGGAGGAAGTACCTCCGGCTGTACTCGCCGCAGCACTCCGACGCCCTGTACCCTCACGAGACGCCCCTCCTCCACAACACAAGCCAGGTGGGCCCGCGGGGACCGGGGTGCTGCTGCTGGGTCCCCTGTCCTGGCCCCGGCCCCCAGTCAGCGACGTCGTGTGCCTCCTCCAGGTGGACGTGGAGACCCCAGACCTGGAGAGGTTCCCCAGGTTCGCCGAGGCCCCCTCGCTGGCCTGCATCCTGTCGCCTGGCGAGATGCTCTTCATCCCCGCCACGCACTGGCACTACGTGCGGGCGCTCGACCTGAGCTTCTCCGTCAGCTTCTGGTGGGCGTAGCCGGCAGGGCAGCTGCCGGGGTCTGCGGCACCCACAGGCTGCCCTGGGAGCATGGAGCCACCCCGGGCAAGATGGGCATGGCCAAGGAAGGCCGGGAGAACCCAGGGCACTCCAGGCATCCGAGAGCCTCCGACGTGTGGGGTGGGCCAGGTGGCGGGGGTGTGCAGGGGGAGGCGAGGACGAGGACTCAGCCTGGCGGCCCCACCACCATGCCGTCTCCCTCTGCAGCCAGCGGGCCCCGGGGAGGGTCCTTCCTGGCCTGGTCCGGGGCACGGTGCCCCGCTGACTGACAGGAGAGCTTCTGTGAGCCTCGCTGCCACAGGGCCAGCTGCCCGTGGAGGGCACAGGTTCCGCGGAAAGGGCCAGAGCCGCTCTGCACGTGGACACCGCCCCTCCTGCCCCCTCCCCCAGAGACCCCACCTTCAGGCTTTCTGTGGACTTTGTTTCACCATTAAAAGGTCCCCTCTGGGAGAAGCACAAATGGGCGGCCGTTCCTAGGGGTTGTCTGGGCGGTGACAGCATTCACCACGCGTGACGGCCACGAGGGAGAGGAATTCATCCCAGGCCAAGTCCCAAAGAAACAGGGAGTAGGTGTCTGCCACGGTTAAGCCACCGCTTCAGACTCCTGCAGCCCTATCGGAGCGCCCGGGTTCAAGCCCCAGCTCCACTTCCAGTCCCAGCTCCCTGCCGACACACACCCTGGGAGGCAGCGGTGACGGCTCCCGTAGTCAGGTCCCTGCCCCGCAGTGGGAGCCCGGATTGAGTTCTGGCTCCTGGGTGTTTGGGGAGTGAGCCAGTGGATGGTTCATCCCCAACCCCATGTGCAATAAGGTAAATTCTAAATGTACTTTAAAATAAAATATAGAGGAAGCTTAACAAAGCTAAGAGTCGCAACTCACTAGTGCTGCAAGATGAACTGAAACAGATCCCTACTGGGTTCACAGTCTGCTTCAGGCTGGGGGTGGGAGTGTAGTTCAGCTACCAGAAACCAGAACCCGGGCGAGCCCCTCACACGCCTGCTGGGAACCCACCCTAAGGAAACGCTGGATGGCCCGGGCGGCAGGGACAGGGACAGCAAAGCCGGGACATCCTAACCGCTCCGTGCCAAACAGCCCTTTAGAGCAGTGCACGTTTCTGTCCTGAGAAGCCGCCACGTCACACCGAGCGACACGCAGTTCCTAATGTGCACAGTGAGCACGTACATGTGCACGGCCCACGGTGCTCCAGCTGCGGGTGCTTCTAGGCCAGCAGTAAGGGTGGACGGGGCCGGTGCCGTGGCCTGTCAGGCAGCCGGCATCCTATATGGGCGCCAATTTGAGCCCCAAGTGCTCCACTTCCAATCCAATCCCTGCCAATGTGCCTGAGAAAGCAGCAGAGGACGTGGGCCCCTGCACCCATGTGGGAGACCCGGGTGAGGCGACCAGTCGCAGCCATTCTAGCCATTTAGGGAGTGAGCCAGCAGACGGAAGACCTGTCTCTCACTCTTAACTCGGCTTCTCAAATAAATAAACCTTTTTAAAAGGACTATAGATGTTTGGTTTCATCTATCATTTGAAATTTTGCCACGAGTGTCAGTAGCTGTGGCGGAGCAGGTTAAGCCACCACGCAGTGCCAGCATCCCATGAGCGCCACTCACACCGGAGATCCGGATAAAGCTCCTGGCTTCGACCTGGCCCAGCCCTGCTGTTGTGGGGTGAGAAGCAGATGAAAGAAATGCTGCACGGCTGAACAGTGGGGCAGGGAGAGGCAGGGGCACAAGCAGGGGCCGTCCTGGGGGTTGCATGGAGCCTCCTGGAGTAGAGACCAAACCACGGTGCAGCTGGAGCCATCCAGCGGGTGTGGACCATGGCCTGCATGCTGGGAGACCAAGGTCACGCAGGGCAGGGTGTGGTGCAGTAGTCACCACCTAGGATGCCCGTATCCTACAACCAGGGCTGGGTTTAAGTCCTGGCTCCATCCGCTTCTGAGCCAGCTTCCTGCTCGTGCACATCCTGGGAACAGTGGACGATGGCTTCAAGACCCACATGGGGGACCCAGATAGAGTTCTGGGCTCCTGGCTTTGGTCTGGCCCAGCCCTGGCTGTTGTAGACATCTGGGGAGAGAGCCAGCCAATGGAAGATCTCTGTCTCTGCCTTTCAAATAACACGAAAGGCCGAGTGAGATGGTGCTGCTTCCAGCCCGGGGCAGCAGCCAGGGGGTTGGGCCCTTTGGCAGGTGGCTGGGCAGGACTTGGCGACAGTGGACACAGGAGGGCCAGCACGAGGCAGCATCTGGGCTGACTCCCAGGCTCCCAGCTGGGGCGGTTGCAGGGGTGGGGCTGCCATGCACCAAGAGGGGCACAGGGGCCAGAGGGGGCAGGAGTGGGGAGGCCAGCATCACCCTGGGGTCCAAACTGCGGGGAACAGGGGAGAACAAGGCTGTGACTCGCAGGTCCAGCCTGGAGCTGGCCGAGTCCTGATGGGATGACCGAGTACAGCTGGGACTGCAGGCAATGCCCCCCTTCCCGGAGCAAGGACAGTGAGCTGTTGGGCGGGAGTGGCTTGGGCCCCGTACCCCCTCGTGCAGGAGCAGTGCCCCAGCTGCACCCCCTGGGCGCACACCAAGGGCTTCTGGGTAAGCACCTCCAGGACAGGGAAGGCTGTGGCCACCTCCCTGCTCCAGAGCCCAGGCTGAGGTGGCGGCAGCAGCGCCTTACACAGTTTTATTCCAAACCTGCTCAGAGTGGACACAGAGAACAAGGAAAGTGGTTTGTGTGAAACAGGAAACACGGACGCCTCTTCCCAAAAGGGCTGTGGCGGCCAGGCCTTGGGGGCGGCGAGCCTGCGGCTAATGCTGTCGGGACCGGGAGGACTTCTTGGTGGGTTTGGAGACGCCGGCCTCCCTCTCCTTCTCAGGGTCAAAGACGTCTGCGTGCAGAACAGGTCGGGAAGAGCTGGTGAGCGGCAAGGCTGGCTGCAACAGCCACTCCCCACACCCAGGGCCCTGGGCCACGTCCGCCTAGAGCCTTCCAGGCTGGGGCCAGTCGGCCTCCACCTACTGCAGTGAGCACCACAGCCCATGGGACTCGGGACACCAGGCAGGCGTGCATGTGCACAGAGCCCTTCTCGGTGCCCGTCCCCACGGGCTCTCCCACATCCGGCAGGGGTACGCACATCGGGGCCCACAAACCTGGGACCTCGTGGGGCCAGTAGTCATTACAGTGGGGGCAGCGCGGCTCCGGGTTCGACTGGAAATACTTGGCCACACACGGCAGGTGCATCCGGATGCCACAGGTTTCGCAGTTCTGACCCTGAAATGGAAGGCCAGTGACGGTGGAGCCAGCACACACCTCCGGGTTCCCCAAACCTTCAGGGAAGCTGCAAGGGAGACGGCCAGCAGCAGCTGTAGCGTTCCGTCTCCCAGGCCCCGAGCTAACGCTGACAATATGCCCCAAGTCCCTGGCGCAGTGGGTTTGCCTCAGATCTTGTGTGTGGGGGTGGGCAGGCCCAGGCGGCCACAGCTCCGCACAAGGCCATTTACAACATGGGCCAGAGCTTTAAAAAAAAGCACGGGCACTCCTGGTCCCTGGAATTCCTCTCTGGGAATGACCTAAGGGAACGGTCCCCAGGGGTCTGAGGCCAGCACAGCGGCGGCCATCCGTCAGCTGAGTTGCGGCGCAGTGGGAGGAGGAGCCCGGGGAGCCCCGCCCGCCTCGGTACCTGGATGAGGAGGCCGTGGCAGATGTTGCAGCTCTTCACAGAGTCAGGGAACGTCTCCCGGATGTACTGCTCCATCTCCAGGATGGCCCGGCTGTGTAGCGTGAACTCCCCCTCCTTCTGCAGGGACAGCATGCGAGGGGCCAGCCTCAGCCAGGCTCTGCCCACGCAGGCCAGCTGCTCCCTCTGCCATCCCCAGCCCAAGTCCCAGAGGACACACAGGTCTGTGCGCCCTGCCACGGCAGGTTCTCCCAACCGCAGCCCACTGGCCTAGGGCACGTCCTCGGCACCCTGTGGGCCACCCCAGATGCCATCCCTCCACCAGCACGGCAGCCCCACGGCACCAGCTCAGCCTCCCAGTCGGGGGCAACACTTGGGCCAGCACAGGGAGGCAGTCTCCCCACGGAGGGGGGGACCAAGACAAGTGTCCCACTCCCAAAAGGCAGACAGTCAGTGGCTCCGGGCAGCAGTGCCGGGAGCCTCTGTAAGGACCCTGGAGGCCACTTCCCAGAGGGAGCTGCAGGGAGTCCAGCGAGGGCGGGTCAGGCCCAGTCAGTGCGGGTGGTGGAGACTCCAGCGGAAGCTGGGCCTCCCGACTCCCACATCCGACCACAGCCCACAGGCCCCACGGCCTCCAAACCCCAGGCAAGCCAGGTGGCGCCTGATAAGCGGTATGGCCGCTGTGGCCACATGGGGAATGCGTGGAGAGCTGGGCGGGGTTAGGGAAGTGCGCAGGCTCGTTCTACGTCATCACACTCCACTGCTGAGCTGTTGCTGTCACCCTGCCGTGGGGCAGGGCAGGGGCCTGGAGTGGACAGGGGGGCTCCAGCTTGCCAGGTGACCACACGCCCTGAGCACTCACTCCCTTAGTGGTCAGAGCTTCACACACACACGCACTCCCTGCCTCCATCCCCACCTCTGGGGAAGCGGTGCTTGTGTAACCCAGGCTTAGGGCCAAGGTGAAGGCCAGGGCAGAGTCTTCATCCTGCCCAGCCAATGAGGAGGCTGGGTGGCCACCACAGAGAGAGAGAGAGACCCTGGCTACTGGGTGTGGAGCTGGGGGCCTGGACCGCTGAGCGCAGGCAGGGAGCAGCCTCAGTGGAGTTCAGAGGTGGAGGGAGGCCAGGGACTGGGGCACCGGGGTCTGGCACTAGGGCTGTCGCTCAGTGGCTGGGGCTGTGGGCCCTGTCAGGTGCTGTGGGCGTAGATGCAGTGGCCGGCAGCTCTCAGGGCGTCCTCAATCCTGTGGCCATTACCTCTCTAACGCTCCACCTGCACAGCCCCATTCACTGCCCCCCCCCCCCCCGCCACGCCTCTCTGCTCTGAGCCAGCTCCGTCCTCTCAGCCCAGCATTTACCGAGGCTGTCAGGCACCCACGCTGCAGTAGGGAGTGGTGACGAAGTCGCACCCCCGCCTTAAAAACCTGGCCGGAAGAGAGGCCTGCCACAACCCCAGCCACCCAAGAAACCCCCCGGGGCCACTCCCACCCTGACAGGAAGAAAGGATTGTGACAAAGCCCTGCAGGGGAGCTGCCCTCGGCTCGGCCCCTGCACACGCCGCTGCAGCCGGAGCCCTGAGCTGCGTCTGCCCAGCTGAAGACCAGGGTCAGCTGAGGGGCTCAGCGACACATGGACATGGATCCCGCAGATCCGGGCACTCCCAGGAGCCCCGAGGCCCGCCCTTTTCCCCCAGCAGGACACATGCTGGCGGTGGGCACCCCCACTTGGAAATCCATCCTCCGAACACCAACTACAGCGACCCAGAGGCAAGCTCCCCCGAGGGGGAAGTGGGGAATCACTTCTGGCCCAGCAGCAGCCTCTGGCCGCAGGTCTGACTGCCCAAGGGAGGGAGCAGAGGGCTGGCATGGGTACGCCCTGCACAGCCAGGCTCTCTCGGGGCAGAGCTAGGCCTGGATTTGCCGGAAGCAGCTCTGCCCTGCTGCCGTCGGGAGGCGACACGCGGTCTGACCTCTCCAGAGCCCTGCTGCCCAGCCCAGCCTGTCCACTAGGCCACGCTGCTTCCCCGGGGCGGGGCCATGGCAAGTGAAGGCCCTGACCGGCGTCATGCTGTCCACCGCAACGATAGCACTTCGTCCGCCGGCGCCCAGCACCTCGCCACCCTGCCTCACCCCTGTTCTGTGTATCCCCAGGAGGTGGATCCCATCACTCCCTAGTCTAGACAAGGGAGGTGGGGTCTCGGGGACAGATGGGGTGAGTGATGGGGGGCACGGGAGCAGCCAAGAGACCCAGGAGGGGCACTGGTGGGGTTCGGGAGGGAAAACTCTCACTGGTTCTGGAAAGTGAGGCCGCCAGGGAGGCAACGGGCCGCGCACCTCGATCAGCCATTTGTTCTGCACAAACTTCTGCAGCACCTGCTCAGCTTCCTTCTTCCTCATCTTCTTGCCCTTCAGCTGATCGACCAGGTTCAGGATGTTTGTGGAAGACGCAAAGCCCGTCTCGGAGTCAATGATGAGCTCCAGCTGCGAGACAGAGACCACAGGCACCGACCGTCAAACCAGCGCCAGCAACTCGGCGGCGGCAACCCTGGTCCCCAGCAGGGACACGGCCAAGCCACCGCCATCACAGGCACCAGTGGCCACTGGGGTGGTCCCTCAGGCACCAGGAGCCTTAACCACGCCCGCCTCGCCACTCAGCGGCCACTCCCGCGCCGTCCCAGGTGAAACACACCAGTGCCCCAGGCTGCCGACGGGGCTGCCTCTCCTCCCTCCCCCTGAAGGACAGAAGCTGAGACCCGCGCGAGTGCATAATGGAGGCACTCCTCTCCCACAGGTGGGCGCGCAGGAAAGGTGCCATCGTGGCCCTGGGGCCAGCGCCCTGCACATGTGCCCAGCAGCACGGGGGCCGCCTGGAAGCCTCACGTCACTCGACTCCTGGGCTGGCTCTCAACCCTGGCTGCCGGGAGCTCCCAGCAGAGGCTTCTAAAGCACTGCTCCTAGGACCCGGCGCTCAGAGCCAGGGTGATGCTGGAACCTCACAGGTGACCAGCACGCGCACCGGGACCGAGCGCCACCGTCCAGGCCAGGTGTGCGACAGGAGGGCGGTGCTGACAGCCCCAAAGTCTGGCGGAGTGGCCCCTCTCACACGTGCCCGGACGGATGAGTCAGTGGGCGCTCTGTTCAAACGCCATGACCTCAGATCCCACTGCGGGGGTGCAGACTGGGACCCGCCTTTGTAACGAGCTCCCGGGCCGCACGGTCGTCACACTCATTCCTCCCAGGAGGCCCTGCTGCCGGCCTGCAGCCAGGCTCACACGTGTACCAGCTTCCTGTCCCAGGTGGCTGCGGCTGCCTCCCAAGCAAGCAGGTGGCGGGGCTGAGCTCTCCCTGCAGGGCCTTTCCTGGGCAGCAGCTGGGGCCTTTATTCCCCTCCACTGTCTCTACTTCTTTCTTCTTCTTCTTCAAGATCTATGTAGGCCAGCGCCGCGGCTCACTAGGCTAATCCTCCACCTTGCGGCGCCGGCACACCGGGTTCTAGTCCCAGTCGGGGTGCCGGATTCTGTCCCAGTTGCCCCTCTTCCAGGCCAGCTCTCTGCTGTGGCCAGGGAGTGCAGTGGAGGATGGCTCAAGTCCTTGGGCCCTGCACCCCATGGGAGACCAGGAGAAGTACCTGGCTCCTGCCATCGGATCAGCGCGGTGCGCCAGCCGCAGCACGCTGGCCGCAGCGGCCATTGGAGGGTGAACCAACGGTAAAGGAAGACCTTTCTCTCTGTCTCTCTCACTGTCCACTCTGCCTGTCAAAAAAAAAAAAACAAAACAAAACAAAAAACACCAACTATGTATTTAGTTAAAAAGCAGAGAGACGGGGGGGGGGGGGGTGATATCTACCAGACCAAAGCCAGAAGCCTAGGACTCCATCCAGGTCTCCCACATGTGTGGCAGGGGCCCAAGCACTTGGCCCATCTGCTGCTGCTTTCCCAGGCCATCAGCAGGGAGCTGCTCCAGCCGGGACTGGAACCAGAGCTCAATGGGGATGCTGGTGTCACAGGCAGAGGCTTAACCAGCTGTGCCACAGCACCGGCCCCTCCCACTTCCATTTCTAATGGTGGAGGCAGGAGCTTCCCACAAGAACCACAGCTGACATGCAATGGGGCCCAGTACTCACTGCCTTTCTGAACAGATCCAGTTCATTCTCTGCAAAATCCGTGGCCATTTTGGAAATGGGAGTGGTGGCGAGGTTCACCTAGAAGTCAGCACAGCCATCATGGTGCGCTCGCCTGCTGGTGAGCCCCGCACCGAGGCCCCGCCGGCCATGCGGACGCAGCTGCAGCTCACGGGCGTTCACCTCGAACCCAGCCACCACGCCTGGCTCCCAGACACTGCACAGCCCTACAGGCTGTGCGGGATGCTCCAAACTCACACAGCGCTGGGGACCAGGTCTGCACATGACAAGAGCCGCCAACGCAAAAGGCGGGAGCAGTCAGCGGGAACGCACTCTGCTCTAGCGGGCCCCCATGGCTGTGACTGCGCGTGAGTCTGCTCCATGGAGCAGGGCTGGGGAAAGTCCGGGCTGCAGGGCCCGCGTCCGAGCGTCGGCCTGGCTGGGAGGAGCCCCAGGCGGTCCCCAGCCAAGGACAAGGCCGGTCAGCGTCTCCCCTCTCACACACCTCCCCACTCCCTGGCTGCAAAGGTGAGGCCCCAAATGAGTCTCACTCCTCAGGGCTCCCACACTCTATTCTTCCCACAGCTCCTATGTCTCACCCCAAAAGCAAGCCCATGTCCTGCCTCAACGCCTCACATGCCACACACGTGGGACGTTCTAGGACAGAGCGAAGGAAACCCTCACCACCACGCCTAGGCAGGGGCTCCGTGCACCCAGTGATGAGGGCACCGAGTCCAGGGCCAGCTCTAGTGCTGGTCACCCCGCCTGCTAACCCAGAGGGTCCCACAGACCTGCAGGCGGGCTGTGAGCACAGCAAGGGCGGCCCGGCCCCTTTGTCCCCAGAGCCTCTGCCAGGCAGGGAGCGCTCCCACCGGACGCACAGGCCGCCGGCTGCAGCTCCCCACAGGAGCCACTAGAGGGCGCCACCTGGCACTCACCAGCGCGTAGATGGGTCTGCCGTCATCTTCCGTGACTCCCTTCTTGATCTCGATGTACAATGACTCCAGGACGCTGTTGATGTTGTTGATGAAGTCCTCCAGCCTGTCTATGGGAGCATTGCCTGGAAGTAAAGTGGCAAAGAGAACGGGGTCGTCCTCGCAGACGGTGGCTTGGTTCCATCAGCCCCCCGCACCTGGACACCGCGCCGGGCCCAGCAGGACGGGGGAAGCCCCCGCCCCCATGCGGCTTTTCTTCCGGGAGGACAGAAGCAGGCAGGCGCAAGCAAGGGCCTCGAGGGGCAGAGGCCTGGGAGATGCTCACAGCCCCTGCGCTCACTCAGCTGCCCTGAGCTCCCGCCACAGGCTCCATGGCACCCCTGGTCGCCATCGTCCCCAGTGTCCCTGCTCGTCCTCGCACGTCGGGGTCTATTTCATTCCTTCCGCCCTTTACTCCACGTCCAAACAGCTACTGAGCACTTGCACGGCTGGCCCTGGGCCGGGACCCAGCCCAGGCACTCAGGGATGGGACGCAGGCATCCCACACTCACCCGGGGTTACATTTTAAACCTAGACAGAGCCGGCCTTGGGGCACTGCCGGGTCAGCCACTGCTGGCAACGCCAGAATCCCCTACTGGAGTGCTGGTTTGAGTCCCGGCTGCTTCCAGCTCCCTGCTAATGAACCTAGGAAAGCAGCAGCAGATGACCCAAGTATTTGGGCCCATGCCACCGACGTGGGCGACCCAGATGGTTTCAGCCCGCCCCACCCCCACTGCTGCAACCACTTGGGGAGTGAACCAGCAGATGGAAGTATGCACTCTCGCTCGCTCTCTGCCTGTCAAAAAAGTAAAATAAATCTTCAAAAATAAATCAATAAAACCTAGGGTATATGTTGACATCTCCACTTATTAAAATAACTAATTTCAAAAGATTTGCACTTCAGAAAATTCCTCTGAAAAACAAAGCACCATTTCAGGAAGAACACGCAACGTACTGTTCATGTTAAAGATGCTAACAGAACCAACAAAACAATTCTGAGTAAAAGGCCGGGTGGTTACCCCGCCAACCTGCTGACCAAGGCCGTCGCCAGGCAGGCCCTGCAAGAACAGGGTCACATGAGGTCCCTGAGCTGTATCTGTACCTGCGTTTGACTTCCTCCAGAAAGAAGGCACTGCTAAGCTCCATGGGGAACCAGAGAGGAAGAGTTTAGAGGGAAGATGGCCTGGTAGCAGGGCAGCAGTGGAGCACACAGTCATGGGACGCAGATGGGGACCACACAGGCTCCCCAGTGCCATCAGAGGGGCAGGACCGCGTGACCGACGAAGGCTGGTAACAAGGACCACGACAGGGATAGTAATGGGCAGGGGCCACTACTTGGGACACCCACACCCCGTGTCAAAGTGCCTGCTTCAAGTCCTCGCGGCTCCTGGGAAGGCAGCGGAAGATGGCCCGAGAGCAGCTGGGCCCTGCCACCACGCTGGGGACCAGGACGGGGGCCATGGCTCCTGGCTTTAGGGTGGCCCAGCCCCAGCTGCGGCAAGGATTTGGGGGAGTGAACCAGTGGGTGGAAGGCCTCTCCCTTTTCATTCTCTTGCTCTGTCACTCTGCCTTTGAAATGAATATTTTTTTTTTGACAGGCAGAGTGGACAGTGAGAGAGAGACAGAGAGAAAGGTCTTCCTTTGCCGTTGGTTCACTCTCCAATGGCCGCTGTGGCTGGCGCACAGCGCTGATCCAATGGCAGGAGCCAGGTACTTATCCTGGTCTCCCATGGGGTGCAGGGCCCAAGCACTTGGGGCATCCTCCACTGCACTCCCTGGCCACAGCAGAGAGCTGGCCTGGAAGAGGGGCAACCGGGACAGAATCCGGCACCCCGACCGGGACTAGAACCCGGTGTGCCGGCGCCGCAAGGCGGAGGATTAGCCTAGTGAGCCACGGCGCCGGCCCTGAAATGAATAATTTTTAAAACCACTAACACGCAGTTCACAGCAAGAGTCTCATCTTCCTTGGGAAGGGAAGTCATAGAAGGTTTTTTCAACAGCAATGTAAATCGAACGTTCCTAATACTAAACAGGTGAGCACGGACATGACAGGATCGTGCGGGAAGTATGACAAGGCAGGCTGGAGCCCCTGCCGGAAAACCGGGATGGAGCGAGCTATGGCCCATGTCCTGCCTTGCGCCCCTCCCGAGACGCTGCCCCCATGCCTACCCCACTGCGGCCACTCGCTACAAACAGCCCATCTGTCCACAGACGTCTCCTCTGTGCCTGAGGCTAAAGGCTCTCGTGCGCTCCTCCTCTTCACAGGCCTGGCCTGGCCGTTCTGGGCAAATCTCTGCCATCCACGGCACCAGAACCCTTGCGACCCTGTCACAAGGTCCCCAAGCCTGGGAACTTAGGGGCAAGGCAACCAGGCTTTCAAGAACCACCTTGAACTCCACCACCCACCCATGTCCACCCAAGACGGCGCAGCAGCCAATCCCACAGCCCTCTCAGAGACAATTCACACTTTCCACCGAGGAGGCCCTCGTGGGTGTCATTCAGAAATCGTACCCGGGGGCAGATCAAAAGCCTTCTACTGCACTGGACTTTCCCAGGGCCCCGCGTCGGCCGGGGGTGAGCCGGCAGCCCCTCCGCCCTCTTGCCTCTCCCCTCCACCTCTGGCTTGTTGTCCAGCTTCATTTTTCACAAACACGAATGTTTTTGCTATATTTTCATCTACAAAAGAGAGACAGAGAGAGAGAGAGAGAGAGAGAGAGAGAGAGAGAGAGAGAGAGAGAGGCTGAACCACTTCCTTCCACTGTACCCACTGCAGGAAGCTCACCCACAGCCACAAACTTCTCCACTGCTGAACCCGTGGGTGCTCCCCCCAGCACGCGTTCCAGAAACACCTGCGGCCACAGCACCCTTCCCTCTGCAGCTGCTGGGCCAGAACCACCCCTGCTCCAGGGGACAGTGAGTATGACCGGCTGGACCCTGCGGCCCAGACCCCCTCCCTGAGCACAATCTCACCTTCTTGGTCACCACCTGAGGAGGAGCTTCCTGCACGGCCAGCACACCCCCTCCCCAGCATGGAGTCACCGCCAGCAGCTCTCCATGGACCCTGGGCCAGTCTCTCCCGTACACTGTCTCTTATTTTATTTTTATTTACTTGAAAGGTAGAGGGACAGAGAAAAGCCTTCCAGCTGCTGGTTCTCTCCCCAGATGCCTTCAACAGCCAGGGCTGAGTCATGCCAAAGCCAGGAGCCCAGACCTCAATCCAGATCTCCCATGGAGGCAGCAGGGGCCCAGGCCCTTGAACCATACACCGTCTTACTTGCCACCTCCCGTGCTTCCCTCGCTCCAACACGCAACTCTAACCCCCAGCCTCCCGATCCTCCTGTGCTCTCCAGGACAGGCCTGCCCTGGCCAGCCCCACGCGGGTCCCAGCTACCCTTGCAGTCCCCAAGCACTTCCTTCCTCTCCACGTGGCGCTCCAGTTCCCACAGCGTCTGGAAGGGTCCGGCTGCTGGCAGCCAATTCCTCGCTGACAAGACCCTGGCCTCCTCCCTTGTGCTCAAATCCCCTTTCCCTTGTATGCGGTGTGGATGGCAGAGTAAGCCCAGGTCCCTACATCCAGGGAACCAGGGAGCAGGAAGCTGAGAGGGCCAGAGTTTAGGGCAAAGAACCCGCATGCACCTGGGTGAGCAAGGGACAGAGGCCAGCTGCAGCCCAGGAGCTGCAGAGAGAAGGCTGCTTCGGCCAAGCAGTGTAGCTCTGCTCCCTGGCCAGCCGGGCCCCTCCCGAGAGCCTCCCAACACGCAGCTCTCCAAGTTGGCCAGAGCGGGGGTCACTCACTTGCCGCCCACCGAGCGTCAAGATTACTACACAGACTTCCCAACCTCAAGTCCAGCCCAACTCCCGTTCACCGCTCTGCAGCCATTCCCTCCCCGTCCCTGGAGTCTGAGAGACACTACAGTGTGCAGAGCCGCAGAGGCACCCTGTGTGCGAGGGTCCCTCTGGGCCCAGCAGTCTCTGTGTCCAGAGTCAGGATAAAGCACAGGAAATCAAGGCTCTATCGTGGACTCTGAGGCAAGTGCTTCTTCTCTTGAAGTACTGGCAACACTGCTCTCTTCAGAATCCAGAATTAGGGGAGACAAAGACATACAGGCTCTGGGCAGCATCAAATACGCACCTGGGGGCAGCTGGTTCTCCAGACGCCAGGGTCCTGCAGTCTGCAGTACGGAGGGACCGGCTACGAGGAGAAGCACGAGGCCCTGGCCTGCCCTGCCACCAGTGCCGCCTCTGACTCAGCCAGGATGGCTGACGCCACGTGTGACCCCAGCAAGTGAAGTGATGGATCTTAGGTGCCACCCGCATCTTGCCCACTTGGAAGCAGGGTGTGTTTGCCTCTCTTTTGAGCTGGGGCAACATCACTACTTCTAGGCTGAAAACACCAGGCCTGCAAATGCGTGACTGTGATGCACACCGTGTGCCAGGCACTGACGTGTAGCACGCCCATTGCAACGTCACCATGAGTCCGCAAGGTGAGTTATTAACATCGTTAGGAACCAAAGCCAGGAGAGACTAAACAACATGGAAAGGAGACCCAGGCCTGTCTCACTCCGGATTCTAGGCTCCTGGGCACTACGCCACATGGTCCCTGAACGAGACGCCACCAGAGTCTCATCTCCTCCTGCCCCTGGGGCTTCACAGTGGAAGGAGGGATTCGGCCAAAAGGAACAGGTGGAGAGCCGGTGCAGGAGGCGGAGGCTGTGCTCCCAGAGACAGTGGAGGCTGGGCCTGGCCAGGACTCATCACCCCGTGCGGCCAGCACCCTTTGCCACAGCAGGAGCCGAGGAGAAGCAAAGATCCAGGGAGGGCGAACCCCCTCTTAGCAGGAAGTACCCCTCGGGGGAACCACTGCAGACCACGACTCTAGGCCCTTGCGGGCTGGGGCGGTGGGGAACAAACAGAACCCGTCCCCGCCTTGGAGGAGGGGCCAGGCCAATCCCTTCTGCGAGACTGTGTGTGCGGGCTGTGTGCACACATTGTCCTTTTCTTTTAAAATTCAGTTTTCATTCAACTTTGGAACTGAAGACCTTCCTGTGCCTCCAGCAGGGGTCCTGCTGCCCATGAGCCGACTGGAACCTGGGGCTCACTGCACAGCTGGAGCTGGACAGCAGCTGTCGGGAAGTCTGTTGCTCTGACCTCTGACACACAAATACTTTTGTTCTAAACTAGGCACCAAAGATAGAAAGCGTTATTTATAGGGACAAGAAAAGACAGCCAAAAAAAAAAAAAAGTCATCTTCAGGGGCCCAAACCACTTGTGGGCCAGCTTGACCTGTGTGGTCCATCTCAAGTGATGGAGGCAACTGGCTGGCCCTGCTGAGTACAGCTCCAGGGATGGGCCAGGCCAAGGCTGCCTCAGACACAGGCCCTGCGGGAGGAGCCCCTGGGCTGGGACAAGGGAAAAGCTGGCGGGCAGGAGCCTGCTCATCAGCTGTCTGGGGGACATGATGCTCTTGACCTCGCCAGGAGTAGACGCAGAGATGGGAATGGTCAGTGGCACTTCCCGAGTGCAGCTGGGGAACGGTGCCGGGAAGAACAGGGAGGGGAGGGAAGCTGTGTGTCACACCGTGCGTGACTGGCAGGCCTGGAATCCTCCATGTGGGTGCATCAATCCACTGTGTGCTGCAGGCATGCTCCTCAAGTTCTCAGTGGACCCCCAGGAACCAACCCTGGGGCAAGAAGGGAAGAATCACGGCCTCTGTTTTTCAAGAAGGAATTCAGGTGGCGAAAGACTTAACCCACGATCACAGGGCCAGAAAGTAACGAAGTCCAGAGCAGAAACCAGACGTCTGGCCACTGCGTTTAATGCAATGAGAAAAGGAATTGGGCAATAACAACACAAAAATCTTACTTAGATACGCAGCATGTCTGAGAGTTACTATGCAATGATACAGGGTAAGGAGGCAGCAGTGGCCACTAAGTTACCACCATCTGAACTGGCTGTGAGGAACACGGCTGTCACTAGACTGTTCTCTAGGTATTTTCCATAATAAAAAGTAAAAAAAAAAAAAAAATTCCAGGGCTCAACAACCATGTAACTTGACCTCAGGAGCCTGAATCAAAAAGAAAAACAGGGACAGGATTTGGCCTAGCAGCTAAGATGCTGCCTGTGTCACCCACAGTCCATTACCAGAGTACCTGGCTGCAAGCCCCAGTTCCAGTCCCAATCCCAGCTTCCTACTAATACGTACGGTGGGAGGAAGCGGGTGATGGCTCAAGTAGTTGTGTTCCTGCCATGCCATGTGAGAGACGTGGATTGAGTTCCAGGTTCTTAGCTATAGCCTGGCCCAGCCCCAGCTACGCAGGCATCTGCAGAATGAACAGCAAACGGAGCGCCTTCGTCTCTGCCTCTCCAATCAGTTCATAAAGAAGAGCAATAGGAGCGTCCTATGCCAGGGCGGACCAGCCCCGGGCCCGGATCACACGGAGGGAACAGGCTCCTAGAACAGATTGCTTTAACACTGTGCTCAGATGTGTAAAGCACAGAGACGCCCCTCGGCGGCACTCGAGTGACAGCACATGAAACTTGCTTCTCTGGACCTGGCACAGTTCCTGCACCTCGGCTGCGGGCATCGAGTACCCTACCGCCCATGGTGACACAGCTGGAACAGGGACAGGGACACACACCTGGCTGGCCCTGGGCACTGCAGCAGGGTGACGGGGTCTCATGCTGACACCCGTTCATCAGAGTCAGCTTCTAAATCCATCACAGAAAACACAAGCACAGGAGGCTCTGGCCCCTGGGGTGCTCTGCAGAAGGCAGGAGTGGAGGCCTCCAGCTGCCCAGCCCAGTTAGGACCACAGCAGCTCTGCTGTCTCTGCTGTGTAGGCCACCTCTTCCTCCTGCTCCTCCTCAGACTGCCTTGGAACAAAGCTTGCTGAACTGTTAAACCTTACGCTCACGGACCGGAAGCCCGGCTCTTTGGGGAACCTGCATTCCATCAGGAAAACAGGGTGCCTCTTCCCCAGGCAAGTACTCCACCAGGTTTTTATAACCTGCTAGTTTGCTATCATTGTTTTCAACATGGAAATACAGTTTTAAAAACCAGAAGCACTCCAGGGCAAACAAAGCATGCCTTTAGACTGGACACCACCAACATCCCGCAGTCCTCAAAGCCCTGCTCTGGGCAGGAACCCTGCTATGCTGGGCTCCCCGGCTGAACAACTGCTGTTTCTCACTGTGAACAACTCAGGGAACAGGGCTGGGCTGCACCCGTCCCTGTGAGAGGCAGAACACGCAGACAACAGCTAGATCCCATGTGAAAACAGACCTGAGGCCGGTGCTGCGGCTCACTAGGCTAATCCTCCGCCTGTGACGCCCAGGTTCTAGTCCCAGTTGGGGCACCGGATTCTGTCCCGGTTGCTCCTCTTCCAGTCCAGCTCTCTGCTGTGGCCTGGGAATGCAGTGGAGGATGGCCCAAGTGCTTGGGCCCTGCACCCGCATGGGAGACCAGGAGGAAGCACCTGGCTCCTGGATTCGGATCAGCGCAGCACGCCGGCCACAGTGCACTGGCCGTAGCAGCCATTTGGGGGATGAACCAACGTAAGGAAGACCTTTTTTATCTCTCTCTCTCTCACTGTCTAACTCTGCCTGTCAAAGGGAAGGGAAGGGAAGGGAAAGGGAGGGGAGGGGAGGGGAGACCTGACCCACATGGCCTGGGAGCCAGCCCACCAGCTATGGAGAGCAGTCCAGGAACCCAGTCGGACAGGCCCCTGTGTCCAACAACCAGCCCAGACAGCCAAAGGGAACCGAGGTAGTCACTGTCTCCCGGTGCCCAGGACTGCGTCGGTCACTGACAGCTTCCCTAATTCTGGTCCCTGCTTCCGACCGAGCACTGCAAGAGGAAGGAAGAGAGGCCTCACCAACAGCCCTGGGGGGAGCCTTCCAGCCTCCAGCCTCCAGCAGGGCCACCCTCAGCCATCCCACTGCTCTGTGTGCCCAAGTCTCTGCAAAACAGCGGTGAGGGCAGCCGACTCCCTTGCCAGGGCGAGCCCTGTACACACAATCCCGGCCAGTTCTCACCAGGGGCTCCTGTTCACCTGTTCCCAGCAGGGCCAGGAAGGGGACTGCCTGCAGGTGCAGCCGTGTGGTCCCAGCAGCAAGATGACTCGGGTTGGCCCCAGTTCTCTGCAGTTCTTTCTTGAGCCCCAGTCATCTGGGACCTGGGCGTCTAACAGTCTCCTCCACCTGTCCAGACACAGGCACCCCACAGTCCTCGCCCACACTCCCACAGGTCCTGGCCTGGACCCAGTTTCGGGCCACGTATCCCCTCTTGCCAAACTCCACTCCCGCTGGCCTTCCCCTGCACCCTGCATCTTGGCCCCTTTGCCCGTTTCCCTCCATTGGGGAGGTCTCTCCCTGAGACCTGCAGGGCCGCCCCCCATCACTCCCACAGAAAGGCCTCACCAGGGGCCTGGCCAAGACTGCAGCTGGGGGCTGCTCTGGCCCAACAGCATGAACCACTGCAGCTTCTTCACACCCCCAACTACTGCATCGCTGTCTCCGAGTGGCCGTCAGGACCCTGTCCTCCCTGGTCGCCATCGCGCCCCCCACACCACGCTGCAGCCATCCTTATGTAGTGACCACCTGACTGAGGAAGACAAAGATGGGCTATAGCAGGGTGACCCAGACTTCCTGAAATGGCCCCACCATCAAAACCCAGCCCTATGGCCTACAGGACAACTCCCAGTACACCACCGCTCCGGTGGTACAGATCCTCTGGCAGTCACTCTTGCAGCCCGCCCTCTGCAAGCGGGACGAGATGACACAGAGAGCGATGGGAGAGGCAGGCAGGGGCAGCAGCAAGCTCTGTGCCAGGTCCTCCCCTTGTCTCATCCTCACAACCTCTCCCTGAAGTGGACAGGATGTCCTTTGTGACAGAGGAAGGTAAGACTCAGCAAAGAAAAAATCTTACCAAGATTTGAACCTGTGCCTTTAAAAAGAGGCTTCAGGGGGCTGGTGCTGTGGTGCAGCAGGTTAAAGCCCTGGCCTGAAGTGCCAGCATCCCACATGGGCACCGGCTCTCTGCTATGGCCTGGGAAAGCAGTGGAAGCTGACCCGAGTGCTTGGGCTCCTGCACCTACGTGGGAGACCCGGAAGAAGCTCCTGGCTCCTGGCTTCGGATTGGCTCAGCTGTGTTCGTTGGGGCCATCTAGGGAGTGAACCAGCAGATGGAAGACCTTTCTCTCTGCCTTTCCCTCTCTGTAAGTCATCTCTAAATAAATAAAACCTTAGATTAAAAAAAAAAAAAAGTGGCTTCAGGGCACCAGCGTTCGCGTCCCCACTGCTCCACTTCTGATCCAGGTCCCTGCTGATGCGTCTGAAAAGCCAAGGAAGAGGGCTCAGGTGCCCGGGCTTCTCCCACCCACATGGGAGACCTGAATGATGCTCCTGGCTTCAGCCTGGTTCAGCCCTGGCCATTGCAGCCACCTGGGGAATCAAACAGCAGACAAAGATCTCTGTCTCCTTCTGTCTCTCCCTCTGTAACTGTTTCAAATAAATAAGTAAATAAATCTTAAAAAGAAAAAAAAAAAAGTGGCTTCCCAGTTACAGCCGGGGTTGTCTGCAGTCAAACTGGTGGGGAACTGGTTCCGAAATCCTCCACACACCCACCCTTAACCCCCCTCAGGCCTGGGATCCAGGACAAAGATGCACTTCCAAACAAACCATGTTTGCACTGGGGAGAGTGGGACGTGCACAGAAATCCTGGCTTGGCAGACCCACCCCGCCCTCCCAGGGCAGCTGTGGAGCGGCCAGCCTGGGCTCTGGCCCGCACAGAGCCATCAAGAGCACGCAGGACTTGGGCACAGCCAGCCCCGCGAGAGCCAGATGTGAGGCAACAGCAGTCGCCTCCCTGTGGCTCCCGCCTGCTATGAAGTCTGCATGTTGCAAAATGCATCAGATCACACGTTAGCTGTTCCTTTTGTGCTCACTTTTTTAACCATTTTCAATTGTGATCTCAGCCGTAATCCTGGTGATTAACTAGCAACACAAGCCAGCTGTGACAGCTGTGAGCTCATGAATGCTCATCTTGGCCAGAGCGGGGAAGAGGTCCAGGGAAATCGTTAAAAACAGAAAGAGGGTGCATCTGGAGCCAGCTTCTAATTCTCACTGAGCCCTGCTTACAGAAACGACTGGGACACCACCCGCCCGCACAGTGCATGGCGTTGATCAGGTTCATGGGGCCTGAAACAGGCAGAGACAGTGCAGCTAATATTGTCATGTAAAGCAGCACGCTAAAAACAAACCTGGTGCGAAGGCAGAGGGCCACGTCTGACAAAACCCGGAAACACGCATCACACTTCAGTGTTCCTGATCTATTTCTGCCAAGTGTTCTTCAGCTCGCTGCGTTTTTGCCCACACATCCTATAATCTATTCTGCTCACTGGAATGATTTCGAAGCTGGGTGGCTTTCTTCTGAAATTTGACGTATTTTTATCTATAAGTGCCTCTACAACAATGGGTAGTTTAAAGACACACTAACAAAAGACGTAACGATGTAGCAAAATTAATTATATAATGTTATTGCTGAGGCTAGTGTTGTGACTTAAGGCCACCACCTGCGATGCCGGCATCCCATATGGCTGCTCCACTTCCAATCCAGCTCCCTGCTAAAGGCCTTGGAAAAGCAGCCGAGGATGGCCCAAGTGTTTGGGCCCCTGCTCCCATGTAGGAGATCCACATGAAGCTCCTGGCTGGTGGCTTCAGGCCTGGCCATTGCAGTCTCTAGAGAGTGTACTAGTAGATGGAAGATCTCTCTCTCTCTCTCTAACTCTGACTTCAAATAAACAAATAAATAGATCTTAAAAAAAAAAAAGTTAGTGCTACAGAGCATAGACCAGTAAACTTCAACCATTAAGCTAAGAATTAATTCAAGGAAAGAGATACTGCTGGATGCTAAAACTAGCAGGTAACACAGGGATGAGGAGTGGAGTATTTCACACAGGGAAAAGAGTGATCTGTGGGGAGGCCCAGCACACACCACACGGACCCACACTGTATCCCCTAACAGGACAGAGACGATACCACCGAATCACACAGGACAGCCTCAGTCTAATCAGAGGGAGCGTCAGACCAGCCCACACCAAGGAACATTCTACAGTCAGCAAAAGCCACCGTGAAGCTCTTTTAAAAAGAAAAAAAAGATTTATTTATTTACTTGAAAAGTCAGAGTTACACAGAGAGAGAAGGAGAGGCAAAGAGAGAGAGAGAGAGAGAGAGGGAGAAGGGGAGAGGGGAAAAGGGGGAGAGAGAGAGAGAGAGAGAGAGAGGGAGGGAGGGAGGGAGGGAGTCTTCCATCTGCTGGTTCACTCCCCAGATGGCCGCAATGGCCAGTGTAGCCGATCTGAAGCCAGGAATTTCTTCTGGGTCTCCCACGTGGGTACAAGGGCCCAAGGACTTGGGCCATCTTCTACTGCTTTCCCAGGCCATAGCAGAGAGCTGGATCAGAAGTGGAGCAGCTGGGATTCAAACCGCCACACATATGGGATGCCAGCACTGCAGGCGGCAACTTTACCTGCTACACCACGGCGCCAGCCCCCACTGCTAAGCTGTAGGCAGCCTTTGGACAAGTCAAGGCTAATCTAGGCCTGTGGAATTCCTGAGATAAGAAAGTCACATACTCCCATCCTAAAGGACGATGTTAATCAAGAACACCCTGTTAAAATCATCTGTGCTACTGGAGGCCCCAATAAGTTGCTTGTGTATATTGTTATCTTTTGTGCTTCTTTGTGCTTCTTTGCTCTGCAGCTGGTTATGTATAAATACCACCGAAACATTGGAATAAACAAGCCTTGATCAGCCTTGTTGTCTTGGCTCCATTCTCTGCGATCGCTTGTCCCTCTTCCTCCCTCAGGTTCCATTCGACTGGTGCGGCTGGCCCGCACACTAAGCTCTTAACAAGTGCCAGCCCAGATTAAGACATGCTACCAGGGTAAAATATACACTGGATTTCAAAGACTTAGTACTTCTCAAAAATGTAAAATATTTCATAAGTAACTTTTTACATCCACAACATGGTGAGATGTTACTATTTCAGGGACTGATGTTGTGGTGCAGCAGGTTCACCTACTACTTGCAAAGCTGGTACCCCAAATCAGAGCACCAGTTTAAGTTCCTGCTGCTCCACTTCCAATCCAGCTCCCTGTTAATGTGCTTGGAAAAGCAGTGGAAGATGGCCCAAGTGCTTGGGTCCCTGCCACCCACATGGAAGACCCAAATGGAATTCTAGGTTCTGGCATCAATCTGGCTCAGCCATGGCCACTGTGGCCATTTGGGGAGTAAACCGGCAGACAGAAGATCTCTTTGTCGCTCCCTTTCTGTGTCACTCTTTCAAATAAATAAAACAAATTTTTATACACACACACACACACACTACTATTTTGGATATTAATGTCACCTGTCTCTTCTTACCAGAAAATTGTAATTACATATGTGGCTCAAATTCATCAGACAAGGCTGCCTACAAAATAATTAGCCTGTAATCTTCAAAACTGCCTGAATAATTACTCTGGATTGAGGAAGCCTAATGCGATGTAACAGCTCAATGCAACCCCAGGATCCCAGGACGGGCCCTTTGTTAAAGACACTGCTGGGGCAGTCAGCAACCCCGGACTGAGTCTGCAGCTCAGACGGCAGTGACAACTCCATGTTCACAGCCTAACTGCTGGTGGGACAGCGCTTACTTAACAGCAATGTCCTTGCTCGGAAATACATCCTACAAAAGTTAGGGGTGAGGGCACTAATTTCAAATCAATTGGTAACTTAATCTCAAATGATGGGGGAAAGGGGGACTTTCCTGTGAATCTAGAATTACTTCAAAGCAAGAACATGAACTTTAAAAAAGCAACGCCAGAGTCTCCTGGGAAGAAAGCCCTGTGTGCACCTGGCACTGGTCACAAAGGGCACTGAGCTGTGGGCCTGGAGCCGGGGCAGCACAGCCAACTTCTCAAAGCCTCTACTTCCTGGCCTCTAAGATGAAGGGACGAGCCCTGATGCTTCCCTTAAAAAAAAAGTCTGATTCAACAACTTGTTCAACCAGAAAACAGACCAGCCCCCAACATCTTCACCAGACAGACAGACTGAGCTGTCACCATGCACCTGTGGGTTCAGAAAACCATGATGGGGGGAGTGGAGGCCTGCTGGGTTGGTCTGGATGGTAAGTATCCCCTAGTCTGACATTCATGCTACTAAGAAGGTGGACAGGGACTGGCACAGTGGTGTAGTAGGTTAAACCTCCACCTGTGATGTTGGTATCCCATATGAGCACTGGTTCGAGTCTCAGCTGCTCCACTTCCAACCCAGCTCTCTGCTTATGGCCTGGGAGAGCAGTGAAACTTGGCCCAAGTGCTTGGGCCCCTGCAGCATGGGAGACCTGGGAGAAGCTCCTGGCTCTTGGCTTCGGATCTGCACAGCTCCAGCTGTTGCGGCCATTTGGGGAGTGAACCAGAAGGAAAACCTCTCTCTTGCTCTCTGTCTCTCCTTCTAGCTCTGCCTCTTAAATAACCTTTGGGTAAAAAAAAAAAAAAAAAAAAAAAAGAGGGTGGACACTCAATCCCACTATGGCAGTGGGGGTGGGAGTTCTGGTAGCCAAATGGATTGGATTATTAGGATGGAGCTGCCAAGATTAAATCATGGCAACTTAACAAGACACCACAGCCATGGACAGACACACGTTCCCTGTCTCTTGTCACATGATGCTCCGTGCCACTTAGGGACTCTGTCACAAGAACACCATCACCAGAGGCCAAACCAGTGGGGTCTTTTCAACCCAGACTGTGATCCTCCAAGATTACAAGCCAAACTCAACCTCCTTCCTCCACAGAGCTAGGCCGCCTTGGGTATTTTGTTGTAGTAATGATAAGCTGACAAATGTAAGGCTCCGGCCAAGAGTGAGGCTCAGGTTCAGGGGCACCTTCGATGGGCTAGACCATCTAACTCACTCAACAACACCATCAGCAGGCTCAGAGCACCTGCTCTCCAAGGGGCCTGCGACCATGGCTTCCACATTTGTTTTGTTCATGAACTAAAGACACTTTCCATGACCACTTCGCAACTCTGAGTCAGACTTCAAGCACGGTGCCTCTCCAGGTAAGCTCTGAAAACAGGATGGCAAGGAGACGCTTTCCGGGTGTTGCACCTATTTTCCTAGAGCCCCAGGCAGACAACACAGGCCTCACCAGGCCAAAAGAACACGCGCCCTGCCAGCCGGACGGGCTCCCTCCGGGTCGCCACTCCGGAGCACGCACAAGCCACTCGGCACATGACACCCGATACAGGCATCATCTTCACAAATAGCCCCGAGCGGCAGCTCTCTCCAGCCCTGCTGTACAGCTGGCAAAACTGAAGCTCCAGGGTTTAGTGGCCCGACCAAGGTCACACAGTTATCAAGTAGCAAAGCAGGTTTAAATTGAAGGTTCCAAAAAACAGCTTTGTTAAGGAATAATTGGCATGGAATAAACCATACAAATTTCAAGTGTACAATATTAAACCTTGAAATACATCATCATGAAACCACATCATCAAGAAAATAAACATACCCATCACCCCCTAGAAATTTCCTCATGCCTCTGTAATCCTCTCCCCCAGCCCTCCACACCGTACCATCCCCTGATTACTTCCTGCCACTTCCGCAAAGTGTGCGCTGGCTGGAGCTGTCTAGGAATGGATTCACACAGCACACGCTCTTCTGCGGGGTTCTTCCCCTCAGCCTAGGGAGTTGGAGACCGACGCCTACGCGGCACGTAGCAACAGTTCACTCCTCCTCACAGCTAGCTAAGACTCCACGTGCTGACATAGGCCACGGCACGCTGATACGACAGCTACACCACAAGTCTCAGGTCAGGGGATCTTTGTCCTACCAATCTTTCTCCAAGTTTTGGCTCCTCAAGGCCCTTTATATTTCCTTGTAAATTTTAGAATCTGCCCATCAATTTCTATAAAAAGTTCTGCTAAGATCGGAGTGGGAATCAATTTTTGTTGTTGTTTTGGAAGAACTAATATCTTAACAGTATCTCCATTTTTCTGTATTTAGATCCCATCTGATTACTTTCAGCAATGTCTTACAGTTTTCGGTGTGCTGACCCCTTTTTGCCAGATTTATTCCTAAGCATTTCAGATTTTTTAAAGAATGTGCTTTCTTTATTTTTCATCTTCACTTGAAGGGGGGGAGAGAGAGAGAGAGGGAGGGGGAGGGAGACAGGAAGAGGGGGGAGAGAGGGAGAGGGAGAAGAAGAGGGAGAGAGGAAGGGAGGGAGGGAGGGAAGAATTGGCTGATTCCACCTGCTAAACATTTCCAAATGCCTGCAACAGCCAAAGCTGGACCAGGCTAAGCCAGGAGCCCAGAGCTCCATCCAAGTCTCCCAGGGGGGTGGCAGGGACCAAAGTACTCGAGCCATCATCTGCTGCCTCTTAGAAGACACATCAGCAGGAAGCTGGATTGGAAGTGGAGTAACCTGGACTCAAACCAGGCACTGCAACACAGGGTGCAGGCATCAGAAGCATTAAGTGAGTTAAGCCACTGCACCAAACGCGGGCCCCAGCACTTCCTATTTTTAATGCTACTAAAAATGCTACTGTCTTTAAATTTCAATTTCTGACTAGTCATTGCTAGCACACAGAAATAGAACTGATATTCAGATATTGATCTTTTATCATGCAACATTGTTCAACTCACCGGTTCTGGTAGTTTTCCTTAGCTTCCAACAGACTGTCTACACAGAGGGCCACACTGTGTACGACTAGACAGCTTTACTTCTTCCTTTCCAATCCAGATGCTCCCACTTCTTTTTCTTGCCTGACTGCACCAGCTAGAACCTCCAGTACAAAGCGGAGCAGAAGTGTTGTGAGCAGAGATTCGTATCTTGCTCCTGGTGTTAGGGGAAAAGTGCTCAACTCTTCACCACTAAGGAAATGCAAGGACAATGCTTGCTACAGGTCTTACAGAGATCCCTTTATCTGGTTAGGAAAATTCTCTTCTTTTTATCAGCAACAGACACTAGATTTTAAAGAATCTGTGCAGTTATTAACTCCTCAGGCTTCTGCTCAGTGCTGAGGCCCTTGCATCCTGCCAGAAGAGAAACAAGATTCTGTCAAACGCTATTCCTGAACCTTCTAGAAGATGATCACATGATTTCTATTTTTAGTTTACTAATATTGTGAACTCATGTTGACTTGCACATACCAAACCAAGCCTGCATTCTTGGGATAAACCCCACTTGGTCATGTTGCACCATCCTTCATATATACTGCTGGATCAGATCTGCCAAAATCAGGTTTAGAATTTTAGCATCTATTCATGAGGGACTATGGTTTGTGGTTTCCTCTTTTTTTTTTTTTTTTAAGTTTTTTTAGTTTTTTGACAGGCAGAGTGGACAGTGAGCCAGAGAGAGACAGAGAGAAAGGTCTTCCTTTTGCCGTTGGTTCACCCTCCAATGGCTGCCACGGCCGGCACACTGTGGCAGGTGCATCGCAATGATCCGAAGCTAGGAGCCAGGTACTTATCCTGGTCTCCCATGGGGTGCAGGGCCCAAGCACCTGGGCCATCCTCCACTGTACTCCCGGGCCATAGCAGAGAGCTGGCCTGGAAGAGGGGCAACCAGGACAGAATCCGGCACCCCGACCGGGACTAGAACCCGGTGTGCCGGTGCCGGTAGATGGAGGATTAGCCTACTGAGCCATGGCACCAGCGGTTTCCTCTTTTTTGCAATGTCTTCATCTGGTTTTGGTATCAGAATAATGTAGGCCTCATAGAATGAGCTGGGAAGTATTTGCTTGTCTTCTGTTTTCTGAAGGAGTCTGGGTAGAATTGAGGTTATTTTTGTTGGGAGCTCTCTGGGCCTCAAACAGGTGCTAGTCCGTGAACATCCAGCCGTTGCTCTAATCTCAATCGGTTCTTTCCCTAACTCTGAGTCGTTCCCTAGCTGATCAGATCGCTTGGGGTGGAAGCAGGGGCACTCTAGAAATCTCTAAAGCTTTCTCTCTGTGCACCTGTCTTCTGTTATACTCAAACACAAGCACTCTGTGCTGCCTTAGGCTCTCTGAGTCTATCTAGCTCTGCCTACGCTCCCCCTGTGCCAAGGCCTAAAACCTCTCATGAGACAGTGAGCTCCTTCCCGCTGCTGCCTGTGGTGTAAGACAGACACTTGGCCTTTGCCCCTGACTTCTGGCACAGCCCTACTAAAATCTCTGGAATTTCCTGAGAAGGGTGACCCAAGTGTCTATTCTTCTAATGAGGGAACGCTGGGCAGGCCCCTAGAGAGCTTCAGGATGAGCTTCAGCACCAGAAAGGCTATTATCAGTCAGATTTCCAACGTCATGGCAAACACTTGAACCAAGCTACCTCTGAAGGAAAGGTGTATTTCAGCTTACAGTTTTGGAGGTGCACAGTCCAAGATCAATCAGCCTCACCAGCCTGGCATCTGGTGGGGGTAGCAGACAGTGAAACTACTGCAGAGGGAGGATCACCCTGACAGTCAGGAAGCTGAGGGAGCAGCTCCGCCCAGCTTGGCTTTTTTTAACCACTCTTCTCACAGGAACGACCTGAGGGCATGCCCAACGGCCTAAGGACCTCCTCCTGCACCCACTTATGGGCCCTGTAACTGCATCAAGGCTTCACCCTCAATCCATTAACCATTAACAGAAGACTGAGGACCAAGCCTTTAACACATGGGCCCTCAGGGACACCCACACCACAGCAAAACCCAAGCCTCAATCAGAAGCTGGAGACTTTGTGACCCAACATCCAACTATGGGGAGAGCAGAGAGACTGGAGGTTGAGCTAAATCATTGATCACCAGATGATTAAATCAATTGTGCCTATGGAATGAGGCCTTTGTCGAGAAAATTGAAAAACACACCTCAATGATGAGAACGTCCGGATTGCTGAATGCCTCTGGGTAGGGAGGGCGGTGACCTGGAGAGTCTGAAACCCCAAGACCACCTGCACCTCCCATGGCCTGTCCTACGCATGTCTTTTGTCTGCGTCCGAGTACTGGGAGTCACTCTGGTACACCAGGCCTGAGGACAGGGCTGCAGGAACCCTTGATTTGTAGCCAGCCAGAGCAGCCGGGGCCTGAGACTCGCAGCTGGCATCTGAAGCTGGGGCGGGCTCGTGGGACTGAGCCCCTTTAACTTGTGGGTTCTGACACTAACTCCAGGCAAGCAGTGTCAGGACTGACACTGCATACCCAGTGCGTACCTGAAGAACTGGAAAAGTCCGGTGGGGAAGGTATCACATGTTTAGTACCATGGCCGGGGGGTCCCTCACTGTTCTTCACTGATTAATGTCCAGTGCTTCATAGATCCGTGTCCATCTGAGAGTGTTTCAGGCAGGAAAGTATACTGGCCCCTGTTACCCTATCTTGGGCAAAGGTAGAAATCATCAAACCCAAATCTTCCTAACCACCATTCCCTGTGCCTAATGCCGTCACCGGGTCATACTTGTCTGTGTGACTCATAAGACCCACAGCGAACCAAGGACTTCATGTCACCAGTCCCAGGAAGCTTTGCTGGATGAATGAACATCGCACTCACACAAGCCTTCCTCAACACCCAAGGTCCTTTGAGCACGCAGCTCTCCTGTGCTCTCTGAAAAGCTAAAATCGAAGCTCTCCAGCAGCCAGAGAATTGGGGCATTTGTCTTCTCTTGAGGACAGCAAGAAGGCAGTCCAACCAGTAGCCAAAAAAAAGCAGCACTCTGAGTGACTGGCATTGGGGCACAGTGGTCGTCCCACTATCAGAGCACCAGTGTGAGTCCAAGCCGATCTAGCTTCCTGCGAATGTGCCTAGGAAAGCAGCGGATGATTGTCCAAGTCCCTGGACCTCTGCCACGCACATGGGAAATCCAGATGGAGTTCCCAGCTCCTGGCTTTGGTCTGGTCCAGCCCTGACCACCTCAGCCATTTGGGTGAGTGACCCAGTGGATGGAAGACCTCTTTCATGTCTCTCTCTCTCTCTACCTTTCAAACAAATCTTTAAATTAAAAACAAACAAACAAACAAAAAAAACAGCAGCAGCACTACAGCCAGTGTTGTGTGGCTCAGTGGGTTAAGCCATCGCCCACAATACCAGCATCCCACATGAGCACCAGTTTGAATCCCAGCTGCTGCTCCACTTCTGATCCAGCTCCCTGCTAACGTACCCGGGAAAGCAGTGGAAGATGTCAAGTGTTTGGGCCCCTGCCACCCATATGGGAGTCTGGAATGAATTCTGGGCTCCTGGCTTTGGCTTGCCCAGCCCCAGCCGTTGCAGCCATTTGGGAATTGAAGTGGCTGAATGATATTTCTTTATTTCTCTCTTTTTTTCTCTCTCTCTCTCCTTTTCTCTCTGTAACTCAGCCTTTCAAATAAATAAATCAATCAGAAAAAAAAGCGCTTTGATAACATTAGACAAACTCTGGGAAAGAGCAATTAGAACAATCTGCAGTTTCAATTACTCTCTTGTTTCACAATTCTCCTGGAAGCTAACTATTTTTGCAGTTGGCGTTACAGGCAATTTCCTGGGCATCTCTTCAAAACACAGATGATTAACAGCATTGCGTCTCACAAATATTTACTTAATTTCCAAAATTTCTTTCCATCAGCCACTGTTTGAAAACCTCTCTAATGACAGGAATGCTTGGGAAGACGTTTTATTTTCCTATTGATGACAGAGAGGAGAAAAGCTACTATAAACACAGCCTGCTCACCATCAGCAGAACCGTATCTAGGAGCAAAGAGATGCCACGTCAAGCAGGAAGAACGCAGCAGTCCGCCCCTTCTCCGTGGCTCTGCTTCCCGTGTTGTCAGGGACCCAGAGTCAACCACGGCACTAGAGTCCGCGAGATGCTCTGAGACCCCACATTCACCAAACCTGGACACCAGCAGATGGCTGTAATTGTTAGAGTCTCATTATTCCTTCTTGTTCCTCTCTCAGTGAACCTTGTCGCAGGTGTGTAGGTGTGTCTGTGAGGCAGCACAGCACACATAGGACTCAGTTCTCTGCCTCAGTACTCAGGCACCCACAGCAGGTCCGGAACACACAGCCCACGGCTGAAGGGACACACTGCAAACCAATTCACAGACACATCCCACCAGGAGTTCCCTAAATGAGCTCATAATAGTCATAAAGGTCAAACAAAGGCAAGAACACTTTCATTCTTAGTCCTAAGGATCACACAGCTTCTTACACTGAACTGTGAAACTTCCCCGGCAACCTGAAGGCTCACATTCAGAACCAGCACAACGCATTAGAAGGGAGCAGGCAGGGCCAGCACTGTGGTGCAGCGGGTTAAAGCCCCGGCTGAAGTGCTGACATCTCATATGGGGGCCAGTTCAAGTCCTGGCTGCTCCTGTTCCCATCCAGCTCTCTGCTATGCCCTGGGAAAGCAGTGCAAGATGGCCCAAGTCCTTGGGCCCCTGCACCTGCGTGGGAGACCCAGAGGGGGCTCCTGGTTCCGGGCTTTGGATTGGCACAGCAATGGCCGCTGCGATCATCTGGGGAGTAAACCAGCACATGGAAGGCCTTTCTCTCTGTCTCTGCCTCTCTCTGTAATTCTTTCAAATAAATAAAATAAATCTTAAAAAAAGAAAACAAAAAGAAGGGAGCAGGCATCACCAATGCCGTCAGCATGAGATTAGGAGAGGCATTGCTTCACCTATCTCTGGAGATACAAAGGGGAATGTTTGAAGTTCTGTTGCACTTTCTTTTTAAATTTTAGCTATTTGTTTTTCACTTGAAAGGTGGAGAAAGAGAGATCTTCCATCTGCTGGTTCACTCTCCAAATGCACACAACAGCTGGCTGGGCCGGGCTGTGGGAAAGAGCCAGAAATTCCATCCATGTCTCCTGCATGGGTAGCAGGGACCCAAACACTTGGGCCATCGTCTGCTGCTTCCCAGGATGCACCAGCATGAAGCTGGATCAACGGCAGTGGTGGGACTTGACCCCAGGCCCTCTGACATGGGAGGCAGGTACCCAAGAAGAGGCTTACACACTGCCCCACAGCATATGCCCTGCCTGTGCTTTTTAAGGAGCAAGAAAAGCTAGCTTGATGCTAGCTTGAAGATTCCCCTTCAACAATGAACTCTCTCACCAAACACCCCCAGCCACCCAAGTTCAGGTGGTCACGGCAAAAAGGCTGTCACCGGAGGGAAACACAGCACTGATTATGTCACTTCCCTGCTTCAAATGCTCAAGCGCTCTGCCCTGTCCCTGGGACCAAGCTAAGGTGACTACTGTGGTGCACAGGGCTCTTCGTAATCTGTACACCCACACCCCAGAGGGCATTATCTTCCCACACGCCAGCATTCCCGTCTAGTGTTTCCCAAGCTATGTTCTTGGTAGGCCGATTAAGTCGACATATACAGAACTAAACACAGTTAAACAGGTTTCCTTAACGTAAGACGCCATACACCCCGCCACCGGCCAAGCCTCTAGCTTATTCCTGGTATCATCCAGCTTCCAGAGTGTCCCATGGAGTGCCCCTCGGGACTTGTGCCAGCATCTCTCACTCTTCCCTCTTTGGCAGCTCTTGAGAGCAGCTGGTCTCCCTCTCTCATCCTGGAACCTGGCTTCTAACTCCATCGGGCTGCAGGAGTGCAGCTCCCTCAGTGTCACAGCTTTCCCCCCAGCTTCTCTCTCCCTCACCAAGACAAATCCACACTGACACCCCCCTCAGCGAGATTGGCCACTGTCTGTGCTCTCAGCACTGGGCTCACTGCTTCTACTGTGTTCCCCGGACTGAGCACTGACACATGGTCACCAAGACTATCACACACTCCTCCCAGGCCCACAAAGATGCTCCAAGTGCCCTCAGCTGGCCTGCGGCAGGGACTCCAGCACTCGCCCCAGGCTTGGCTGAGCCTAAGGCTGGGGCCTGAGTCACCATGCTGAACTGCCCTGCTAATGATCAACACCCAGCTGAGCGTCTTCAGCCGGGCCATCTGTCCGCTCCATATGTAGCATGCTCCGAACTCTGAATCACCCTCTGTGTTACACACAACTACTGTCCCCCTTTAAAGAACGGAAAACTGAGGCTAGAGCAGGTGCTTGGAGCCTTGGTGTGAACCGTAACCACGCACTTTCAGAGTCCAGCATTTTATACACCGGGCTAAACGTCACATTCCCTTGAGGGAGAAAAACGGCAGGCGAGGTGAGCAATACGACGGGTAGGAGACGAAAGGGCCGATGGTTACCTTGCTGCACGGTTACACCGCCGTCACTCGTCCTTGATCAACACAACAGCAGGGCCCGCTGGGAACGGGGAAACACCACTTACAGTCATGGACCTTGTAGCAGTGCCTCTGCAGGCGCTCCATGTCCCATTCCTCCAGCACGCCGTGGGTCATCAGCAACTGCAGGAACCGCCGGTGGACGTCGGTCATGACGCCCGCCTTCCTCGTACTGCCCTGCATCTGTGAAGGAACTGAGAAAGTCAGCAAGAGTTCATCAGCTCCAAGCAACACCAGCAGGCGTTCTACAGTAACAAGGACAAATCTGCTAGGGTTTTAGAAGCAAAGTACCTCACACCAATCACTACGAAAGGGAAAAGGATGTGAGTCAGGGGCCAGGCGCATCAGTCCTGGGCAGTGCTGAGAAGCACGGCTTCTGCAGCCACCTCCACCACCTGTTAGGTGTGTGAACTTGGCCAGCTGGGCCTACGTGTACTTCAGTTTCTGATCTGTAAAGTGGGGATAACAACAGAAATGCCCTCCGTAGAAGTGCTATGAAGGGGGCGGCATTGTGGTGCAGCGGGTCAAGCCGCCACTTGCAATGCCAGCATCCCATATGAGCGCTGGTTTGAAGCCTGGTGGCTCAACTTCTGATCCAGCTTGCTACTAACACATCTGGGAAAGCGGCAGAGGATGGCCCGAGGGCTTGGTCCTCTACACGCACAGGGGAGACCTGGATGGAGTTACGGGCTCCTAGCTTCAACCTCAACACGCCCTGGCAGCTGCAGCCATTTGGAGAACAGACCAGTGGATGGAAGCTCACTCACTCGCTTGCTTGCTCGCTCGCTCGCTCTCTATCTCTATCAGCCTGCCTTTCAAATAAACAAATCGTAAAAAGAAAAACACAAGGATCACTATGAAGAGGAGTTAACACGGTAACACAGTAAGCACAAACGAAGCACCAGCTATTGTCCCTGTTACCCAACAGTGAGTCTGAACCGTGGCTCAGTCTCTTAGCGGATCTACAGAGAAATGTAGCCAAGGCCCGATTTCTCCTGGTAAACTTCCAATAACACTGCCTACAAAACTGCTGGTAAACCCTTCATGTTGGCTTCCTTCTCCTCTCCCTGAACCTCTAATAAGTCAACCTAAATGGCAGGACTGTGGGTTACTTTTAGAATCTGTTGCCTCTGATAAGATGGTCTCTTTCCACAAACCACGGAGAGGGCGGCTGATAGCGGAGTTACAGAGCCCTGATTTCGGCGTCTGCTCCTGGCTTGGCGAGGCAGCACAGGGCAGGCACTGCAGCTAACAGGCGGCGGCACGGAGACGTGCAGATCTTAAGCATCATGTAGTCTGCATGCTTAGAAATACAGATGCCCAGGCCCCTTCCCTGGAAGACTGACTACAGAGGGACCTGGAATTCTGACTAGCTGACATTCACTTTTAGGGGATACCCTGATCTGATAAGAAAGTCCCTATTGCCTTAGGCAAACAGGGCATGACCCTGTGACAGTCTTGTTATCTATAAAACAAGGATAATAACCACCCTAAGTGCACAGAATGGAATTTAAATGAGATTCAGCTACTAAACACTTGCCAAGAATCTGAGATACTCACATGAAAGATCCACAAAAATGCTATTTACTGTTTATTTAAACAGCAACATCACCTAGACCTCAGAGGCATCTTGGGGCTCGTGCTGTGGCATAGCAGATAAAGCCACCTGGCAGTGCTAGCATCCCATATGGGCTCTGGTTTGAGTCCCAGCTGCTCCACTTCCGATCCAGCTCCCTGTTAATGCACCTGGGAAAGCAAAAGAAGATGTCCCAAGTACTCAGACCCCTGCACCCAAGTGGGAGACCCTGAAGAAGCTCCTGGTTCCTGGCTTTAGCCTGGCCCAGCCCTGACCGTTGTGGCCATTTGGGGAGTGAACCAGCAGAGGAAGATCTCACTCTCTCTCTCTCTCTCTGCTTCTCCTTCTCTGTAACTTCTTCAAATAAAGGTTGTTTTTTTTTTTTTTTTTTTTTTTTTTTTTTTAAGATTTACTTATTTATTTGAAAGGCAGAATTACAGAGCAGCAAAGGCAGAGAGAGAGAGAGGTCTTCCATCCGCTGGTTCACTCCCCAGATGGCCCAATGGCCAGAGCTGTGCCGATCCAAAGCCAGGAGCCAGGAGCTTCTTCTGGGTCTCCCACGCAGGTGCAGGGGCCCAAGGACTTGGGCCATCTTGCACTGCTTTCCCAGGGCATAGCAGAGAGCTGGATCAGAAGTGGAGCAGCCGGGACTCAAAGCGCTGCCCATATGGGATGCCAGCACTGCAGGCAGCGGCTTCACCCACCACGCCAAGGTGCCGGCCTCTCATATAAATCTTTTTAAAGAACTAAAACCAGAGGCGTCCCATGACCAGTCTCTCTGTGCGCTGGACACCACGGAGAGCATCTCACCAGCAGCTCCACATCAACAAATCCAAGCCAGACTCCAACTCTGCTTCCTCCACCCTCAACTCCTTTCCTCCCCAGAGCCCTTCTCTCTGTGAAATCACCCGGTTTAGACGACACAGGCCACACAGTCACACAAAGCACACACCTGAGCACCACCCTGTGGTCCTCCTCGCCCTCAGCCTCACACCCGGCCAGCGGTCAAGTTTATTTCCCAGAAGGTACCTGCATTCGCCCGCCCCACTTAGTGATGCGAGCACCACCCTACTTGCCAAGGGTTGTTCTGGAAGCAGAGGTAGAAGGTGCTTTGGGCTCAGGCATCTGGATTTTTTACCCATAAGCTCTGGAGACGAAGACTCTCCCAACTAAGGGTCCCTAGGCAGGACGTTGATATGACCAAGGTGCGTCTTAGATCCGCTTTGATACCGTGGAGGCGACCAGGGGGCAAAGAGTGCAGTTAGAAAGCAGAAAGTCCTGGAAGGAAGCGGGAGGCAGAGGAAGCAGCTCAGTCCATGGAACAGATCCTGCAAAAGGGGACGAGCACAGTACCAAGGCTTAGCAGTGGGGACGAATGACAAGAACTGCGACCACCATGATTCCCACAAGGGCTCATGCAGGATCAGCTGCTAGATACCCACCGAAGCAGAGCACAGTAAACATTCAGAATACCACAGGTGAGGAGCAACCAAAGAAAAAGTCACATTATTTTCAAAAGAGCAGCAACTGGCTGACAGTGGAAGGCAGCCAATGGCGGGAAGATATCCTCAACACCCTGGGAGGGTGCATCCCTCAACTGAGAATCCTACACCCAGCTACAGACTGTGGGTGAAAAAAACACGGTTCCACACAACAAAAACTGAAAGAGCACGTGCTGAGCAAATCCTCCCAGAGGAAATTCCAAAGTGTATGTTTCTCGTGAAAAAAGAAAGTGATACAAGTTGGGAGGTCAAGAGAACAGGCAAAACTGATAGAAAAACAAACCAAACAGATGAAATGAAGCCAATTAAATTAGTAAAAATGGACTAAATGTTTCCAGTCTAAAGACAAGAACTGTTAGGTCAGACTTTAGAACTTGTCAAATTCATAATGAATAGTATCTAGAGTTACTCTTAAACTCTATGTTTTTAAGATTTTATTTATGCATTTGAGAGGCAGAGAGTGAGAGACACAAGCTCTCACCCGCTGGCTCACTTCCCGAACGCTGGCCAGGGCCAGAACTGGGGCTGGGCCAGGGCCAAAGCTGGAAACTCATTTAGGCCTCTCCCCTGGGTAGCAGGAACCCCGTGAGCCGTCACTACTGCCGCCCGGGGGCTGCATTATAGCAGAGGATGACAGAAGCGGAGAATCCAACCCAGGCCTCCCAACGCCACATGTGGCAGCTTACCTGCTCAACACGATACCAAAATATTAAAAAGCCAAAGAGTGAAGCAAAATACTCAGCAAATTAATGGAAAGAGGCCTGGGGCGGCCTTGTTTAACTTCAGTCAAGAGAGGCTTTAAGCATTACTAGAGATAAAGGAGATCATACAATGTCAAGAATGTTCGATTCCCAGGAAGGTGGAACAATCTCCAGCGTTCAGGCACCAAGTAATACAGTCACCCAACAGCTCAGATAAAACTGTCAGGACTACAAAGACAAACCTAGGGAGCCACAACCACCGTGGGAAGCTGTGACATGCCCTTCGTGTTAACTGACGGAGGGAACAAAACCATCACTACGGTTAGAGAGGATCTGTATGACACAGGCCAAAAGCTGCATCTGAACACATTCGTAAAACACTGTGCCCGGCAGCTCCAGGACACGGAATGTTCCAGCACACCCAGAGCAGCTCTGTGGGCTGCCCCACACTGGGCAGGAAGGCAAGTCTCAGCCAAATCAGGGATCTGGGTCACATCCAGAACTCTGACCACAGGCGGTAACACTGGAAACCAGGAATAAAGAGAGAACTAGGAAAAAAGCCGCTTGTCTGGAATGTTCAAAACACTTCTAGATAATCTATTATGAAAGGGGAATTATTAATGGAAATTGGGAAATATTTTAAATTGAACAGTAACAAGACACTACACGTAAAATCTGCTGAAAAGCCAGGGAAGTACAGGGAAGCCGAGTGTTAAATGTTGACATCTTTAAGAGGTGGGGGCTACTGAAAACTAACAAGCCACACATCCCACAGAGATGTAACAACAGCCCACCAGATTCAAAGACCGCTGGGGCTGGCGCTGCGGTGCGGAGGGCTGAGCCACCGCCTACAGACTGCAACACAAGCAGCCCGTACAAGCATAGGTTCACATTCTGGCTGCTCCACTTCTGATCCAGCTCCCTGCTAATGCGCCTAGGGAAGCAGCAGAGGATGGCCCAAGTATCTGGACCCCTGCCACCCACGTGAGAGACCCGGGTGGAGTTCCAGGCTCTTGGCTTCAGCCTGGCCCATCGTTACAGCCATCTGGGGAGTGAACCAGTGGATGGAAGACTCTCTCTCTCTCTCTCTCTCTCTCTCTGCCTTTCAAATTAACAAAAAATGTTAAAGGAGGGGGCTGGTGTTGTGGTACAGCTGGCTAAGCCTTCGCCTGCATACCACATCAGAGCTGCTCCACTTCCAATCCACTTTTAATGCACCTGGGAAGGCCAGGAAAGAAGGCCCAATTCCTTGGGTCTCTGCCACCCACGTGGAAGACCAGGATGGAGTTCCTGACTCCTGGCTTCAGCCTGGCCCAGCCCTGGCTTTGGTGGTCATTTACAGAGTGAACCAGCAGGTGAGGGGATCTCTCTGTATCTCCCTGTCTCTGCTGCTCTTTCAGATAAATAAATCTTAAAACAAAACAAAACAGATACCAGTTAAGACAACCATGTCCCATATTGAAGTACACCAGCTCCAACACCCAGCTCCAACCCATGACTCCACATTTCCCCAAATGTAGATCCTGGGAGACAGGGGTGATGGCTTGGGTTTAGGTTCCTGCTACCCACACTGCAGACCTGGGTTGTGTTCTCGGCTTCCACTTTCAGTCTGACCCCGTACCTACTACTGTGTGCATCTGAACTGCAGATGGGAGCTCCCTCCCTCCCTGCCTGCCTGCCTGCCTCCCTCCCTCCCTCCCTTCTTCCCTCCCTCTCTCTCACCGCGTCTCAAGATAAATGAATAAAAATTAAAACAGAAATGAAACAACGAAAGTGAATAACCTCACAAGATTTTTTGAGAGAGAACACTCACAAATAAACAATACTCGGAGTGAAAGAGAGAAACTAACCGCAGATAACATAAACATGTTTTAAAAAGTATTTTAAACAATTTATGCAATCTGAAAGTTTAAATATCAACAAATTAATAAGAAATTCATTCAAAACTGATGACAAACTTACTTGGAAACCTAAGCAGTCTGAGAAAATTAAAGACATTTTATGGGAAATCCATCTTACCACAAACAAAACTTTAAGTACCAATTACTTTTTTGAGAAATGCTACCAAAAGTTCTAGAGATGTGACACAAACTACCTTAGAGCCTGAAAAGAGGAAACGGCCTAATCCATGTGACAAGGCTGACCTAACTTGTGCACTAAAACCTAACCTAACGAGGATTAAAAAACAACAGGAAATTTTGGGCCAGTATCTTCAGGAACAAGATACGAAGTCCCTGGCAAGCTACTAACCAGCCAAATCCAGCAATGCAAAAAGAATGATGATATATCATCACTTAGTGGAGCCACTTCCAGTAATGGCTTAACATTTAAAAATCAATGTGGTGGGACTGGCGCCATGGCGTAGCAGGTAAAGCCACTGCCTGCAGTGCCGGCATCCCATATGGGCGCCGGTTCGAGTCCCAGCTGCTCCACTTCCCATCCAGCTCTCTGCTATGGCCTGGGAGGGCAGTGGAAGATGGCCCAAGTGCTTGGGCCCCTGCACCCACATGGGAGACCCGGAAGAAGCTCCTGGCTCTTTCTTCGGATCGGCTCAGCTGTGGCTGTTGCAGCCATCTGGGGAGTGAACCAGTGGATGGAAGACCTCTCTCTCTCTCTCTCTCTCTGCTCTCTCAAATAAATCTTTAAAAAAAAAAAAAAGAAAATCAATGTGAGTCACATTAATAAAACAAAAGGAAACTACATGACCATCTTCACACATGCAGAAAATAATAGCTGATAAAATTCAACATTTATTCATACTAATAAAAGAAAACATCTTGGTCTACTCACTAGTATCTACAAAATAGCTAGAGCAGACATGATACTTAGAAGATGCAATGGTGAGAGCAATCATGTCAAAGCTCAAGGTGACAAAATCCAATGTGGCTGAATCAATGAAATCCCAATCGAACTCCCAACAGCTTTGTGTACGTTTACATTCTGACAAAATGATTCTAAGATTCCCATAGGAAACCTGAAGGCAGACTGGCAGACATTCTTGGGAAGGTAAAGGTGGGAGGCCTTGCCTTGCCAGAGACCCCTGTGGCAGTGGCACAGGGACGCGTGTGTGAAGAGGGAGGGAACAGACACAAACTCAGAAAGGTGTACATCCATGGACCCTCGACATGCTGGTTAAATAGACTCCGCAGCAAAGCACACTTGTCAGGGAAAGGCACCGCCCCAGACTATCCCCCCATGAAAAAATACACAGCGTGATGCGTACCTCACACTGGATCCACAAGTCTGTTCTAGAGGCCAAGGGCAGGCGGAAGGCAAAGCCCAAGACTTCTCTACGAAAGGACAGGACCATCCCTGTGGCCCAGGAGTGAAAGAGGACTGCTTTGAGAGAGAGAGCGAGCTCCATGAAGACACAGGCTCATCAACTGGACTTTGTGGAAATGAAGGAGCTCTGTGCACCAGAAACACCAGTGAGGGGGCAGAGAGTGAAGGGGGCACACCACCAACTCGAAGGTATTGATGAAACTCCTTAAACTCAGGAAAGGGGAAATGGGCAATAAATTTTGCAAAAGGAGGACGTACACATAGCTAACACATGAAAAAGATACTCTATCTCAATGTTTATCAGGGAAATCAGCACTAAAACCACAGGGAAATAACCAACCACTAGATAGGCAAAACTTGTAAAGAATGGCTGAGCCGAAAACCTTTTTTTTTTTTTTTTTTTTTTAAGATTTATTTATTTACTTGAAAGGCACAGTTACAGAGAGGCAGAGGCAGAGGCAAAGAGAGAGGTCTTCCATCCACTGGCTCACTCTCCAATTGGCCACAACAGCCAGAGCTGTGCAGATCCAAAGCCGGGAGCCAGGAGCTTCTTCTGGGTCTCCCACGTGGGTGCAGGGGCCCAAGCACTTGGGTCATCTTCCACTGCTTTCCCAGGCCATAGCAGAGAGCTGGATGGGAAGTGGAGCAGCCGGGACTCGAACCGGCGCCCACACGGGATGCTGGCACCTCAGGCACCAGCCTAGAATACAAATTCTTACAACTGGAAGTGGATGCCTAGCACTTGGGACACCCTCATTCCCTATCAGAGTGCCTGGTTCACATCTCAGCTCCTCTGCTTCTGCTATGGCTTCTGCTGGTGCACCCTGGGAGGCGGCAGGTGATGGCTCAAGTGCCTGGATCCCTGCCACCCACAGGGGAGAAGACCTGGCTGAGTTTTGGGTTCCTGGCTTTGGCCTGGCGCAATCCTGGCTGTTGCAAGGTCTGGGGGAATACAAATCTCCCTGTCTGTGCTTTGCAACTAAAATAAATAAAAAAAAATTCTCAAAACCACTAAAGTTAACAATCTGACAGCAAACCTGCATATCCCCCCAAATCCACATCTGCCCTTGGAAACGTTTACAGAAGCACATGAAGAAACAGAATCTGGCAACAGTGGAAGTGCCTGTTTACTGTAGAACTGTCACATACAGCAATTTTACAATCACAGAGTTCAAAACAGCCATGAAGGCCTTGAGGCACAGCCACGCCCATCAGCACAGATGCTTCTCAGAAACACAGCGGGGTGTGCAAACCCAGGTCACACAAAACTACCAGGGTCCGCCTTCCATAAAACCCAAAAGCCAGCAAACCATACATGGGACTGATCAGACATACCTACATGGATCGTGCAAACCACAAAGAAAAACGAGGGAGCCACACAGCACTCGGGGCCCTAGGAATCTGGGGGGGACGGGGCGGAACTGGGGGCTCTGGGGGTTCCAGGATGTTCTGTTTCTTCACTTGGCAGTGGGTGTGTGGGCTCATTTCACTTCGTGCTTCCAAAAAGATATAAGCATATTAAATAAAATCTATAAGAAACGTTAGAAGAATGAGGTCTAGAGTAAATGCTGAACTTTTTGCGAGAGGCGGGACGAATGCAGACACGTCGGTTTGTGCTTGTTATGTCCCTTACGGCTATCAAAAGGGTCTTTAGGGGAGGGTCAGGGACCACCGCCATGCCATCAACTATCTAAATAATCTTTAAACAGAAATGCCGTGGAGAAAGCAGATCTCAATGGAACCACTGTCCGACCGTGTCCCCACAGCCCATTTTACAGATCAGAAAACCGAGGCCAGGCAACCGGCAAAGTTTCCGAGAACACTACGATCCGGGACCCTCAACCGCCGCTTCTCAGTTCCCAAACAGGCTGAAAGCAGAACCTGGTTCTCGAGTGTGGAAACCTGCCCTGACCCGCAGCGAGCCGACCTGCGGTTCGTCTCCGTCCCCCTCGCGTGAAGGCGCAGGCAGGCGCTCGGCCGCAGGACGCCCAAGGGGGGGACACACGACGGCGGCCGTGTGCGTCACGCCACCGTCCCCAAACCCCAGGGCAACGCTGGCTTCTGCACCTGTGTGGCCGCGGGGCTCGAGGAGGGGACCGTGGGCTTGGCGCCAAGGTGAGAAGCGCCGTATACAAAACAGGCGAGCTTCTGGCCCCGAAGGGCGAGCCCGGACCCCACCACCTGCCACCACCATTCTAAAATGTCTGCGTGTGTGTGTGCTGGGGGAGCGGACCCCAGCCTCCTAGCCTCGGCTGCCCCTCACGCAGCCCGCTTCCCCGTCAGCCAAGACGCCCAAGCCCCCACCTCCTAGTTCCACACTTCGTCACCGCACAGAAGGTGGGAACCCCACTGCCTGTCGCCCCCAACCCCACCTTCCGTCCACCTCCTCGCCTTTCTGGACGCCCCTTTTTCTTCCCGGAAGGCGTCCGGAACCCCTCGCCCCCGAGCACCCGCCACAGACGGCCGGAAGGCGGGCTCGGACCCGCCCCTTAGGCGGGGTGAAAGCGAATGCGGTGCTCCCATTGGTAGGTTTCGGCGTGCTTCCCCGCCCACAGAGTGACGCACTTCCTGTGTTCCCGCTCGCGCCGCCTCCTTGGTGTTCCGGTATCCGTGCGGTAGGTGTGGAGTTACGGGGTTTCCCGCCGCTTTCAGTATTTACGGGAACAGGCTTCCTCTTGGCTCCCTCCGGCTGCGGCCCTGCGGGGGTGTTCCTGACGGAAGTCCCTGAGGAACAACTGCGTGCGGCCTGGGATATCTCTGTGCCACGGGTCGCACAGCGAGGAGAGAATCCTGACTCCTGCGCTGCTCTGAGCCTCAGTGTGTTTTTCCATTAGATGGGATCTTAGTAGTTCCAGGGAAAAATCAACTGCTCAGCGTCAGGAAAGCGCTGATTAAATGTTAGCCCTCACCGCTTCTTGGCCGGACGGCTGAGATCGAGTGTAAATGTTGGCCATCGACTTAACCCGGGGAGGCGGGTGAGGATTCACGGAGTTCGCAGTGGGAGTGAGCGCACGGCTTTGGGGAACCGGGGCTGCACCCCCGAGGAATGCTCCCAGCTGCTCTCAGCCAGCTCTGAGGCCGCAGCCGCCGCCCGAGTCCCCAGCTGGCAGCTTTGCCTGCTGCCGCGGTGGTCCTGGAGAAGCCCCGCACCTCTGCAGGCCGCATTTCTGGGGAAGGCAGGAGAGGGCATCGTTAGAAGCTGGAACCTGGCAGCAAGGTGGTCAAGCCCGAATCGCCATCCTCACCCTCAGTGTCTCAGATGGACGTCAGAGCACTCACGCTTGCTCTCTCTCTCTTTTTTTTTTTTTTTAAGATTTTTTTTTTTTTTTTTGAAAGGCAGAGCTATAGAGAAAGATCTTCCATCCCCTGGTTCACTCCCCACATGGCCACAGCAGCCTGTGCTGGACCCATCGGAAGCCAGGAGCTTCTTCCGGGTCTCCCACATGGGTGCAAGGACCCCAGCACTTGGGCCATCGTCCCCTGCTTTCTCAGGTGCATTAGCAGGGAGCTGGATTGGAAGTGGAGGAGCCGGGACTCCAACAGGACTCCAGCTGGTGCCCATATGGGATGTCAGTGCCACAGGGGGCAGCTTTACCTGCTGCGCCACAGCGCTGGCCCCAAGTTTGCTCATCTTAATGCTGGGGTGATAAAAGCACCTTGTTGAGAGGGCTGTTATATTAAGTGAAGGTTAAAAGCAAACCACTTAGGGGCCGGCACTGTGGCATAGCAGGTAAAACATCCACCTGCAGTGCTGGAATCCCATATGGGCACCTGTTCATGTCCCAGCTGCTCCACTTCTGATCCAGCTCTCTGCTAAAGCAGTAGAAGATGGCCCAGGTCCTTGGGCCTCTGTACCCTCATGGGAGACTGAGAAGAAGCTCCTGGCTCCTGGCTTCAGATCGGCTCAGCTCCAGCCGTTGTGGCCACCTGAGGAATGAACCAACGGAAGGAAGACACCTCTCTCTCTCTCTCTCTCTTTCTCTGCCTCTCTGTAACTCCGCCTTTCAAATAAATAAATAAATCTTTTTTAAAAAAAAAAAAAAAGCAAAGCACTTAGAAGCATGTTGGCACAGAGTAAGCCCTTGAAAGCATAAGATAGATTACTAATACAAGCTGCCTTGTGGACAAATAAAAGGACAGCCCTAAGGAAGAACTTCATTGTCTGGTTTGCCCTGCACTGTTTGGTTAAATTCCATTCATCAGTATTTAAAGGTGAGGCATTTCACAGAGCAGCCTGGATAGCCGATTGCTCTTGAAAAAGGGGGAAGTCCGGTGATAAGGGGCCAACGTGCACCTGACAGCACTTGTTTAGGACTTGGGCAAGACCATCCCCTTCTGTAATGAAGCAGGTGCATTCCTGGTGTGTACCGAGAGACAAGGCAAGGCCCAGGAACAGAAGCCAGGGCCAGCTAAGTGGAGCATAGTCAGAATTGTCAGTACTCTGCAGAGGCCTGAAAGATGTGCCAGTGATTTGGAATAATTTGATCTGTGTCCAGTTCAAGCTTCCACAAACACTGTGCCTCCGTGGCATTTACCGGGTGAACCAAGCCACTTGCTGCAGCCTGGCTTGGTATGGAGACCGGCTGAGAGCCTCAGTCACTCACCCTGGACAGCTGACTCCGATGAGGCCAAAGCCCGCAGTTGGACCCAAGCCAGCCGTCTCTGTACCTCATTTGTATTTTCTGCCCGTCCCTGCGTCTGAGCAACCGCAGCCCCAGAATCCTCCGAACCTGGTCCATTTCAGAGGGTGGTGAATGAAAGCCAATTAAGACCTTTAAACTTTTTTTTTTTTTTTTTACTATTGTCTTTGGCCATGGCCAGTGAAAGCAGTGTCACCAGATGGCACTCCCAAGGAGGCTGAGGAAGGAAAGCTGGGGAAATGGAGAGGGAGTGTGGGTGACTGTTCTCAGGAAACACAGTTGTGGCAACCTAGACTTGAGGACCAGAGCAGAGGGAACAATCGATCAATTAAACCCACAGAAAAGAGAGGGTTACTCTTGCCCTAGGCTGGAAGTAAGACACTTCTGAAAAGAGGAAAAAAAAATAGGTCAGCAAAGGCTCCCTGCTAATGCTTTCTGTTTTTGCCATCAAATAGCAAACTATCATTCTGCTACATAAAGGGGCTGAAGAGATGCTAGGGGATTTCAAGAAAGCAGTTGGAAGGTTTGGGACATGCACCATATTTCACAAGCAACATTCCGCTAAGGCTGAGACCACCTGTGTGCAGAGCTGACAGGTATCTGATCCGGGGGCAGATGTCTGGCCTAGCACTTTGGATGCTAACGTCCCCTATCGGAGTGCCTGGGTTCGAGTCCCACCTATGCTTTCCAGTCCAGCTTCCTGCCAACGTGCACCTTGGGAGGTAGCCGAAGACTGTCACCCATGTGGGAGCCCCAGATTGAGTTCCAGGCCTGACTGTTGCATGCATTAGGGCAGTGGTCCAGCAGATGTCAGAGCTCTGTCATTCTGTCCCTCTGTTTCTCTGTCTTTTTGAATAAATAATTTTTAAAATACTTTTTTCATGTAGAATTGTGTCATTTTAAGAAAGTATCTTCCCCCCAATCTTTTTTTTTTTTAATATTTATTTATTTTATTTGAGAGGCAGAGTTACAGAATGAGAGAGAAAGGTCTTCCGTCTGCTGGTTCACTCCCCAAATGGTTGCAATGGCCAGAGCTGGGCCAGCCTGGAGCCAGGAGCTGCTTCTGTGTCTCCCACACAGGTGCAGGAGCTCAAGCACTTGGGCCATCTGCTGTTTTCCCAGGCGCATCAGCAAGGAGCTGGATCAGAAGATGGGACTCAAACTGGCACCCAAATGGGACGCTGGTGCTGCCCACTACACCACAGTGGGGGCCCCTCCCTCAATCTCTTAGGCCCAGCCCAGAGGGCTCAGAACAGCTGCTTGGTTGGGATTCGTCGTGGTATGGGCTGGGGTTGGAGGTATGCAGCAGATTGTCAAAGGCAGAGCTGCTGGAGGATGCTACTTTGAAGGGGTTCCCGACAGTCTGGGCAGGCAGAACCAGGAAGAAGGGAGAGTGCTGACAAATCAGAATAGCAGAGTCTCGCAGCCCGAGGTCTCAGGGAGGTGGGTCCACTTGAGCAGGAAGAAGTAAGAGGCGAGGGCCGGAGTTCATGATGTGGGAGTGGCCCCTGACAGGGTGACTGGACCCCCAAAGACCGCTCGCTGTGTGATGAGTTCATTGAGTAAGCCCTGGGATGGGTCAGACCTTGGACCACCTGCTCCTGGACTGCTGGGAGAAATTCTCTGTTCACCCTAGAATGCCTGATAGTGACACAGACATAAATTTGTAGGACACCACGGGGTGGCCGAGGCCTTGACTAGAGAAGTAGCTTGGAGCCAGATCATATGCCAAGGTCGTTGGTCATCTACCAGAGGACCAGAGAAGCTGACAGAGGAGACGGAACATGATCAAGTTTGTATTTTGCAAAAAACATCTTCGGCACATCTGTTCTTTTCCAACATGCTTGGAACGTTTACAGAAATTGGCTAGGTGTTAGGCCACAAAGAAACCTGCAGTAAATTCCAGAGAATCTATAGACCACATTCAGGAACCGCAGCACAGTAAAATTAAAAATTCGCAACACAAAGGGAGCCCAAGGAAACTCGTACAACAGACAGAGCACACCTTAAAGTAGTGACTTCAGTTGCTTCTGAGGAAGCAGCCAGGAAGTTAGACTGCTTTTTTGTTTTTTACCGTTTATATCTATAACTTAGGAAAGAGAAACTTTTTTTTTAAATGTTCAAGCATAAATTTGAGTTTTATTTTTTAGGCAAGGTGATGATACAGGTTTGTGTGTACAGTTATTCACTTTATTAATGTTTATACCTTTTAATGTGTCAAAAGATGTTATCATATATTCTTAGAAGAAAAAGAAAAGAAACATACATTTGGAAACTGAAAAACACAGATTAAAAAGAAAACCAATCTGGAAATTACACAATATTTAGAAATGAACAGCAAAGAAATTCAGAACAAAGCTCAGGAGATCCAACTAAACACTAAAGGGGACTTTACAGCATGAAGTGGACTCATTAACAAAACAGAAAACTTTAAGGAACTAATTGTTCAATTTTGGAGGTCAAAAAAATAACACCAAAAAAGCAGAAGGAAAGAAAGAATAATACAAAAGCAGAAATGAGTAAAATGGAAAACAAAATAAAATGTAGTTGACTATAAAAAACAAAGCTTACAGGTGCTGGCATTGTGGCACCGTGGATCAGGCTAGCACTGGTGACGGTGACGTCCCACATTGGAGTGCTGGCTCCAGTCCCAGCTACTCTGCTTCCAATCCAGCTTCCCTCCTTCCCTCTGCACTAGTCTGCCTTGAAAATAAATAAACATTTATGAAAGCAACAAACTTCTGCTTAAACACACAAACATAAACTGTTACAAAAAGCAAAGAGGACATACCAGATAAATATTTTAGAAAGCCCAAGAGTGTTTTATAAACCACTTTATGCCAATACTTTTGAAAAATCACTTTAGAAAGATGATTTTTGACAACATTACAATCTACAAAACTTGGATGCAGAAGTAGAATAATCATTAGCGGGATTGAAATATATAGAGTTCCCCAGAGGCCCAGGCCAAGATGGTTCTGCTGGAGCGATCCACCCGAAAAACAGCAACAACAAAAACACTATTACACAAACTGTAGCAGACTATGAACATAGTAGCAGAAGCTGCCCAACATGTCTGATGAAGTTAATCCAGCCTTGATACCAAGGAGAGAACAGAAGATTTAAATAGCAAGCCCTTTGATATTACAAATGCATATGCAAAAATGGAGTCAAGATTCAAAAGAATCTTCTAGAAATAGATACTCAGATGGAAAAAAAAATGGTGAAAGATGTTCAACCTTACTATTAGCAGGGAAAAAAAAAAAAAACAACAACAAGAAAAATGTGCCAACATCTGCCCCCATAAAAATGACAGAGTGCTGCCAAGGGTGAGGAGCAACCCACACTGTTCAGGGTGGGGTTGTAAATGTTACAGCCTCTCTGGAGGGCAATTTGGTATTAGCAGAATTGAAAAGGCTCATGTAGCAATTCTGCTTCTAGGGCCTTAACTGGAGAAACGCTCCCTTGTCTGCTGGAGGAGGTTTGGTGCAGCCATGTTGGGTGAACCATCCTAAACAGCCATTCATAATGCAACGAATGAGCAAAATCTTCATTGTTCATACTTTAGGGTGTACAATGTGGTCAGTCCTATAGCAATCAAAGGAATGCATTAACTCACAAGTATCTACATGGAAGAATAATTTTTTTTCTTTTTTTATTTTCATTTATTTTTTTACAGGCAGACAGTGAGAGAAAGAGAGAGACAGAGAGAAAGGTCTTCCTTCCATTGGTTCACTCCCCAAATGGCCACTACGGGCGGCGCGCTCCAAGGATCCGAAGCCAGGAGCCAGGTGTTTCTCCTGGTCTCCCATGCGGGTACAGGGCCCACGCACTTGGGCCATCCTCCACTGCCTTCCTGGGCCACAGCAGAGAGCTGGCTTGGAAGAGGAGCAACTGGGACAGAATTCGGTGCCCCAACCAGGACTAGAACCTGGAGTGCCGGCGCCGCAGGCGGAGGATTAGCCAAGTGAGCCGTGGAGCTGGCCAATTTTTTTTATTTTTGAGAGATTTATTTGAAAAGTAGAGTGACAGAGAGAGGAAGAGAGAGAGAGAGAGATCTTCCATCTGCTGGTTTACACCCTAAATGGCTCCAGCAGAAGTCTGGACCAGGAAGCTAGGAGACTGGAACTCCGTCCAGGTCTCCCACATGGGTGCAGGGGCCCAAGCACTTGTGTTGACATCAGCTGCTTTCCCAGGGGCATTAGTAGGGAGCAGGATCAGCCAGAACTTAAATGGGCACTTCTGTGGGATGCTAGCGTTCCAAGCATCAGCTTAACCTGCCGCTCCACAATGCCGGCCCCACATACAGATAAATCTTGAAGGCATAAAGGGGAGTGGGAAAATTAAGCAAGACACAAAAATGACAAGACCACAGGATTGCCGCTGGTGCAAAGTAGCTGACAGTCTCCACTGGATCAATATATACATATGGATTATAGTCACGTATTGGAAAGGTTGTTGCAACACTCAGAGCAGAGGCCCTTAGGAAAGGGGCAGGGAGATTGGGGTGGCAGTGGTGTATAGTGATATGAAGTTTATCTGATTTAGCTCTCTTTTGACATTACATGAAAATGCATTCGTGGAGTTGTGTAATTTTTCAAATATTGACAATGCCAAAGCATAGCAGTGGTTCCTGTTGGATGGTGGGAAAATGGATGCTTGCCAGGGTTTATGGTTTCTTTTTATTTTTACTTTCCTGTATATTTTCTAAATTTATACTAGGAGAAGGGAGAATATGAAAAAAAGAATGAAAAGCATACTTTAAAAAAGTGTTTAAGTGCATGACACTAAGGAGAGCCTGGCATGGAAAGGGAGAGACTGGAGACCAGACTTTGCTGTGGTCCCAGGTCTACCCCTCTTCACAACAGGCCCTGCTACGGGCATCACTGTACTCTCGTGACTTTGCATTCATGCAATGTGAAGTTTGACCCCATGGAGGGGATGGGTGCGAACTGGCAGATTTGTATTCATGAGTCATCTTGGTTAAAAGACAAAACGCACATCGAATTGAGTTGACAGATCTTAACAGAGTTGAAAGATCTTTGACTCATGGTTCTAGAATCAAGCATCCCTCTGAAACAGAACAGGCTCAAGGAAGGCTGGAGCTCTGGCATGGCCAGACAACGCTGATAGACACAAAACGGAAGGGAGGTGTGGAGATGGCTGGCTTGTCGCTGGGAGTTTGGCCTCAGTGAATTGAGACTCAGCCGCCTGCTGCAGGAGCCTGCTTCTCCATCAGGCTTTCAGCCGGTCTCTATTCCAAGCCAGGTTCACCCTGTAAGGGCTCGAGGGCAGAGCTGTCCTCTGACTTTACTATCTTAGTTGGGTGGGGACAGCCCCAAAAGTCAGAATTCCTAAGTTTCAAGCCAGCAGAAGTCTCAGACGCTGGCTTGGAAAATGTGCACATTGCTAGGGGCAGCACAGATTTTCCCAGCTTTGTGCAAGGCCATTTGGCTGCACCTGTCAAGACACCAGATGTGTTCTATGTCTCAGTGATGCCACCTCTGGGGATCTCTGTGGGTAATAAGAGATGCACACAAAAGCAGATGTACAAGGAAGGGCATCACAACCCAAGTCACACAGGGCAAACATGGAAGCGAATGTCCCCAAATGGGCCAGGCGTTGTGGCGCAGCAGGTCCAGGCTGTGCCGCTTCCAATGCAGCTTCCTGCTAATGCATCCTGGAAGGTAGCTGGTGACACCCAAGTAATGGGGTTTGGGGTTCCTATCACCCTGGATGAACCAGTGGATGGGAGATTCTCTCCCCCCACCAACTCTGTCTCTGTCTCTCTCTCTCTCTTCCTCTCCGTTACTTTGCCTTTCAAATGAATGAATTCATTCAAATGAATGAATAACTAAGCTTTTTTTTTTTTTTAATAAGTTTATCTGGCTCCAGTTTCCAACTCCAGCTTCCTGCTTATGGCACCCTGAGAGGCAGCAGGTGCTCACCGGAGTACTTGAGTCCCTGCCACTCACGTTTCCACCGCCTAGCCCCTGGCTTCCACCTGGCCCAGCCCCAGCTGTTGGAAACATTTCAGGGAGTGAAACAGTGGGTGAGTGGGTAGAAGAGCTCTCTTTTTTTCTCGATGGTTCTCTGCCTCTCAAATAAAATGAAAATACATAAAAAATTTAAAAGGTGTTTATTTTGGTGCAAATAGTTTGAAACCTGTATAAATTTTTTCATAATGTGCCTTTGCCATGAACTTTTTAAGTTCTCTCCTATATACAAGTATAGATAGATAGATGACAGATAGATGATTGATGATCAAGAGATGATAGATAGTAGAGATGATAGATAGATAGATAGATAGATAGATAGATAGATAGATAGATATAGATAGAGGCACATAAAATGGGGATATAGTTACAGCTGTATTTATCCAGCATTGTTTGAGGATTATATATAAGTGAATTTTCCATGTAACTAAGTTCTCTCCTTGAGAACTAATATTTTTTAAAGATTTATTTATTATTTATTTGAGAGGCAGAGTTACAGATAGAGAGAGAGAGAGGGAGAGAGAAGAGAGAGAGATGTCTTTCATCCACTGATTCACTCCCAAAATGGCTGCAATGGCTGAAGTTGGGCCAATCTGAAGCCAGGAGCCAGAAGCTTCCTCCAGGTGTCCTCTGTGGGTGCAGGGGCCCAAGCACTTGGGCCATCTTCCACTGTCTTCCCAGGCCACTAGCAGAGAGCTGGATGGGAAGAGGAGCAGCCGGGACTCGCACCAGTGCCCATACGGAATGCCAGCACCACAGGTGGAGGCCTGACCTACTACGCCACAGCGCCAGCCTCAAGAACTAACATTTTTTTAAAAAAGATTTTCCCTGGTTTTTGTTAGAAGGGTCTTCAGAAAGTTCAAGGGAAAGGTATATATTGAAAAACTGAAGCCAATGTAGCTGGTAAAGCTGCCTCCTGCAGTGCCAATATCCTATATGGGCTCCGGTTCGAGTCCTGGCTGCTCCACTTCCAATCCAGCTCCCTGCTAATGGCCTGGGGAACAGTGAAATATGGCCCAAATCCTTGGGCCCCTGCACCCACGTGAGAAACTTAGATGAAGCTCCTGGCTCCTGGCTTCAGCCTGGCCCAAGCCTGGTCATTGTGGCCATCTGATGAGTAAATCAGTGGATGGAAGATCGCTCTCTGTGTAACTTTGACTTTCAAATAAATAAACCTTTTAAAAAGGAAAAAATGCTGACCTAGATTTCAATGTTTTTGCACCAAAATAAACTTGCCCTGTAATGGCATTTTTCCACAGATGTTTTAAAGTCCCTTCCTATCAGCAATTTTGAGTGATGCCTGATCTACCTTAAGCACTCCGTGTCTTTTCTTGGTGAGCAGAGCGGTGTCCCTGCGGATAAGTCGGACACCTAGGGCTTCTGTTTTTGCAAGGAAGATTACTAAGAGCTCTTCATTCTAGGATCTGCTGCTCCCATCTCTCTCCCTCTGTCAGGCTGTCCCCATATGCTCACCTTCTTTAACAACCCGAGCAAACACGTGGCCAGTCTTGTTAGAAAAGCAGCCCAGAAGAAAGCCAGTGCCCAGGAGAGCACACACTCTCCTCATTCCACCTGCTTCTCATGTCTGAGACGCCTGTTTTGCCTGCACCTGTGCTCTGAACCCTTTTCCAGAAATCAGTGAAATTACCAGAGACGTGATTTCCAGAGAAGATGCAAGCAAAGAGCGATTTGCTCACTGACTTAAAGAAAATCGACCAAAATCTAGATTCTGGGCAGGGCAATCAAAACCCCAAATCAAGCCTTTGAGGCGTTGAGTTGTGGTGGTGATTCTTATCACACTTCCTCTTCTAGGTCTGCTGGGGGCAGGGTGGGAGTGGGACGGCCAGCACAGGCGCCTGGGAGTATGAGACCCCCAGTAAGCTGAGCCAGAGGCCCCAGCTGCTTTAACAAGATCCCCAGGGAAAGTGAAAGTATGAGAAACCCTGCTCTATAGCTCGCTGAAATCCAGTCCCGTACCCCACATCCCATGCTCTTCAAGCTTATTCCAACAAAAACACTCCATTTTCTTTTCTCTCGTTGAGAGAAGATTATAAACCAATTCCTCTTTACATGTGTTTATTTTTTAATTGTTATTTATTTACTCATTTATTTATTTAAAAGAGAGAGATCTTATCTACTGGTTCACCCCACCAAATGTCCACAACAGCTGGGGCCAGGAGCCCAGAACTCTATCCAGATCCCCCACGTGAGTGGAAGGGCCCACCTGAGCACTTGAGCCATCTTCCACTGCCTTCCCAGGCACATTAACAGGAAGCTAGGTTGGAAGTGGAGCAGCTGGGGCTCAAAACAGGCACTTCAATGTCCATGTAGGCATCCCAAGCAGTAGTGTAACCCATCGTGCCACAACACCTGTCCCTGTGTGTGTTTCTTTGAAAATGGATAAAAGCAGGGACGGCATCCCATATGGGCCCCGGTTCAAATCCCAGCTGCTCCACTTCCCCTCCAGCTCCCTGCTGACACACCTGGGAAAGCAGCAGAAGATGGCCCAAGTGCTTGGGAGACCCAGAAGAAGCTCCTGGCCCAGCCCTAGCTGTTGTGCACGTTTGGTGGGGTGCACCAGCAAATGGAAGATCTTTCTCTCTGTCTCTCCTCTCCCTAGAACTCTGACTTTCAAATAAAATAAATAAATCTTTTTTTAAATGGATAAAAACAAGAAACTTCCTCCTCTATGGTTCTTTTTCATTGGATCAGAGCTTCCTGAGATCTTTTTCTATTTTTATTTTATTTTTTTTCTGATTACCACTTTTCCTTTTGTCCATAAGACATTAGAGACAGATTAGGACTGGGAATGGTTGTGGAAGTGAAGAAGGAGAAACCCTACATGCTGTATCATGTATACATAAAGAGCTCCATGTATATTGTTGTTGGGATGTTTCAAAACTTTTTACCCTTTGCCATTTAAGAACATTTCGGGGGCCAGCGCTGTGGCGTAGTGGGTAAAGCTGATGCCTGCAGTACCAGCATCCCATATGGGTGCCGGTTCTAGTCCCGGCTGCTCCACTTCTGATCCCGCTCTCTGCTATGACCTGGGGAAGCAGTACAAGATTGCCCAAGTCCTTGGGCCCCTGCACCCATGTGGGAGACCTGGAAGAAGCTCCTGGCTCCTGGCTTCAGATCGGTACAGCTTCGACCGTTGCGGCCATCTGGAGAGTGAACCAGCCAATGGAAACCCCCCCTCCCACCTCTGCCTCTGCCTCTCTGTAACTCCATCTTTCAAATAAATAAATATTTTTTTAAAAAAAGAGAACATTTTGGACACTACAATGATCAATTATAGTATGATGGAATATATATTATTGTATAGTCACCCTTATCATCAAAAAGAGATGTAATCTTAATTTTTAATCCCTTTTCATTAGAAACTCCCTTGAAAATGGATTAGGCAACCACAGTTGAAAAGAAAGTATCTAGTTGACTCATGAGGTTTTTCACTTTCATTCTGTTTTCACGTTCACAAATATTTATCAAGAGCCTTGTAAGTGGACAGCCGTGCAGCCAGATGTGAAGAGGAATTGCACTCACTGCGGTGCGCAGGCTGCTGTCAGCTGAGAAGTGAATGCAGGATAGGTGCGTGGTGCGAGTGACAAGGGGAAAACTGCTAACTGCTGGCTCCGTTCCTCGGCTCCATGGTTTTCAGCGTGGGAAACGGGCTCTGGGTCATTTCAGCCGAAAGAGTGTATTGGACAAGTATTGGGTAGACGTTAGCCGGGATAGGCTAGGTCATGCTGTTGTCACAAATGTCCCCAAGCGGTTATTTCTAGGTCACGGGACAGATCTCTTGTGGGGACAGCAACAGGCTGTGCCCTGCACTCACTCAGGAACCCCAGGTGATGGAGCCTCCCCCATCCTGTCGCCGTAGCATCCAAGGCACAAAACCTCAGCGGTGCCCAGGCCAGGGTCTGCCCAGGTGTGTTTAACTGCCTCTGCCCTCTCTCCCTTAACATGGTTGACCAGGACTGGTCACGTGGCCTGCCCCACCTGCCCAGGGCTTGGGAAATGTCCGGGAACAGATAGAATCCTTGGTGAACATTCCCATTCCTGCTGCAGGGATGGCCCAGAGGACTCAAAGGAAAAGCTGGTCACGGATCAGAGAAGCTTGGGAGACCAGGCCAGCAAGCGGTGGACGAAGATCTAGGCAGGATGTGATCTGTCCTTAATTCTCTGTCGTCCTTCTGAAGATTTGCTCTGTAAAGAGGAAGAAAGAGAGAGCACAAGCTCACAGCTTATTGGCCCACTCAGGTTATATGTCCCACCCTGGTCAGAGGTAAGTGGACAACTTGATTGGCAGTTCACTAAAAAGAGGGAGGCATAGTTTATTGAGAAAATTGATGTGCTGTCCCAGTGAGAAAAGGAGAGTGAAGGCATGGTGGGCACAAACACACTGTTGCCCCAGAGCTGGCCAAAAAACCCCAAATTCAGAGTTGACATAATTGAGAAAATTCTATAGCAGAGGAGGCATCGAGATGAGCCTTGAATGGAGGGAAACAGTTAAGGAGGAGGAAAGCTAACCCAGGCAGAGACGCAGCAGGCACAGTACGGCTACAAGAGCAGCAGCCATGTGCAAGGCTGAGAAGGCAGCCGAGTTCGTGTGGGAGACGTGATTGATTGGCAACTATTTTTCTCTCCAGCTGGTCTTTGCTCCACATGGCGTCAGCTCAGGGGACGCAAGTGGGCGGGAGCCAGTTGGAACGGCTCTGGCTATGTCACACGTTGGAGCCTAGCTCCCCTGTTGGCTGGGAAGTCTCAGTTCTGGTCCAGGAGGCGTCCCTTTGTGGTGAGCATGGTGGCTTCAGAGTAGTTGGGTTTCTTGTACAAACCAGAGTGTAAAACCAGAATCTTCCAGATCCACCTAGGGCCCTTAAGGGTGATGGTACAGGGAAACTAAGTTGGGAGCCAGCTGTCACATGCCGGCCTAGAAGACCTGGAGCTTGTCGGACGTCAACAGGTGACTCTGAAGTGTCAACTTGACCAGATGAAGGAAATCCTTGGCAAAGCACTGCTCTTGGTGTGCCTGTGTCTCCCACCTCAGTGGTCAGTGGTCGGGGCCTCGCTTCTTGAGCCAACACCTGCTGTCCTCCCAGGGTGCACACTAGCAGGCAGCTGGAATCCAAGGCCGACACAAGCCCAGGCACTCCCGGATGCGATGCGGGTATCCAACCCCAGGCCCCTCACTGCTGCACTGCACCTCCACCCCACCCTTATATTTAACTCCTGTTTTCCACAGACTGCTTGAACTGCCCTGGTCCACTCAGTTATCATTAGAAGTTGCTCCTGGGAAGAGAGACTGGGCAGGGGCAGTCTCTCGCGGTGTATGTCCCTGCATGGGTATACAAAGTTCTGATGGGGTTCAATCATCCAGGAAGGGAGATGTGGGCTTGCAGATGAACAAGGCAAGCAGGAGAGTCTGAACGGGACTAGAAGAGAACGTGGCGGACGCTTACACGTGGAGAGCAGGCCGAGAAGTAGGAGGAAACGGTGCTAGGTGAGGAGGAGCGGGGAGAGTGAGCAGTGAGGACGGGGGCGGCAGTGGTGTCGCGGTGAAGACACTGCTTAGGATGCTCAGACTCCATACCTGGGTCCAAGTCCCAGCTCTGACCCCGATTCCAGCTTCCTGGGAGGCAGCGAGGGATAGCTTCCTGCCAGCCACGTGAGAGACCCAGACTCACTCTCTCTCTCCCCTTGCAAGTAAAATGAATAAACAGAAATTGAACAACAGGGCCGGCGAAGTGGCCCAGAGGGTAAAACCACCGCCTGCAGTGCTAGTGTCCCATATGGGTGCTGGCTGGTTCATGTCCCGGCTGCTCCACTTCTGATCCAGCCCCCTGCTAATGGCCTGGGAAAGCAGAGGAACTTGGGCCCCTGCCATCTACATGGGAGACCTGGAAGAAGCTCCTGGCCCCTGGCTTCAGACCGACCCAGATCCATCCTTACAGTCATTTGGGGAGTGCACCAATGGATGGGAGATTTCTCTCTCTCTCTCTCCCTCTCGCTCTCCCTCTCTCTCTCCACCTCCCTCCCTCTCTCTCTGTAACTACCTTTCAAACAAATAAATAATTCTTTTTTAACAACAAAAATTATTTTTAAACAACCACCACCCAATTAAAAAAAAAAAAAACCAGAGTGATAAAAGAGAAGAGATTAAATGGGAACTTGAAAACGAAGGCCTTTGTGGGAGGCTGGCTTTTGGCCTAGTGATTGAGACACGTATGTCCCACATCAGAGGGCCTGTGTTGGTTCCTGACTGTGGCTGCTGACTCCAGCTTCCTGCTAATGCAGACCATGGGAGGCGGGGGTCAGGGCTCAAACAGGTGGATTCCAGCCACCCACATGGGAGACCTGGATTGAGTTCCCTTGTGTGACCCAGCAAATGGAATCTCTCCCTCCCTCCCTCCTCTCCTTCTCCTCCTTCTTCTTTTCTCTCTCTCTCTCTCTCTCTCTGAAATAAGAAGGAGGAGGAGGCAGCGGTGGCTGCTGGGGACCCTGGAAAGCATGGCGTGAGTAGAACGGCCCAGGAAGGGAGGAGACTGGAAGGCCCGAATCGGACTTGGGTGCAAAATCAGACGCGTGGTGATAGAGAGAATCACAGTGCCTTGACATACGGGCCAAGAAATGATGTGTCTCGGCAACAGGAGAGGGCCAGATCCTGACGACGCACTTGAACACCAGCCCCTCGCCTGCCCCAGGCTTCCCATCTGCAGCCCAGGAAGTGTGGCACTGCATAAGCCCCACGCGAGCCGCGCTCCGTCATCCCCACGACATCCTGCACCACCATGGCACCGGCAGCCGTTGTGGTCAAAACCTGTGCTGCAGTTGTCTTTCCCACGAATTTTTTTTTTTTTCCCTAGCCACAAAGTTAACAAGAAACAAGCGAAGCGTAGCTCGGGCCCACCTGCGCTCAGCACCGCACAAGCCGAGTCCCAGGCACAAGACAGTGAACAACGCGCCAAAACTGAGTTAGCCGGGAAGGTGAGGCAAGGTGAGAAGCCATGGCATGGTTTCTTGGCCGGCACAGGGCAGACTGAAGCCGATGACACTACCTAGGTTATGGGGCGGTGGGAGAGTTTCAGACCAAATGAACAAGGCAGGCGCTAAGACCCAACAGGAACACAGGCCGGGGATCTGGGACCCTTCACTGGGGAAGGATTCGCCTCTCCCTGCCTCCTTTCTCTTCCTCTTCCTCTGTGTTCACCCTCTTTTCTCTCGATAGATGCTGAACTGCCCATGGGACGGAGCACAGACCAGGGGACCCAGCAGTGTCGCCCACCTGTGACCTTCTCGGGCAGCTGGCTCTCGTGCTAATGTGAGTCTGGGACAGAGAGTTGGAGGTGGGGTGTGGGGGGCCACTCATCACAAGACCCCTTTCCTGGGCCTCAGTAGGCCAGCATTTTTGTCTTGCCACCGTCTTTCAATACTTACTGACTAATTTCCATGGTAAGGTACCTACTAGAATATTTTCAGCTAATACCAGAATACTCAACTAAAAGTGGCCTTCGTGGTAAGGATGATTTCAGAGCTAATTTAACAGTGTTCCAAGACATGAGTTTCCTGAGTTGGGGCGGGAACTCAGCACTGTCGTAAAAACCCTTTCCCTGAGATCTTCGTCATGTTGACGCCAGCCCCCACGGGCACAATGTGGCTGCCACAGCTCTGCATCTCCTCCGTCCCTGACAATGTCCAAACTTTCCCAGAAGGCTCCTGCACACTTCCATTGAAATCCCATTGCTCAAGACTGGGTCACATGTGCTTGTCCCAGCTCCAACTGAGGCTGGGGAGGTGAACGCTTTGCATTTGCTATCTCTATAATGGGAAAAGGGGGAGCTGGAATGTGAACACACATCCTCAGTGATAACAGGGGAAAGTCGGGATGGCAGCCTACATGAATTCTGCCATACACACGTGGCAGGCACTATTCCAAGGGACTACCCCCTTGGCTCACTTCATCCCAAAGATGCTTCCACAGAGTTAGCATTACTGCTGTCCCATTTTTCAGGAAAAGAAACCAAGGCTCTGAGAGATCTGGAAAACTTGTCCCTGGTCTCATGGTCAGGAAACCCCTTCTCAGTCTTCCGGAGGCCAAGGGCAGTGAGACTGCTCTCTCTTTTTTTTTTTTTAAAGATAGATAGATTTATTTATTTATTTATTTATTTATTACACAGAGAGAGGTCTTCCATTTGTTGGTTCACTCCCCAATTGGCCGCAACAGCAGGAGCTGCACCAATCTGAAGCCAGGAGCTTCTTCCGGGTCTCCCACCCAGGTGCAGGGGCTCAAGCATTTGGGCCATCTTCTACTGCTCTCCCAGGCCATAGCAGAGAGCTGGATCAGAAGTGGAATGGACAGGACTTGAACCGGCGTCCTTACAGGATGCCAGCACCACAGGTGGTAGCTTTACCCGTTGTGCCACAGCACCGGCCCCGGCGCTCTTGACCTCAGACTCACAGTCTGGAGGAAGGCCCAGGCTGGGAAATAAATCAGTGCACATTTCGAAGTGAGCACAGATGGAGGCGAAAAAGGGTGTTGGAGAGAAAACATCTGGCCCGGCAGCCTTCACCCCTGCCCTAGGCGAGCCGGGCCAAAGCCGCTTCCAGGAAGATCTCGAAGAAAGAGCTGGGGGAGGAAGGGGTGGGCAGATGCAGGGGGCGCAGAGGGAAGACTGCGTGACTGTGCATTGGGCACAGTCTCCGTGACCCCGGAGCCCTCCCCCAGCGTCTGCCCTGCCCACGAGGCCCCCACCTCCCAGCCCCATGTCTCACCCTGCTGCCCGCCTTCCAGCCGGCCGCAGGGACTCATTTGTTAAGATCTGGGCCATGAGGCCTTGACAGCAGACGGTTTTATTTGGAATGGCACGTTTGGGGCGGGGCGGGGGGAGACTTGGAGCTGCACATGTGGATGGGTGGAAAGGCAGAAAAGGCATCGCTGTGCCTGTCCACGGGAGAAGGGCTCCAGGGAAGGCTCCACAGAGGAGGTGTGGCGCAGCGGGGTGCCAAAGGTTGAATAGGAGTTCACCAGGGGGCCACGGGAGAGAAAAGGCCCCTGCAAAGGCAGAGAGGAGCTGCTCAGAGCTGCGAGTGTTGGGAGCACCAGGTGAAGGGCACAGAGGTCAGGACGAATGCTGGGAGACGCTGGGTTTTCACCTTGAACTTCAAGACCTTGGGCAGGAAGAACCGGCTATGACAAAGGCGAAGAGGGTCTGAACAGACGCTTTCCATACCCGCACTTTTAAATAGCAAGGGTTTCCTTATCCATGAGCCCTTTGAAATGGGCTGGGGGCTGGCGCTGTGGCGCAGCCGGTTAAGCCACCACCTGGGACACCAGCATCCCATATGGATGCAGGTTTGAGTCCCGGCTGCTCCACATCCGATCTAGCTCCCTGCTAATGCATCTGGGAAAGCAGCAGAGGATGGCCCAAGTGCTTGGGTCCCTGCACCCACATGGGAGACCCAAATGAAGTCCCTGACTCCTGGCTTTGGCCTGGCTCAGCCCTGGCTTTGTGGCCATCTGGGGAGTGAACCAAAGCATGGAAGATCTCTCTGTGTCTCCCTCGCTCATCTGTGACTCTGACTTTCAAATAAATAAATCGAGAGAGAGAGTGAGAAGGAAAGAAAGAGAGGGAGAGAGAGAGAGAGAGAAGAAAGAAAGAGAGAAAGAAAGAAAGAAAGAGAGAGAGAGAGAAAGAGAGAAAAGAAAGAAAGAAAGAAAGAAAGAAAGAAAGAAAGAAAGAAAGAAAGAAAGAAAGAAAGAAAGAAAGAAAGAAAGAAAGAAAGAAAGAAAGAAAGAGAGAGAAAATGACCTGGAACTCTAACATAGCGATCAGCACATGGATAAATCTTTTTCTGGCCATAATTAACTTGGGTGCAGAAAATGCCTCCTGATTTTGCTAAAAAAATTAAATTTTTTAGAAGCTGGGTTTATATGAATTTTTAAAAATTTATTTTCTATTTATTTGAAAGGCAAAGAGACAGAAACAGAGAGATGTTGCCCATTGACTGATTCACTCTTCCAATGCCCACAACAGACAGGACTGGGCCAGACTGGGGTCAGGAGCCAGGAACTCCATCCTGGTCTCCCACGCGGGTGGCAGGAACCCGAGTACTTGAGCCAGCGCCCGCCCGCTGCCTCCCGGGGTGTGCACATCAGCAGGAAGCTGGGATCGGAAGTGGAGTCAGGCTTCCCAAGCACTCGGATACGGGGACGCGGCCTTCCCAAGCCACACTCCTGCCCCAGGAGCTCACTGAAGACTGACCCTGCGCCCCTGAGACAAAGCTGGTGGGGCATTGAATCTGCCGCTCTTTTTGGGGGTCTCCTCACCTAGAGTCACATGAAGACCCTGGATCTGATCTAGCCCAGAGCTTTGAGGAGAGCCCTGCGGTGACTTCCAGAATGCCCACCACCTCCTGCCGCTTCCCTTCCTTGGAGAGGCTCCCTGTGCTGGGGTGCAGGTTCCCCAGGTACCCCAGGTCATTTCCCTCTCGGGCCCTCCCTGAGCAGACAGATCCTGGCTGCCCCCGACCCGCACCCTGGCCCCTCCCACTGCCCCTGGGCCCAGAGTGGGGACATGGCCCAGCACCGTCCGTGCTCTGAGAGGCCCCAGCCTCCCCAGGCTCTCCCAGGTGGAGTTCAGATGCCTTCGCCTGGTCTAAAGCAGCGTTTCTCACCGCCCATTGGTAGCTTTATGAAAGCCATTTCTTGGGGTGTGATCTTCAATGCTTTTTACCTTGTTCATTATTTATTATTATCTAAGATTTTAAAAAGAGATTTATTTATTTAAAAGGCAGTGTTACAGAGTGACAGGAGAGAGAGCGATAGAGAGAGATCTTCCATCCACTCCCCAAATGCCTACAACGGCTAGGCTGGGCCAGGCCGAAGCCAGGAGCCCAGAACTCTGCTAGCCTTCCCACATCTCCCTCTGCTTTCCCAGGCACATGAGCAGGGAGCTGGCCGATCAGAAGTGGAGCAGAGTCGAGACTCGAACTGGTGGTGCTCACATGGGACGCCAACCTTGCAGGCGGTGGCTTAACCCACCAGCCCCTGTCATCTAAGAATGAAAGGTGAAATGACTCATCGTGTTCCGTGTGTTTGTTTGTTTGGGACATGTATGCATTTATTTATTTTATCAGCCGCCCAACATCTTTTTGATCTTTCATCCCAAGCATCTGATTATGAGCAAGTTCAAAGCTTCTGAAAAGTTGAAAGAAACTGTACAGTGACTCGCCATATTCTCACCATCTAGGTTTACCATTAGCATGTATTTTTTTATTTTATTTTTTTTTTAGGACAACGCACAATTTACATACAGTAAGACTGACCCTTCGAGTGTGTAGTTCCGTGGGTTTGGACAAGCATAGCCGAGAAGCCACCAGGCCAATCACGACACAGAACAACTCGCTCAATCCAGAAGCTTCTCCCACGCCCTTTGCAGGTGACCCTGTTTCCCACACCTGACCCTTGGCACGCTCTGCCCCACTTTCCGTCGCTATGGTTTATCATGTAAATAAAATCACACAGGACATAGCAGCCTGAGTCTGGCTGAGCTCCCCGCATGGGGTTGTGTGCATGCAGTGGGAGAGCCCGCCCTTCTTTGTCCATTCACCAGCAAGGGGCATCTGGGGCATTTCCATTAATTTGCAAAAAAAAAAAATATTTCAAAGTGGTTTTAGGGTTCGGAGTTGTGACACAGCAGATGGAGCCAGCATCCCAAGTCAGAGCGCCGGTTCAAGTCCTGGCTGCTCCACTTCTGATCCAGCTCCCTGCTAACACAACTAGAGAAGGCCGTGGATGATGGTTCCAGTGCTTGGGAGCCTGCCACTCATGTGGGAGATCCGGATGGAGTTCCTGGCTCCTGGCTTCAGCCTGGCTGTTGCAGCCGTTTGGGGAATGAACCAGTGGATGCAAGCTCTCTCTGACTCTCCCTTTCCTCTCTAATGCTCTGCCTTTCAAGTAAATATATTCTTTCTAAAAAAGTGAATGCAGTCACTGTAAATATCTATAGACAGTTTTTTTTTTTTAAATGAATCCATGCTATCAGATTTCTGGGGTGAAAACCTAGGAGTGGCAAAGTGGGCACCATTCCTAAGATACTATTTTCCAAGTGTTTTTTTTCCGAGTTTCCCATCAGCATTGGATGAGAATACTAGTTGTTCCAATTGCTCCCATCCTTGCATGATCAGTATTTTAAAAAATGTTGGCCAGTCTAATATGTGTATTTCCTTGTGGTTTTAATTTGCAATTCCCTAATCACTAATGCTTTGAGCATCTGTCACGGGTTTCTTTGCTATATGTCTACATTTCTGTCTGCACTTACACATTGTGCCCATTTTAGAACATGGAATTGTTTGTTTTCTTACCGAGTTTTGTAAGATATATATATTCTGGATATAAATTCTTTAGTTGATAAATCATTTGCAGATACTTTCTCACAGTCTGTGGCTTATCTTTTTTCAAGGATTTATTTATTTTATTTGAAAGACAGAGTAACAGAGCTGGAGAGACAAGGAGAGATATCTCCCATCAGCTGGTTTACTCCCCAAATGGCCACAACAGCCAGGGCAGGGACAGGCAGAAGCCAGGAGCCAGGAGCTTCTTCAGGGTCTCCTATGCGGGTGCAGGGGCCCAAGCACTTGGGCCATCCTCCACTGCCTTCCCAGGTGCATTAGCAGGGAGCTGGATCAGAATTACAGAAGCCAGGACTTGAACTGGGACCCACATGGGATGCCAGAGCTGCAGACAGTAGCATAACCCACTGCACCACAATGCCAGCCCTGATGTTTTTATATTCTTAACAGTGTCATTTGAAGATCAGAAATGTTTCATTTTGGTGAAGGGAAATTTATCATTTTTTTCCTTTTATTCATGCTTTTGGTGTCATAGCCACATGAAGGTTTTTATTATTTTTTGAAGATTTTATTTATTTTTTTATTTGACAGGCAGAGAGAGAGAGCGAGAGCGAGAGCGAGAGAGAGATCTTCCATCCATGCATTTATTCCCCAAATGGCCACAGCAGCCAGGAGTTGGGCCAGGCTGAAGCCAGGAGCCAGGAACTCCATCCGGGCCTCGCACATGGGTGGCTGGGGCACAGGCACTAGGTCTATGTTCCACTGCCTTCCGGGGTGCATTAGCAGGGAGCTGGATGGGAAGTGGAGCCAGTCACAAACAGCTCAACCTCTGCTGTGCCACTCCGCTGGTCCCTATGTGAACATTTTCAGCGTTTTCACGGAGATACGATTTATAAACCATGAAACTTACCTTTGAACGTGTACAGGTCAGTGTCTCTCATGCAGTCAGGGATTCCAACCTGATTCCATCCCTGATTCCTTAGCCATCGGGTAGTTTCCTGTCCTCGTGTTCCCAGCCCACCAGGCATGGGCGACCTGCCGGTGTACTTCCTGTGTCTCTGTATTTGCCGACTGTGAACATGTCCCACAACGCGGGGCTCTGTGTGCGTGGCTTCTTCTGCTTCACCAAGTGCTTTCGAGGTTCATCCGCGTTGCAGTGTGCATCCACACTTCATTTCTTTTTGTTGCCAAATCAGATCCCTTGCACGGAGGGGGACACATCTATGTATTCGTTAGCTGTCGATACACATCCGGGTCCTTCTTATCTTGTTTGCCTATTAGGAATGTTTGTGTGCAAGTCTTCGTGAGAACACGAGTTTTCATTTCTCTTCAGTGGTACAAGGTGATGTGGAATGGCTGGATCACAGGGTTGCGGTGGACCCAGCTGTCTGAGGTCCGGCCAGGCTGCTTTCCAAAGAGCCAACACCATTTAGCAGTGTCGGCAGCAGTGGGTGAGGGCTCCACTGCACTTGCTGTCATCTTTCTTTGGGAGTACAGCCACCCCGGTGAGTGTGAAGTGGCATCTCACTGTGGCCTGGGTGTGTACTTACTTGATGGTGTTTAGCATCTTTTGTTGCTTGCTGGCGTCAGCAATGGAAAACTCTCTGTTCAAGTCTTCTTCCTGTTTTAAAATAGGTTATTGTTTGTATTGATTGCTCCTCTTCCAGTCCAGCTCTCTGCTGTGGCCCGGGAGGGCAGTGGAGGATGGCCCAAGTGCTTGGGCCCCTGCACCCACTTGGGAGACTAGGAGGAAACACCTGGCTCCTGGCTTCGGATCGGTGAAGCACTGGAAGTGGTGGCCATTTGGGGAGTGAACCAACGGAAGGAAGACCTTTTTCTCTGTCTCTCTCTCACTGTCTATAACTCTGTCAAATAAATAAAAAAAAATAGTTCAACTGTTTTGGATACAAGTCCCTTATCAGATATGAGTTTTGCAAAAATTCTGTCCCATTCTATGTGGATTTTCTTTGCAGCTTCTCATGTGGTGTCCTTTAAGGCACAGAAGCTTATAGATGTGACGTCTTGTTTATCTTTTTTGTTTGTTTGTTTCTTTGTCTGTACCATTGGGTGGTAGCTAAGATACAAGTGCCTGATCCGAGATATTTGCAAAAAATAAAATAAAATAAAATAAAATAAAATAAAATAAAAAAGAGTCTATCTCTCACTAGGCTAATCCTCCGCCTGCGGCGCCGGCACACCAGGTTCTAGTCCCGGTCGGGGCGCTGGATTCTGTCCCGTTTGCTCCTCTCCTGGTCCAGCTCTCTGCTGTGGCCCGGGAAGGCAGTGGAGGATGGCCCAAGTGCGTGGGCCCTGCACCCACATGGGAAACCAGGAGGAGTCGCCTGGCTCCTGGCTTCGGATCAGTGCAGCGCATCGGCCGTAGCGGCCATTTGGGGGGGTGAACCGATGGAAGGAAGACCTTTCTCTTTGTCTCTCTCACTGTCTAGCTCTGCCTGTCAAAAATAAAAAAATTAAAAAAAGAGTCTAGCTGTTATAATTAGGTCCTTGGTCCATTTTATTTATTTTTTTAAACAGATTTTGTTAATTTATTTGAGAAGTAGAGTTACAGACAGTGAAAGGGAGAGACAGAGAGAAAGGTCTTCCTTCCATCTGTTCACTTCCCAAATGGCCGCAATGGCCAGAGCTGCGCCAATCCAAAGCCAGGAGCCAGGTGCTTCTTCCTAGTCTCCCACATGGGTGCAGGGGCCCAACGATTATATGGGCCATCTTCCACCGCTTTCCCAGGCCATAGCAGAGAGCTGGATTAGAAGAGGAGCAGCCGGGACTAGAACCAGCGCTTATATGGGGTGCTGGCGCCGCAGGTGGAGGATTAACCTACAGCACCACAGCACCGGCCCCTTTGGTCCATTTTAAGTTAATTTTTATATAGGGCGTGAGGTAAGGATTCAAATTCATTCCTTTGCATGTGGATATCCAGTTGCCCCAGCACCGTTTATGGAAAAGCCTGGTCTTTCCCTGTTGAATTGTCCTAACATTTTATTTTATTTGCTTTATCACATATCTTCCTCTCTTTCCATCCCACTGCCCATCTGCCAATCCATCTTATTTTAAGTGCATTCCCAACAAGAAGCTACAGACAGCAGAGAGTGCAGATCACCCACTAGAGTTCAATATTTGTCCACAGTTTTTGTTCTTTTTGATGTTAAATTGACGTACAAAGAAATGTACAAGTCTTAAGTGTGCCACTAGATGAGTTTTGGCAAAATTCATTCACCTGTGGAATGCAAATCGCTCGCAGGATAGGGAACATGAGCACCACCCCTAGAAAGTTCCCTCCTGTGCATTTGTTTTTATGTATTTATTTTTAACAAAAGCATGTGCCCATGTAACAAACGCCCTAATGAACACCGAACATCTCCATCTCCCGGGATGGTTTCCTTCCATTTCTTTGCCATTGGTAGTTAACCTTTTCTTTTTTTCAAGATTTATTTATTTGAAAGTCAGAGTTACACAGAGAGGGAAGGAGAGGCAGTGAGAGAGAGAGAGGTCTTCCATCCACTGGTTCACTCCCCGGTGGAGCTGAGCTGATCTGAAGCCAGGAGCCAGGAGCTTCCTCTGCAGGGGCCCAAGCACTTGGGCCATCTTCTGCTGCTTTCCCAGGCCACAGCAGAGAGCTGGATCAGAAGTGGAGGAGCAGGGACTCGAACCCGCGTCCATATGGGATGGATGAGCATATGGGATGCTCATGCTGCAGGCGGCGGCTGTACCCTCTATGCCACAGCGCCGGCCCCTAGTAGTTAACCTTGCTTCACCCAGTCCACACCCCAGGCAATCTCCAATCTCCATCTCCTTTCTTTTTTTTTTTTTTTTTTTTTTTTGGACAGGCAGAGTGGACAGTGAGAGAGAGAGACAGAGAGAAAGGTCTTCCTTTTACCGTTGGTTCACCCACCAATGGCTACTGCGGCCGGTGCGCTGCGGCTGGCGCATCACCCTGATCCGAAGCCAGGAGCCAGGTGCTTCTCCTGGTCTCCATGTGGGTGCAGGGCCCAAGCACTTGGGCCATCCTCCACTGCACTCCCGGGCCATAGCAGAGAGCTGGACTGGAAGAGGAGCAACCGGGACAGAATCCGGCATCCCGACAGGGACTAGAACCCGGTGTGCCGGCGCCGCAGGCAGAGGATTAGCCTATTGAGCCGCGGCACTAGCCCAATCTCCTTTCTATCACTACGGGTTCATTTAGCTTATAATGGAATTCCATAGAAATGGAATCACATGCTATGTATTACATTGGGGCTGGCTTATTTCACTCCTGATCGGACTTTTGAAAACAAAATCGAAAATAGGAAAACAGAACGCACACATGTCCACAGGATGCAATCTTGTGTAATAGATCTTTGTTTCCGATGGATAGGTGGTCGACAGATGGTGTGTGCCTGGGTGTGTGTGTACCCGTCACCGCACTTCTGACTGTGGGGGATAATCAAAATCATTTAAAAGCTACTGATCTAAGAAGTTCTCCTAGATCACGAGGTGGTATTTGCTTTCCACCTGTCATGTGTGTGTGCGCGCGCACGCGTGTGTGTGTCTCCTCCTCCACTCATATCCATTATCCCAGCACTTTTTTAGATGATTATTTGGGAGATAGAGTTACAGACAGAGAGAGGGAGATACACACACACACAGAGAGAGAGAGAGAGAGAGACAGAGAGAGACAGATAGAGAGAGAGAGGTCCTCCATCTGCTGGTTCACTCCGGCCGCAACAGATCCCAAACCAGCAGCCTGGAGCTTCTTTCACTTCTCCTTTCCCAGTGCTCTCGCAGGTCATGGCAGAGAGCTGGGTCGGAAGAGGAGCAGCCAGGACACGAATAGGCACCCATATGGGATGCCAGCGCCACAGGCAGAGGCTTAGCCTACTACGCCACAACGCCGGCCCCTATCCCAGCACTTGGTGTCCCTTCCAGGCCTTGCCACTTGTGTTCCTGACCATGGATCACTGCCTCTACCTCGTCCCACTTACCATGCCGGTGGAGAACTCCTACCCACCCACCAGGGCCCTGCAGGGTTGGCCCTTCCCTTACGAAGCATTCTCTTTCCCACGCTTTCCTCTCGATACCTATTCCACGTTGCACCCTGATGACTGAGACGCTCCTCCAGCTGGGCACGGCTCGGCGCAGGCAGGCAGGAACTGTGTGTTTCTCAGCTCTGCAGTCCCCAGCTTCCAGACACACACTGCACATTGGGGAAGAGGCAGCGAAGGAATGAGTGAGCCCCAGCGTGCTGGGCAACAGGGTTATAAATAAACCAGCCCAGTATTGGCAGTATGGCTTCTTCCCTCCCACCCCCCGGAAAAGAATCTTGACTGACTTGACTTATTTGAAAGGCAGAGAGACAAACAGAGAATGACGGAGAGAGAGACAAGCAGATAGATCATCCAGTGCTTGGTTCACTCCTAAGTTACCCGCAACAGGTGGGCCTGGGCCAGGCAGCCAAAGCCAGGAGTCACAAACTCCATCCAAGTCTCCCACCGAGGAGGGCAAGGGTGGGGCCCAGGCGACTGAGCTGTCACCTGCTGCCTCCCAGGGGGCACATTTGCAGGCTGCAGGGATTGGGAGCGACGCTGGGACTCCAACCCAGGCACTTAGTGTGGTACACAGGCATCACCGTGGTGCCAGACAGCACTTACCCACCGTGCACTGTAGCCTTCTGCGGTAGCTCTGAGCCCCAGCCTTGCCATTCTCCCGTGGTGCTTTTCTCATTGTTCCTTCCCCTGGCCACTTCTGCTGCTTTCCCGGGCACATTCAGAAGCAGAGCAGCTGGGGCTCAAACTGGCGCTCCAATAAGAGATGCCAGCGTCAGCGTGGCCAAGTGACAGCTTAACTCACTGCACCACAATGCAGGCCTCTACAAAATGCTTGTTACGTTGCTAATTCTTTTTGCGTTTCATCAGGCCCCCTATCGTTTGCAGAGGTCACATTCTTTTGACAACCAATGCAGCTTACTGAAATAAATCTGTGGCAAAACAAATTTAAAGGCCAAATACCAGGGCCGGGAAAGAGCCTGAAGGTGTAGATGTCCCTGTATCGTCTCCTTTAACTCAACAATTTCACCCCTTAGTGTTTTCCTAAGGACAGAGACAGTGCACAGCGCTAAATGCACATCGAATGTGTTTGTTACAGTTTGGAATAGGGCAATGGGAAACAACCAGAATCTCCATCGACCTCCACTGACAAGAGACGGGCTGAATACCCAGCCAGTAGGTGCCTGCTGCCGCAAGGCGGTGGTGGTTGTTGGTGTCAGGGGTCGGCAAACTTGATCTCTGTGGACCCAGGGAGTGACTATGTTAGGTGTTGTCAATCCTGTGGTCTCTCTGAAGCTCCTCGACTGCACTATGGTAATGCTAAGGGGTGACCTGTAACTAGGTATGGCTGTGTTCCAGTAAAACGCTACCTGGAATTCACTTCCTTTTAGAACCACTCCTTCCCTGTGGGCTGTACAAAAACAAGCAGTGAGCCAGAGTGGGCCCCGTGGCCTGCAGTTGGCCGCCCACCGATCTGTGCCAGGAGACACGGGAAATGAATGACCAACTGCTGGGGTTTCGCTACGGCTGCCTGCTCACCTTGCCTAAGGAGAGCCCGTGTATAGAAGTGGTGTGAGAGTGTGTGTGTGTGTGTGTGTGTGCGTGCGTGTGTGCGTGTGTGCAGATGCAGAGATGTTCAGCAAAATGTCACCAGTGGATACCTTGGAAATTTCAAATGATTTTTCACCTACTGCTTTTGTTTTTCTATATGACTTCAACTTCCCTTTTTAAAGAATTTTTATTATTTGATATGAAAGGCAGAACGGCCCTAACAGCTACATCAAACACCTGTCCCAGTGTCAGCTGACTGAGTGCTGTGTCAGTTGCCTGCTGTTTCGTGCTGTACCAAGCCCTCACAGTATGTAACAGCCAGTGTTTACAGACCACATTGCAGTGGTTGACCAGATGACTCTGCTCATTGGTGGGCTACTCAGGATGTCATAGGAGGTGGCTGACTTAGGTATCCTGAGCCATTAACCTTGAGACTCAGCTCGGATGCAAGTGGTTTATCCAGGAGGTGATTTCAATCGGGAAGCTGGTAGTGTTCTGAGCAGGTTCGCATTGGGGTGAGCTGAGCTGGCAGCTCTGTGGGACTGTGTAGCACGTGCCTCGGGGTGACCCCAACTCCTTCCCAGAGCAGTAAAGAAATTGGCGTGTTTATCCAGCCCTGCCAGCCACCACTGGCTGAGGGCTGCCCTTGTGAGCATTAACTCCTGGCCTTTCTTGGCCTACCATCCTTCCGTGGCTCCATGTCCCCCAGTTCATGACCCTTTGTAATATGGGCAAAGCGGGCTCCTGTGCCCAGAGAATGGCCTTGGGCAGAGAGTCGCGGGCACTTGCAGCCAGAAATTGAGAACAGGAAGTTCAAAGGCATCCGTTAGCATGGGGGACACAGGTCACAGTGCTGGCTGAGTATGACATGGGCTCTTTTGGCTTTGGGTTCTGCCTTCAAGGCAAAGACATCCCTAGATACAACCTCTAGAGAGAAATCCTTAGGAAGACATGGCAGTGGGACTAGGGGCATGGATTCTAGGGTGGGTCAGCTAGAGCCTGTGGCCTGTTTTACCTCCCACTTGCTGTGAGGCCTTGGACAAGTACTTGACCTCTCTGGACCTCAATCTCCTCACCAAGGAGACGGGAGATGGAGAGAGACGGTTGGGTCTACGGCACTGAGCAGCAGAGACGAGAGCGACGGGGCTCAGTCAAGTCTGGAAAGATGACCTTTCCCAAGAGGCCTGAGCCAAGGAGAGGGAGAAGAGGTGGCTGGAGGGTGCCGAGTAGACGCGGGGGACACTAAAGGACAGCAAGGCACATGACCCAGGAGCAGCAGCACTGATTTTGCTCAGACGCTGTGAGGGGACCCAAGACAAATGACCAGAGGAGGAGACGGCTCTGGTGCAAGACGCGCCATGGGGCCTGGCCCTGGGTCAGCGGAGCTGCTGCTATGGTAACCCTCTTCCGGCACGGCAGCCAGAGGGTAGCAGTATGGTGCCGCCACGTTGCCACCACGCGGTTCCTGACCCCTTCCTTGGAGACAGACCCGTCCACATAGTTCCTGGCCCCAGGTTGAGCACTCAGATCAGCACTGGAAAACCAACACACTACCTTGAAGAAATGTCCAACAAGCTGGACACGTCCACAAGCTGGTTGACTTCAGGCCTGGCTGGATCCAGGAGCTCAAGCAGTGACACTGGGATGCAGCTCACTCTCTCTTTCCGCATCTCCTGACTCCATCTGTGGGTTTCCACACGGAATGGCCCTGTCAATCATAGTTGTAAGTAGCAAAGTGAAAATCACATGCCTTCCACGTTAGCTCCAGTGCAAAAGGCTTTAAGAGCTCTTGTTCCTCATAGTTCCACGAAAAAAAAAAAAAAAAGTCTTGTGATTCACCCTGATTGAACTAGCTCAGGGGACTGAGGTAGTGTGCTTGCCGCAGCTGAGCTCTGAGGCTCTGTGGTCAGAGGCACTTTGTGCGCTGGCTGGCTTAGGCCTGGGCTACCTGCTCCATCCAGAAGTAGATATGGAGCGTGGGGGATGGGGAGCAAACCTGGCAACAGGGGGACGAGTACCTGTGGGAAACAAGCTGTCCACAACACTACAGACACACCCAGTCCTTGCGGTTCCAGCCAAGCAGCTGACCTGCCCACGGTCAAGGCTGCCCTTGGAACACAGGAAATCTCCATTGTGCCCAGAGCTGCTTCCTTAACGTCAGGGGCTTCAGCGTCTCCTCTACTACCTGTTGCTGGGCAACCGGGGATGGGCCTGAGCCTGTCTGGGTCTCAGCTCCCCTGGAGGATCCCGCTCTCCACTCATTTGCTCAGTAAACACGAATAAGCGCCTACCAAGCCGCGCCTTCGGCAGGGGCTGGGGCTACAAGAGTCACCCCCGCTCCCCGCCCTGCTCTCTCGCAGCACCCAGCACCGCACCTGGCACCTGATACATGCTCAGTAAAGGAACAAGACAAAGACACTCATAGAGCTCACTGTCTAGTAGAGAAAGTAAACACTCAGCATGACAATAAACCATGGCACCTGCCCCGGGTGCGCCAGGCAAACAGGAGAAACTCAAATGGTGAGGCTCAGGAGGCGACAGGACGTCCGGGACAGGGGAGATCCAGGGCTCAGGGCTAAGGAAAGGAGGAAGGGCACAGGCCAAGAATCCTCTGCCTCTTTCTCGCCCTTGGCAGGGCTGCGGCTGTCTCTGGTTGTGTGACAGTCCCTAGCCGGTCACCAGCTGTGTCTCTCGCCAGTTCACCTTCCACGCAGCTCACAAAAGGGCTTGTTCTAAACGCCAAGGTTGAGCGGCTCCATCCTTGGGATCCTTCAAGGAGGCCACGTCCCCCCAAAGGCTGTGTTCAAGACCTTTTGTAATAGGGCCCTGAGGGGACCCGTGTTGTGGCGTTAGTGGATGTAGAGAAGCCACCTGGGATGCAGGCTTCCAAGATGGGCGCCTGTTTGAGTCCCGGCTGCTCCAGTTCCTATCCAGCTCCCTGCTGATGGCCTGAGAAAAGCAGTGGAAGATGGCCCAGGAGCTTGGGCCCCTGCAAGCCACATAGGAGACCTGGGTGAAGCTCCTTTCTCCTGGCTTTGGCCTGACCCAGCTCTGGCTATTGCATTGTGGCCATTGGCAGTGGGGAGGAGGTGTGCGTGAACCAGCAGATGGAAGATCTCTAGCTCTTCCTCTCCCTCTGTAGCTCTGACTTTCAAATAAACAAATACTTTAAAAAATATATTATGGCCCCAAGCTATGATGCGTGCCCCCAGCACTTGCTGAGATGCACTCAACACCACCAGCCCCTGCTTGGGCTGCTCTTTCGGAAGGTGGATGTCCACCTCCCCTCTGCCTCCATCAAAATCTACTTGGCTTTCAACGCAGCTCTCTCCCCTTCCTGGGGGCCTGGGGGCCCATCTCACCTAGTTCCCTCCTGAGTGCCCCCCCACACTTCCTGTTTGCACTGTAGTTTTATCCACTCAATCTGGTTGTGCTCAGTTTGGCAACAGTTGAGCTCCAGAACAAGCCCCTGAGTTAGGAAAGGAAAATGAGCCAATGAGGCAGGGTCTCCACCCTGGGGAGCCCACCACGTGGAGGGAGACTTCTGAGAGAACCAAAGTCAAGTTCATCTTTTACAGGTCTGAAGTCTGTTACTTTTAATGCAGTAGTTCCAACCGGGGGGGGGGGGGATAGTCTTTTCTTCTAGGCACCTTGGACAAGGTGTGGGGACATTTTGATGGTCACACTGCAGGGGTTGCTTCTGCAATCTGGTGGATAAAGGCCATAGATTCTGCCAAACATCCTACAAAACCCAAATAGTCAGCCCCGCCCCCATCCCCACGCTGCCACCACGACAGTTTTCTGACTCAAACCTTAGTGTGGCTGAGGTTGAGAAATCCTACTTCCGCTTTTTTTGCAATGAGGAGCTGCAAGAGGATCCTCCCACAAGAGCGAGAGATTCAACTCTGAACTCTGTCAGTTGAGTCAGTGGGGCCTCAGAGAAATGTGACCCTGGAGACCAATGTCATTTACTGGGGCTCAGGGAAGTTGGCCAGCACAAGTCTGTGGCTCTTCAGCCAGAAACACAAAGCTCTGTGGGCTCTCCTGCTGATTGGTCAATCCTGTATGTATTGTGACAAGCAAAGCAAGTGTGCAAGGTCCGTTGGGCTCCTGGCACAGGGTTCTTTCTTCCGAGAAAGTGGGATCACTCAAAATCCACCAGCTGCAGGATCTTGAGCAAGCTACTTACCCTCCCTGTGCGTGCTTCCTCATCTGAGAAATGGGGCTGACAACAGTACCTACCTCTTAGAGGTTTTGTGAGGATTAACTAACATAGGACGGGAGCCTTCAACAGGGTTTGGCACATAGTAATCGCTATGTAATTTTTAGCTTTTCGCATTGTCCTATCACCACCACTACCACCATCACCATCAACATTATCATCACCACCACCATAACCATCATCATCATCATTATGACCATGACGGGCATCATCATCTCCATCACCACCACCATTATCACCACCAACCCCCACCATCACCATCACCATCACCACAAACAACCATCACCAACATCGTTATCATCATCCCCACTGCTACCATAACCATCATCGCCACCACCACCACCATCATGACCATCATCACTGTCATCATCATCCCCACCATCATCCCATAACCACCATCACTGTCACTCTCACCAGCACCAGCACCAGCACCATTACCACCACCATCACCATCACCATCATCCCCACCATCACTATTATCATCACCACCACCACAGCATCATCACCACCATCACCATCATCATCATCATCACCACCATCACCACCATCACCAGCATAACCACCATCACCACCATAACCACCATCATTGTCACTCTCTCCATCACCAGCATCATCACCATCACCACCATCACCATCATCACCATCACCATCATCATCACCACCATCACCACCATCACCAGCATAACCACCATCACCACTGTAACCACCATCATTGTCACTCTCACCACCACCAGCATCATCACCATCACCATCATCATCCCCACCATCACCATCACCAACATCATCACCATCGTCATCATTAACATCATCATTTTCTTTTATAGAAAGCTTGTTTGTTGAACCTGCCTTACCTCAAGTAATACAGACCAGACTGGATGCCATGCTACTCAGAGCAGGGTAGCAAAAGGGATCAACCCTCGGCCCCTCCAACACAATCTTCTGGATATGTCCACAGGTTATTGACAACAACCCTTCTGTCTTCCCCTCCAAAATCAGTTGAGCCACACCAGCGTGGTGGTCCCAGGTGGTCCAGTTCTCAAAGTACCCCCACTGGGTCTGTCCTGTTAAGCTATACAACAGCAAAAGGCTCAACCAACAGGTGCATAAACAGAGCTTGAATGTTCTCCTGTGACGTGGAGTCTGCAGGTTGGCCACAGCTAGTCTGGCTCAGCTGCTCAGAGGCATCCAAACACACACGTCTGGAAAAGCCCTCACCTGACATGAATTCCCGACCTGGGCTGTTCACAGACGTCAGGGCTGCCACGCTGCAGCTGCCGTGGCTCCCTCCTGGTGGCAAGAGGTTCCACAGCAGGAACTCTCTTTCTCTCTGGAAAGCAAACATCTGCCCCTACCCACACAGAATTCCATTTGTGTTTCCTTGGCAGAGTGGCTCATTCGGAAACCTGGAACTTCTGGTCATGATTGACTTAAGAGAACCGCGGTCTACAGCCTCAGGTAGGAAGGACATACGCCCACCCGCATCTTCCCCAAAAATACCTGGAGTCTATTGGCCAGGAAGGCTGTGTGAGTGGGAGGTGAGTACCACGGGCACCCCAGCAGTTCAAGCTACAGTGACTGCATCACAGGCTAGCCCCTTGCTTGGCGGCCTTGATTTTGCCCATGAATCTGCAATCTGGCAGATTGTTCCTGCTGCACATGGCATCTGGTTAAAGCGATAGCCATGTTTGTTTTGCTTAAGACTTTGCAGTTTGTTCACAGTTCAGCAGATTCAATTCTGCCTTCCTTGGTGTGAGCTGGGGTAACTCCAGATCTGGGAGCTGGCATCAGCCGAAGGCCACTTGCTCTCATCACCAGGCCTGGGCTGGCAGGAACCAAACAACTGGAACTGCCCGGGCTTCTTGCTCCATCTCTATGGGGTCTCTCCAGGGTGCTCTCTCCAGCATGGGGGCTTCAGGGTAGCTGGACTCTTCCTATGGTAACTCAGGGATCCTAAGGCATGAGTATTATCGGTCAGGGCCAATGCACCAGAGACAAGAGTTGATGAAGGGAGCAGGTTTATTCCAGAAACCAGAATCCTTGGGGAACGAGCAGACTCTTGAGTCCCCAAAGTGCCTTTTCCAGTTTGCAAGTTGTCCAGAGGCTTTTTTTTTTTCAATTTGACAGAGTTAGACAGTGAGAGAGAGAGAGAGAGAAAGGTCTTCCTTCCGTTGGTTCACCCCCCAAACGGCCACTATGGCCGGAGCTACGCCAATCCAAAGCCAGGAGCCAGGTGCTTCTTCCTGGTCCATCACACGGGTGCAGGTGCCCAAGCACTTGGGCCATCCTCCATTGCCCTCCCAGGCCACAGCAGAGAGTTGGACTGGAAGAGGAGCAACCGGTGCCCCAACTGGGACTAGAACCTGGAGTGCCGGTGCGAGGCGCAGCCTATCCAGTGGCTTTTTTTTTTTTTTTTTTGACAGGCAGAGTTAGACAGTGAGAGAGACAGAGACAGAAAGGTCTTCCTTCCGTTGGTTCACCCCCCAAATGGCCACTATGGCCAGCGCTACGCCAATCCAAAGCCAGGAGCCAGGTGCTTCTTCCTGGTCCGTCACGCAGGTGCAGGTGCCCAAGCACTTGGGCCATCCTTCACTGCCCTCCCAGGCCACAGCAGAGAGCTGGACTGGAAGAGGAGCAACCGGCGCCCCAACCAGCGCCCCAACCGGGACTAGAACCCGGAGTGCCGGTGCCACAGGTGGAGGATTAGCCTAGTGAGCCGCGGCGCCGGCCTATCCAGAGGCTTTTAAGAACAGAAAGGAAAGATAAAGTGTGAATCAGGAGCAAAGGGGACAAAGACAGGGCCAGCTGCATGTTGGCCTCTGGCCAGGCGACAGGGGCTGGCTCAGCGTCCCGCTGGGGACTTCAGCCTGCAGCGAGAAACCCAGTGCTCTGGTTGTGCTGGCTGGGGCGGGCTGGGCCACTCTACAACCTCAGCCGGCTTTCTCCAGGCGGGTCTCTGGATCTCTCCCACAAGCACTGTTTATCCGTGGAACAGACACTTAGGAGCCGGAGCATCCAGGTTGCAGGCCATATAAGGTCCTCGACATCATTTGCTCTGGCCCTGCCAAGGAGCCTGGAGCCAGCACTTGAAATTCATTAACTCTGTAACAGGCTAATCTCCACACTGATAATTTGTGTGACCTTGCAATTGAGGTTATGAGATCCAAATGGCCCTGGGCAGGAAAAAAGCTCCCCACCCCCACTAGCAGTCACAGGGCCAGCAGTTTGGGACTTGAAAAGGAAAGAGGTGTTTATTGCAGGCAGGTGTGGGGCGGCAGAGAGGGCTCTGGAAGGTAGTGGAAGCTCCTCCTTCTGCCCAACCTTTGGACTGACGGCTTCATTTCCATTGCCTTCTCCTCTTCACTGGAAGAAACTCACCGGGTCACGGTGTAGGGGGAGGAATGAGGCTTCCTCCTTTCGCATGAGACGTGTTAAAGAATTGGACAAGGGCTTTGTCCCATACAGTCCGTCCAGAAAGGCTAGGGAAATAACCATCCCTATTCTGGGAGCCTTGAGCCTGTGACCGTGACCGGGGAAGAGTGGCTGTGTGAATAACCCCGCCCCCTCCTCCCGCTAGGTAGGAAGATAGACATTAACCCGGGTGCTACTGTCTAGGCCGAAGGGCAAAAACGGGAAGTTCAAGTGGGAAGGAGAGTAGCAGCCTTGAAAGCAGCCTGGTGTTTACACGGCAACAATCCTGCCCCTGTCCCAAAACCTTGTGTGGGGGTCCCGGCTGCCCCTCCCTCCCCTCCTGGGGACATTTCAGGGGAATCTTCCTGGCCCGCCCCAGGACACTGTGTGATAAAGCCCTGGGAGGGATCTCATGATTCTCTTCCCTCCCAGAAGAAGAGAGAGGGAGAAGACGAAACGGCTGGAAGAAGTGCGTCCCACCAGATGCGTGCAAAGCCCAGTCTCCGTGCCAGCCCCTGTTCAGTTCTTTGCTGAGTCGCCCACCTGGCCTGGCAGGTGTACTCGCGATGTTTTGCTGGCTTGCCTTTCGCCCGTATCTGTCTCAAGTCTGACGTTTTCTTTGGGGGTGGGGGTGGGAGGTGGGACAGGAACCTCTGTTCCAGTTATACTCCATAGGGAAGGGAGTAAGCTTCCAGGGTGTGTTCTCTCTGCTCTTTCCTATTCTACGGGAAACAAGCGGAAGCTTAGGTAGGAACTGCTGGGCTGGAAGATTTTTCTCACAATTTCTGCATAGCCCTGCTTGGAACTCCAACCCCTTCCCTGTCAACCCAGTACCCCCGCTTTCCCACGAGGCACCTGTGGCTCTTGGAGGGCCAGAAAAAGGAGGAGTCATGATGGCCGCCTGGAAGCTAAGCTCCACGTGGAGGCACTAGGAAACCCCCAGAAAGCCTCCCGTGCACCAGACTCCACCCACTCCGTCCCTGCCCCGTGGAGGGGCCTGTTGCACGTGGGAGTGGCCCATGGTGACTTTCAGCTTTGGCCCTTGTCCGTCTGTCTCTGGCCTCCTCCCACACTCCCTCCTCCTAGGAGACTGTCTGGCCCGCACAGGACGGGTGTCTCTTTGGGTATGGTTACCCACGCTCACCCCAGGTGTGTAACCATGTTCTCTCTCTTTAAATACATGCTGCTGTCAGCTGTGCACCTCTGCTATGCCTCTGCGGGAACTTGGGATAGAATCTTCGGGATGGATATGCATCCCCAGAGCTCATCCCCTGCATTAACCCTTTCTCTCCCTGCTCCTACTTCCCCGCGCCTCTACTGGGTTTTCTGGGGTTGGGACAGAACCTCCAGAACTGGTTGGAGGAACTGCTAGAGAACCCCTCCCCACAGAGCTGGACCCGCTCAGCCTAGACATAGCAAGCTGACTGCTGATCCTGGGGTGGTGGAAGACCGCAGGAGTTTCTTTGCAATGCAGAGAGCAAGGGCAGCCCGTGCTCAGTTCCCAGACCGCCAAGGGACTCAAGGCCGTGACTCTTACAGCTCAAAGCCCGGGGGGGTGCTCAGTGCACGACCCTCTCGCGTGTGGGCCTCGGTGTGTATGGCCTTCCTACGATGAGTCAGTGTTGGCGTCAGTGGGATGGCACAGGCAGGCTCCAGTTGGTCTGTGGCTGCGGGTAGATTGGGCATTAATTAGTTTAATCAGGGTCTGTGAATCCCCATGGAGCTCTCAAAATAGATGCCAGCATTAAGCTGTTCACTCTAGGGGCAGTTCCAGGCTTTGCGACCCAAGGGCTTGGCTCTGGCCTTATCCTTGTGTCACACCCTGGATGAGTTCGTCTTCATAGGGGAACTGCATGCTAAGGAGGAGACGCCAGGACCCAACCACGTCTACATCAAAGGCATGAGGGGTAGGGGCTCTGCCTCAGGCCCATTGAATTCTACTCTCAAGGTCTGCTTCTAGGGCATACCAAATCAGATTACTGGGTCAGGGCTTCCGGGTTCAGCTCTGACCTTGGACGTCATCACTTCCATTCTCATGGCCAGGGAAAAGCTAAACAAGTGGAAAAACGCGTAGGCTTTCCAGAAGACCTGCAGAGACCAAAGAACACAGGGCAAACTGCCACTCTGAACTCTGGGTGAGAAGGCCGGTGTGGGACTGAGCCAACATCCACTTCCTGACAGCGGCAATTGCCAGGCCTGCAACTACTAGGAACACTTACAGTGTGAATTTAAAAAAAGGTTTATTTTAGGCCGGCGCCACGGCTCAATAGGCTAATCCTCCACCTTGCAGCGCCAGCACACCGGATTCTAGTCCCGGTCAGGGTGCCGGATTCTGTCCTGGTTGCCCCTCTTCCAGGCCAGCTCTCTGCTGTGGCCCGGGAAGGCAGTGGAGGATGGCCCAAGTGCTTGGGCCCTGCACCCCATGGGAGACCAGGAGAAGCACCTGGCTCCTGCCTTCGGATCAGCGCAGCGCGCTGGCCGCAGCGGCTATTGGAGGGTGAACCAACGGTAAAGGAAGAACTTTCTCTCTGTCTCTCTCTCTCACTCTCCACTCTGCCTGTCAAAAATTTTTAAAAAAAGTTTATTTTATTTATTTGAAAGGCAGAGTTATGGAGAGAGAGGGAAACATACAGAGAGAGAGAGGCCTTCCATCTCCTGGTTCGCTCCCCAAATAGACGCAACAGTCGGGGCTGGGCCAGCCCAAAGCCAGGAGCCAGGAGCTTCTTCCAGGTCTCCCAAGTGAGTGCAGGGGCCCAAGGGCTTGAGCCATCCTCCACTGCTTTTCTTGGGCCACCAGCAGGGAGCTGGATTGGAAGTGGCACAGCCAGGATACGAACCGGCGCCCTTATGGGATGCCAGCATCACAGGTGACGGCTTTACTGAAATGGTGATTTTGATGAATTGCAGAATTAACTGAGGACGAGCCTGAGAATTACAGGCGTCTGGGCCGTGGTCTTAGTGGGGCTTTCACCTCCAGGAGCCTACCGCCTTCTCATAGTTAAGACCAAAGCAAAATCCCCTGCGTTTCAGGCAGGAGAAACATTTTTTAATATACCCAGGGGGAAAATAACCATTATGAGATGTGCCCAGGGCAGGCTTCATAACAAAGGCCTTCCTTCTCCGAGACACTGCCAGGGCCTTCGCTGACCCACGGGAAGGAAATCAAGTCAGCTCAAGCCTCCCCCAGCCTTCCTGGCTCCCGGTGAAGCAAGACAAAAATATCTGAAGGCCAAGGACTAGCACTCGGGCTCCGTTTTTTAAAACTGAGACTTAAGAGAATATTTCCCTTTCCTGATACCTTAGTACCCCATCGACAGCGTTCCAGAATCATGACGGTGGCCACCATGGAGAGAGCTGCAAAACACGGGCTTTGTTTAAGAAAGAGTTCTTAGGGAAGCCTCAAGACAAAAGAGGAGGGACCAAGAAAACGAGGCAGGTAGCACGTATGGCTACAGCAAGCACTAAATCCAGCCCAGGCCCCAGCCAGAAGAACAGAAAAGTTCACATGCAAACCAAATTATCTCAGTTCTGTTACCCAATACATCACCTCTGACTTCCAACACAAAGTTGGAGTGCTAGGGGCCGGCGCTGTGGCATAGTAGGTAAAGCCGCCGCCTGCAGTGCCGGCATCCCATATGGGCGCCAGTTCGAGTCCCGGCTGCTCCACTTCTGATCCAGCTCTCTGCTATGGCCTGGGAAAGCAGTAGAAGATGGCCCAAGGGCTTGATTCACTGCACACACGTGGGAGACCTGGAAGCAGCTCCTGGCTCCTGGCTTCAGATGGGCCCATCTCCGGCCGTTGTGGCCATTTGGGAGAGTGAACCAGCAGATGGAAGACCTTTCTCTGGTCTCTCCCTCTCTCTGTCTGTAACTCTGCCTCTCAAATAAATAAATAAAATCTTAAAAGAAAAAAAGAAAAGCCATACAAACTTTCCAAAGGTTCTTCCAAGGTGGGCACTTGGCCTAGTGAAGACCGCCTGCTTTCCATAGCGGGCGCCTGGGATGGACATCCGGGCCTTGCTCCAGCTTCCTGCTGATGCAACCTGGGAGGCAGCAGGTGATGGTCCAAGTCCTTGGGTCCCTGCCCTCATGAAGGAGACGCACACTCAGTTCCCCGTTCCTGCCTTTAGCCCTCGCTGGAGGTCATTGTGGGCATCTGGGGGGTGAACCAGCAGATGAGATCTTTCTCTCTCCACCTCAAATGAATAAATAAAATCTATTTTTAAGAAATTCTTCAGGGCCCGGCACCATGGCTCACTTGGTTAATCCTCCACCTGTGGCGCCGGCATCCTATATGGGCACCGGGTTCTAGTCCTGGTTGCTCCTCTTCCAGTCCAGCTCTTTGCTGTGGCCTGGGAAGGCAGTGGAGGATGGCCCAGGTCCTTGGGCCCTGCACCCGCATGGGAGACCAGGAGGAAGCACCTGGCTGCTGGCTTCGGATCACTATAGCTCCGGCTGTAGCAGCCATTTGGGGGGTGAATCAACGGAAGGAAGACCTTTCTCTCTGTCTCTGTCTCTCTCTCTTTCACTGTATGTAACTCTGCCTGTCAAATAAATAAATAAAATCTTTTTTAAAAAATTTAAAAAAAAAGTTCTTCAGAGACAAGGAAACAAATTAGGGGAAGAAATTTGGGTCCACATAAAAACTGTCAGAGGAGGAATATACTAAGTGAAAATATAAATACACGTGTCGGATGCTCCTAATTGAATGAATAGATAGCCGCTTGGTCAATGTTACAATGGTGCTGATTTTGTAGGTGGTTACAAGACACGGCCAGGGATGTGCTGGGGTGGGGGGGGAGCTGTGGGGGGGGGGGTGCAGACGAGAACTCCCTGTACCATTTCCCTGGAAATCCCCAGCGGTTCCAACAAGGAGAGTCCAGTGCACGACTGGAAAGTTGAAGGATGCTCTTTGGAAACAAGTGAGCGTGTTGTGAGGTGATGATAACGGAGCTTATAATGAGCAGGACTCGGGAACCCCCTGGGTTTTTACGATTTGAGGCTCTCCCAGGCCCACTCCAAGGCCTGCCCCAGAGCAGCCAAGGACAAAGCTTGACAGCTCCTCGGGCGGGAGCTTGACCCAGGGAACCAGCAAAGCCACGCTGGCCCCCTCATCCGCCCTGGGGCCATCAGCAAGGCCCTGCTTTTCATCTGAGCGTAACTGTAGACTTGCAGAAACACTGCAAGAGAAACACAAGGCATTCCTGGAACCCCTCCCCGGCTCCTAAATCTCTTCATGTCTGACCGCAGCCGCTGCCTCTTTTCCTGCCTTCTCAGCAAACCTTTCTTTCTTCCTCATTCTACAAACACACAGGCTGAGGGCATGGGCTGAGACTCCGCCCCTTGCTCCTCTTCCTTCCAGTAAGAGGGGGCATGAGTGGTGGGGACTTGGCGCAGGGGTCCAGACACCACTTGAGATGCGCACGTGCCATACTGGACCGCCGGGTGCGAGTGCCGGCTCCTTCCTGACCATCGGCTTGGAGGTGGTGGAGGACGGCTCAGGTGATTGGGTCCTTTCACCTGTGTGGGACACCCAGATGGAGTTCCAGGGCCCTGGCTTTGCCTTAGCCCAGGCCTGGCTGTTGTGGGCATTTGGGAAAGATGGACGATCTCTGTCTGTCTCTCTTTTTCTCTTTTCTCTGTCTCTCTGTTTTTCAAATAAAATTTTAAAAAATCAATTCCCAATTGACTTCATAGATAACTTTGTTGAAATTAATGACAGCAACCTTGTGTTGGTGACTGTATTGTAAGGAAAATTAAATGACAGCAGTGTCACAGAGAAGGAGAGAGATGAATGGAGAATGCTGTCCAGAGGGCCCTGCACTCCTGCGACACCGTGTCATTGAGCTTGAACTAAATTTTTTAAAAGGAATATAACTGATATGCTAAGACAGCGAGAGAAGTGAATCATGTAAAATACTCAAACCAGAAGAAGATGATTGTTCCCAAAAAGAAAGAAAGAAAGAGAAGTACTATGCATGTGTAACATTATAAAGCATGAATTTTCAAAAATCAATCCTGGATGTTTTCATCTAGAAGACTAGAGGATGAAGAGCAATGTAAACCCAAACCAAGCAAAGGAAAATACATAGTGAACATCACAGGAGAAGTGAATTGAAATTCGAAACAGAAAATTGATGGAGAAAAATCACTGAAACCAAAAGATGTTTCTTTGAAAAAAAAAAAAAATCCATGAGAGGCCGGTACTGTGGTGCAGCAGGTTAATGCCCTGGCCTGAGGTGCCGCCATCCCATGTGGGCTCCAGTTCGAGTCCCAGCAGCTCCTCTTCCGATCCAGCTCTCTGCTATGGCTTGGGAAAGCAGTAGAAGATGGCCCCTGCACCGTGTGGGAGACCTAGAAGAAGCTCCTGGATCCTGGCTTCAGATCAGCTCAGCTCCAGCTGTTGTGGCCATCTGGGGAGTGACCCAGCGGATGGAAGACCTCTCTCTCTCTCTCTCTCTCTCTCTCTGCCTCTCCTTCTCTCTCTGTAACTCTGACTTTCAAATAAATAAATAAATCTTAAAAAAAGAAAAAAATCCATGAAATTGATAACATTCTACCTAACTTGATAGAGAAAAAAAAATAGAGGAGACACAAATTAATAATGTTGGAGATGAAAGAAGGAATGTTACTACAACCCAGGGGCAGAGAAAGAAAAATAAAGAGTTGTTTAACAACTGCACGCCCACAGATCTGATAACTTAAATGAAACAGGCCAACTCCTTGAAAGACAAACTGCTGAAATTCACAATGTAAAGAAGTGGAATTAATAATTAGTCACCTCTTGTGAAAGAAAGCAACAGATCCAGGTTTCAATGTTGCATTCTGCCTTACACGTAAGGAGGAAATGACCCACATCTTCCATAACCTTAACCAGAATACAGAAGCAGACGGACTATTTCCCAACCTATTCTGTGAGGCTCAAATATCCTAACACTGAAACCAGATATAGACATTACAAGAAGGAAAAGCTACAGACCAACATCTCTCTCGAACACAGAGGAACAACCCGCAACAGAATCCTAGCAAATCAAATCCAGTAATGTGGAAAAAGCTTGGGACAACGCAACCAAGCAGGAGTTACTGCAGCTGGAAAGGATGAGCTCATGTTAGAAAGTCAATTAATTTAATCCTTCCTAATCACAGCCCATGAAAAATGATCGACCCAGAAAAAAGCACTCAGAAGACTCCAGCACCCCTTCAGGAAGAAAGCTCCCAGGGAACTAGGAGTAGAGCGCCATTTCCTCCTCTTGGTGACACAGTCAACCAAACACCTACAGCTAACTTAACACTAAGTGAGGAGAAACTTGACGAGGCACCCCGACCATCAGGACAGGAAACAGATGCCCCCTCTCATCACTCGCACTCAACATCAAACCAGCCCTGCCTAATGCAGCCAGAGAAAGGAGAAGTTGCACAGACCGGGAAGGAAGAGGCAAAACCGTCTTTGTAGGCAGATGACATTATTGTTTATGTGGAAAATCCCAGCGTCAACCCAAAGAACCCTCCTGGAGCTAATCATTGTTAGTAGCAAGGTTGCCAGTTACGGGGTAATTTTTAAATTTTTTATTTATTTTTTAAGATATTTATTTATTTATTTATTTGAAAGGCAGAGTTACAGAGAGGTAGAAGCAGAGAGAGAGAGAGAGAGAGGTTTTCCATCCACTGATTCACTCCCCAGATGGCCACATCTGGGCCACCTTCTGTTGCTTTCTCAGGTGATAGCAGAGAGCTGGATCGGAAGTGGAGCAACTGGGACTCGAACCAGCACCCATATGGGATGCTGGCACTGCAGGCAGTGACTTTACCTGCTGTGCTACAGCGCCAGCCCCCGGGGTAAAGCCTGAAAGTCAGTTGTGTACCCCCAGTGAACAATTGGAATTTGAAATTGAAGCACCGGATCCCATATGGGTGCCGGTTTGAGACCCAGCTGCTCCACTTCTGATCCAGCTCTCTGCTATGGCCTGGGAAAGCAGTGGAAGATGGCCCAAGTCCTTGGGCCCCTGCATCCCCATGGGAGACCAGGAAGAAGCTCCTGGCTCCTGCCTTTGGATCAGCACAGCTCTGGCCGTTGTGGCCATCTGGGGAGTGAACCAGGGGATAGAAGACCTCTCTCTCTCTCTCTCTCTCTCTCTCTCTCTCTCTCTCTCACCTCTCCTTCTCTCTCTGTGTAACTCTGACTTACAAATAAATAAATAAATCTTTAAAAAAAGAAATACAGGCCGGCGCCGCGACTCACTAGGCTAATCCTCCACCTAGCGGCGCCGGCACACCGGGTTCTAGTCCCGGTTGGGGCGCCGGATTCTGTCCCAGTTGCCCCTCTTCCAGGCCAGCTCTCTGCTGTGGCCAGGGAGTGCAGTGGAGGATGGCCCAAGTGCTTGGGCCCTGTACCCCATGGGAGACCAGGAGAAGCACCTGGCTCCTGGCTCCTGCCATCGGATCAGCGCGGTGCGCCGGCCGCAGCGCGCCGGCCGTGGCGGCCATTGGAGGGTGAACCAACGGCAAAGGAAGACCTTTCTCTCTGTCTCTCTCACTGTGCACTCTGCCTGTCAAAAAATTAAAAAAAAAAAAAAAGAAATACATAGAAAGCTACCCCATGTTCATGGAAAGAAGACTGGTATTGCTAAGGTATCAGTTCCTCCCAGCTTGATCCACAGATTCAGTACAATCCGGATCAAAATCCCAGCAAGCTATTTTGTGAAAATAAAGAAACTAATTATAAAATTCATACAGGAAGGCAAAAGGCAAAACTGGACAACAAACACTGAAGGACAGTTGCCAAGGGGGTGGACGTTGCCGGCTGTAAATCTCTCTATAAGCTGCAGTCAGCAAGTCGGCTCGGTGTTGCTGGACCAACACGCAGAGATCAAGCTGCGCAGAGTGGTCAGCTCACCTTTGACAAGGGAGCAAAGGCCGTCGGGAGGAGAAATGATGCTCTCTTCAACAGCTGGTGCTGGGGGCGGGGCTGTCCATGTGAAAAATGAAAAAAAAAAATAGATACAGAACCGCCACCTTCTGCAAAAGTAACTCACAAAGGATCACAGATCTTAATGTAAAAAAATAAATAAATAAATAAACAAATAAAAATTAAAAAGCAACAGTTGAAACTTTCAGAAGATACCCTAAGGATAAAATCTTGGATCTTGGTGACCTTGGGTTTGGCAATGTTTTGTTTTGTTTTGTTTTTAATTTATTTATTTCCTCTGGAAGGCAGAGTGACACAGAGGGAGATCTTTAATCTGGGCTGCGCCAGGTTGAAGCCAAGAGCCAGGAGCTCCATCTGTATCTCCCATATGGGTGGCAGGGGTTCAAGGACTTGGGCCAGTACCTGCTTCCGCCCAGGCACATTAGCAGGGAGCTGGATCAGAAGTGAAGCAGCCTGGACTCACGCCGACCTTCCCATATGGATTAACTCGCTGCACCACAACGCTGGTCCTTGGTAAGGAGTTTTGAGATACTAAAAGCATGATCTGTGAACGAAAATAGTTGATAATCTTGACTTCATCAAAATTTAAATTTTTTGCTTTGCAAAAGACATCGATAAAAGAAAAGAATGATAAGCCACAGAGTTGGACATAACCCTGGCAAAACAAATATCTGACAAAGGACTTGTGTCCAGAGGATATAAATAAGTTTAAAACTGTAATAAGAACAAATAACCAACTTAAAAATAGTGACTGGGGCCAATGCTGTGGGCGCAGAGCTGCCACCGCTTACAACACTGGCATCCCATATCAGAGCATCTGTCCGAGTCCCAGCTGCTGTGCCTCCAATCCAGCTTCCTGCTAGTGAGCTGGGAAGGCAGCGGAAGATGCCCCAAGTCCTTAGAGCCCCGTATGCACAAGTGTCTATGGCAGTTCTATTCATAATTGTTCCAAACTGGGAGCAACCCAGATGTCTTTTGTTAAGTGAATAGAAATAAGAGGTCCATCCATAGGTGTACAGGGGAGCATTATTTAGCAACAAAGAGAGAAGAAGAGAGGGCAGGAGGAAAGGAGGGAGGGAGAGAGAGAGAGAGAGAGAGAGAGAGAGAGAGAGGTCTTCCATCCCCTGGTTCACTCCCCAATTGGCCGCAACGGCTGGAGCTGAGCTGATCTGAAGCCAGGAGCTACTTCCGGGTCTCCCACGTGGGTGCAGGAGCCCAAGGACTTGGGCCATCTTTTACTGCTTTCCCAGGTGCATTAGCAGGGAGCTGGATCAGAAGTGGAGCAGCCAGGACTCAAACTGGCGCCCATATGGGATGCCGGCACTGCAGGTAGAGGCTTAGCTCACTACACCACAGCACTGGCCCCTTCCCAACTGTCTTGAATCCGAGGTGGGTTGAATCCACAGATGCGGCCCCCAGTGGGCTGACTCTGCTTTCTGATTCCCACCAGATGACATTCTGACAAAGGCAAAACTACGGATCAAGTGAAAAGGACCAGCGGTGTCCCCAGTGTGGGACGGAAACGGGGAGCAGAGGGGACTTCTGGGGGCATGGAGCCGCTCTTTATCTTGTGCCCTCACTGCCCACGTGACGTTGTGCCCTTCTCCAGACCCACAGGCCTGCATGAGGGATAGAGCAAGACTTCGCTATGAACAGGGGGTTATTATGGATTCCCTTGCAACATCCAATGATGGTAACGGGGATGGAGGGCAGGGTTAGGGAGGTGAATGAGAACCCCCTGTGCCATCTGCTCCATTTCCCTGGGCATCTAGAGCTGTTCAAACAAGGAGAGTCTAGTGCGGGTCTGAAAAACAGGAAGATTGGCTTGGGAATGAGTCAGTGTGCTGTGCTACGAGGCGGGATGAACTTGCAATGAGTGGAGGCCGGGAACCCCCTGGATCGGAAGATGGCGGTTCTGGTATTTTGGGGGCTCCCAGGGCCTGAGCCAGGGCAGCCAGCTCCGGCATCTCGGGGTGGGTCTCAGCCAGGCCCTAGGGTCTTCAGTTACTCTGAGGTCATTTCAGACTTGCAGAGACACTGCCAGTTTCCCAAAGCGCGGCACAACTGGCCACATCTGCTCCCTGCTCGCCTGTCTCCTCAGCCGTGTTTTGCCTTTGTTTCATCCACAGGCCGAGGGAGCAGGCTCTGATATCCCTTCTCGCTCCTCTTCGTTCCAGTGAGAATGACCATGAGAGGGAACCTTTGGCTCAGCAGCTAGGGGGCCCCTGGAGCGCCCACATCCCGCATGGGAATGCCTGGGTTCGAGTCCCAGGCTCCCGAATCCAGCTTCCTGCCAAGGTGCGCCCTGGGGGGCAGCAGGTGACTGCTCAAGCGGTTGGGTCCTGATGACCCCAACTGAATCCCAAGCTCCCCAGTCTCCATGGGCATTCGGGGAGTGAACCCATGGAAGGAAGATCTCCCTCTCCCCCTCCCCCTCCCCCCTCCTCTCAATAAAATGAAAATAAATAAAATTAGAAGAGAAGCACAACCAGGAACACTTATCGAGGACCTGATGCATGGCAGGCGGTGTTGCTCGCATGTCCCTCTCCCTCACCCCTAGGAGGTGGGTCCGCTCTTACGCCCACTTCACAGAGGAGGAAGCTGAGGCTGCGGGCCGATGACCCACTCTGCCCACACTCACAGTCAGTGAGATGCAGGGCGAGGAGGGGAGGCAGGGTGAGTTAAGGGCTCAGAGACCGGGCTGGGAGCCCAGTGTGCGGTTGGATCCAGCCCACGCCCCACATCCCCAGAGCACCTCAGAGGTGGCTTTCAGTGACCGTCTCAGATGGCTCAGAGGCTCACAGACAAAGCAAGGACTCTCTCTTGCAGGACTGAATTCCAAACTGGCTGGGTGTGTGGATGTGTCTCAAGTGTGGCTGTGTGACTGTGCGGGTGTGCATGAGCATGACTGCTTGAGAGTGTGCACACGAGTGTGTGTGATTGTACATGAGTGTGAGTGTTAGTATGCATGAGTGTAGTGTGTGGGTGTGTGAGTGTGTATGTGACCATATGTGAGTGGGAGAGTGGGAATGTGACTGTGGGTGTGTGCATGTGTGTGCCTGCACACGTGTGTGCAGGTGTGGGAGTCACATCTGGTCTGGAGAAACCTACTCTGGAAGCCCAAAGCTCCTGGAAGCCCTCCCCGGGGTCCCCTCTGTGTCTGTCCCCTCTCAATTGCTTGTGGTGACCCAGTGATTCCCCAGGGCCAGGGAGTGGGGCTGTGTCTCCCCAGGCCTGGCCCAGGATCTGGTACCAGGAGGTGACTGGGACAGCTGCTGGGTGATGGCAGCTTTCCCACACTCCCATGCCACATCTCCCCTCTGGGTTATACACACACACACACACACACACATACACGCGTGCGCCTTTCCCTTCTTCCACACTGATTCACTGGTCAGAAGACATCTCTTCCAAGAAGCCCTCCTGGACTCCCAGGTCCGAGTCCAGGGTTCCCTCGCTGAGCTGACTGCCTCGCTGATGTGACTGGAAGGTGTCAGAGGGCAGAGTCCACATCTCTGTCCTCATACCTGTCTGTCTGTCACAGGGCTGGGGCCACAGTGGGGCCGAGACAGACCGAGAAGGTCAAAGAAGCCACACCTTACCTTACCCAGGGGTCTATGGGGGCTTTGCTGGTCCCTGGCTCACCCTCCGCCACAGCACTGGACCCCACTGGGCTGCCCTTGGAGTTGAGAGTTTGTCTCCACCCTCAGGCTGGGAGCTTTTTGAGGACAGGATGGTGGGGTCAGTGGAGTCTGTGCCCCCAGCCGTGCCCTGCCTGCCTGTCTCCCATCTCCCCTCCTCTGCTCTCCCTGCACTCAGTACTCCACAGCCACCCTGGACTTGGTATAATTCCTGTAACAGGCTAAGCGGGTTCCCAACCCAGGGCCCTTGCACCTGCTACACGCTCTTCCTAAACTGGTCTTCCCCTCCCCGCCCCCCACTCCCACTTCAGGGAATCAGCTCACTTGTCTCCTACCCAGAAAAGCGTCCCCTGGCCAGTGGCCCCACTGACCTAGAAAGCCCCTCTCTGTTTTACTTTCTTCTTAGGGCCTCTAGTTTTTTCCCTATCATTTTGCTCCATCATGGAATTTTTTTTTTTTTTTTGAAAGGCAGAGAGAGAAATCTCCCATGTCTAATTCACTTCTGATAGCCTGCAATGGCCGAGGTGGGGGCCTGCCAGGCCTCCCACGTGGGCAGCAGGGACCCAACCGGCTTAAGCCATCACTAGCTGCCTCCCAGGGTGTGCATTAGCAGGAAGCTGGCATCAGAAGAAGGGCTGAGGCTTGAGCCTACACTGTGGTGCAGCGGGTTAAAGCCCTGGCCTGAAGCGCCAGCATCCCATATGGGCACTGGTTCAAGACCCGGCTGCTCTACTTCCGATCCAGCTCTCTACTATGGCCTGGGAAAGCAGTGGAAGATGGCCCAAGTCCTTGGGCCCTTGTGCCCATCTGGGAGACCCGGAAGAAGCTTCTGGCTCCTGGCTTCGGATCAGCACAGCTCCGGCCATTGCAGCCCATTGGGGAGTGAACCAGCGGATGGAAGACCTCTCTCTCTGTCTCTACCTCTCTCTGTAACTCTGTCTTTTAAATAAATAAAAATAAATCTTTTTTTTTTTTTTAAAGAAGTAGGGCTGGGGCTCAAACACAGGTCTTCTGATCTGGGGTGCCGGGGTCCCGAACAGCCTAACCAGGCCCCTCCTCCATGCCTTTGTGGTGTCCGGTAGCTGGTGGCCTGTGGAGCCTGGGTTTGAGTCCTGGTTCCGTGGCTTCCTGCTGTGTGGTTCTGAGCAACTTTCTCACTAGCCTCAGTTTCCTTATCTGTAAAATGGGTGATAGCAGACTAGCACTGTTTATGTAGTCAGAGGACTCAATGGGTTCATGCACGCAGTGCCTTGGCCGGGGGCCCAGCAGATTGCGCGAGCTACTGAGCAAAGGGTGGTTTTACTATCTAAATTTCGCTGGCCTGCTGAGTAAACATTTATTAGAAGGATGAACAAGCATTAGCCCTTTAGGAGCTGGGCGGCTGGGGAGGAGAGGACTCCAGCCGTCCAGGGACCCCTCCCACCCTTGTAAATGCAACTGTTCCCTCCCACAGAGCCTGGCTACCAAGCGAAATCGCTCAGGGGTCAGGCGGTCCGGGCCGAGCCCAGTCCCCGAGCCCCAGTCCGGGCAGCCTCTGTCTCCCCGAGACCAGGGAAGCTTTGGGGGCCGCGGGGCGCGAGGCGGCGGCTCGGACCTCGCGGGGACAGAGCCCGCGGCCGGGGCGGAGCCGGTGGTGCCTGGCTGGGCGGTGCATGCAAATCCGCCGGGCGCCGGGGCGGGGCGCAGGAAGCCCGGGCGGGTTGGGTCCCGCGCCCAGGAAAACCCCGCGCCGCGCCGCCCGGGGCTCCCCTCCTTCTCGTTCGGGCGCCCGGTGGGCGAATGGACCAGGAGCCGTCAGGTAGGACCCAAAGCCGACGGGCGGCCCCCAGCGTCGAGAGGTCGCCCCCCAGGAAGGGCTCGGGCGCCGGCGGGGGCCCCAGGCGGTGGGGACCCCGAGCGATTGCGCAAGCCCAGGGCCGGCTCTGTCCATTTCGGGGCAGCGGTGGCGCGGGGCCGGGGTGGGGGGTGGGTGGGGAAGGGCGGCTTGACCCCTGAGACCTGAGCAGGGACCCCCTGCCAGGGACTTGGGGACACGGTGCGCACGGGGTGGGGTGAGGCGAGTCTGGGGCCGCCCCCTGCCCCGCGCTCGCGATGCGGTTCGCATGGAGGGGTGTGGACAGGTGTTGGGGAAGGGGAGTCCTGGGCGGTGCGGAGGTGGCTACTGGGTCCACGACGCGGGGGCAGCGAGGCGCTTCCGACCTTTGGCCTTCTCGGAATGTTGCGTGCACCCAGTAGGAGTTGGCACTTAGGTGTTCGGGCTCTGGCCCGAGTGTTGAGGGGATTCTGAGCCAAACCAGGCCATCGCCCAGATACGGGCGCCGAGGCCAGGGCAGCCTGGACAGCTGGCCCAAGCTCCCATGCATTTCGAAGCCAGAGACAGCTGCCTCCCAGCTGTGGACACTATAAACTACCCAGTAACCAGATTCTCCCGGGAGGAGTTTGCTTACAATGCAGACTCCTAGGCTCTTTCCCGGAAAGCCAAGTTTGATAAACCTAGGGAAAAAAATCTGAATTCCTCGAAACGGGGCAAGTCGGGGGCCGAGCAGTTTGCTGGCTACTAGGATGCAGGGAATGTCCCCAGGCCAGACCTCGCTCAGCCGCAGCCCTACCCTGCTCTCCCCCAGCCCTGTGGGAGGGAGGGGCGACTTCTGTAGCTCCGCCCCGACCTGGGCTTCCCGGAGCCCACGCGTCTGCTGAGACTAGCGTGCCTTTACGAAATTCCGGAAGTCCGATGGGGAAACTGAGGCTCAGTGGGACGAGTCCAGCCAGCCCACCCCGCAATGAGCCAGGACGGGCGGTGACCCTCCGAGCCATTCCTTTAGCACCCACTGGGCTCTGTGCTGTCCTGGACACTGCTGTTTGTCCCCTAGCCACTGCCCCTGGAGGAAGAAGGCAGGGTGGCAGGGGTTGGGGGGTGGGGAGCGCAGCTGCTGGAGCTCAGTAGGGGGTGACCACCTCGGGTCCTGGCGGTGGGCGGGGCTTCCAGCTGCAGATGGAGGGGGCTGTTCCTACACCAGCCCCCATGTGGGGTATCCTTGAGGGGTATCCAGGAGAGGAGGCCAGTGGATTTGGCCTTACCTTGAGTGGCTTGGAGTCGCAATGCAAAGTTCCAGATCACACCCCAGAGCTGCCCCTGGAGGGAGGCGGCCCTGCAGCGAGCTGGCTCAGCACCCACAGGTCTGCGAGGACCTGAGGGTTTTCACGTCTCAAGCGTGAGTCAGCCACCCGGCCCTGGCACAGTGGGTGCGAGGGCTTGCAGAAAGCCGGGGTGGCAGCCACACTGCGCCCTGAGGTTCTCCGGCTTGGGACTGGCAGAAGGGCTGACACCAAGGATCACCAGTCGAAAGAGAGACCCGTCCCTAGTCCTTTCCCTGCCCGCCCCTCCCCCCCAACAGTAAGGCCTGAGTAGAGGGCGGGTGATGTGGCGCCTGCCCTGGGTGGCCCTTGCTTGCTGTCGTGGGGCTGAAGCTCCTGGATGCTGTCTCCTTGTATTCCTGCTGTTTCTTTGTATTTGTAAAAATCTGGCTTCCATGGTGACGGCTGATGACGTCAAGTCAGTTTTAAATTGTTATTTGATTTGTTTGAAAGATGGAGGTGTAGACAGACAGACAATAATAGGAAGGGTGATCCCATTTGCTCCCCAAATGCCTGCAGCACTTGAACCAGGCCAGAGCCAGGAGCCAGGAAACGCAATCCGAGTCTCGCATGGGGGTGGGTGCCAGGGACCCCCAAACCAGAGCCCTCGCCTGCTGCCTTCCAGGGTGCACAGGGGCAGGAAGCTGGAACTGAGGGTGGAGCTGGGACTTGAACCGTGGCGTCTTGATGGCTGAGCCAAGCCAGTTTTTGTACGATCCATGACACAGTTTCCAACGCATAGTAGGTCCGCGCCAGCTGCTTATGGCTGTCGTTGACTTGTGGAGAAGTGCAGCGGGTGGCTCGGGTTCAAGAGCTGCCTGGCGCGGTAGCCCACGTCTCAGAGGCTCTGCTGTGGGGGGGACTTTGCGAGCGCGCAGGCGCATTCGGGAAAGCAGGCAGTCTGTGTGGCTGCCTGGCTGGGATGCCGCTGCGAAGGTCCAGTAGATGCATTGGGGAGAAGCAGCAGCCAAGGCCCGGAGTTGTGTGCAGGGGCCCTGCCTGCGGAGGGAGGGGGGGTGGGGTTGGAGCGTGCCTCCTGCCGAGCCTGGGGCTTCCCTGCATTTGCACCGACTACAGTCCTCTGGGCGGCCTGTGCGCGCAGACAGGCCCGGCCCTGCTTGGCCGTTGGGCCCCGCTGGGTGGACTTGTCCTCAACTGAGCGGGGTCAGCGCCCTCCCACAGCGCCCCCCCCCCCAGGGTCCCAGAGAAGCTTCCAGAGAAGCTGCCCTGAGCCTGGGAATGAGCCCCACCTCTTCACGGGCAGCCCCTGGCTTCCCCATTGACTTCTTGCAGTGTTTATTGAGCACTTAATACGTGCGGGGGCTGGCGCTGGAGCCGGGGTCAAAGAGCTTGCTCTCCCGGCGTTTAGTTCTGTGGGAGAAGTCAGCTGCCGCCCCTGACACCACACACACACTCTATCCCCTTCTATCCGCTGGTCCATTCCTCAAATGGCTGCAGTGGCCGGGGCTGGACCAAGCTGGAGCCAGGAGCTTCATCCGGGTCTCCCACATGGGTGCACGGACCCAAACACCTGGCCCATCTTCCACTGCTCTCCCAGGTGCATTAGCAAGGAGCTGGATGGGAAGCGGAGCAGCCGGGTCTCGAACCGGGGCCCAGGTGGGATGCAGGCAGAGAACCACCTGGCTAACCCAGCAGGGGACTTTTGAAAGGCGGGAAGGGGAGTTGGGGGCTTTAGGGAGGAAAATGGCCAGGCAGAGCCTCAGGGTCAGCTTGAAAGGAGAGGGGGGTGGTCACTTGGATCCAAGGTGGTCAAGAGCTCCTTCCTAGGTGAGCTCCGGCTGTTCTAGCCATGTCTCTGCAGTCAGCCCCTGGAATTCTTCCGTGCACATCTCTCTATGTGGAGTTCAACACAGGTCTGATTAGTCACAGCGGTTAGCTCACACTAAGCAGAATGTGAAAAGGGCAAAGCAAACCTATTGAGTTTCAGTTACCATCTGACACCCCCCCACCGCAGAGGGAGGGAGGGAGGGAGGGAGGGGTTGCTGGGACCCTGCAGCTGTAGCCTGCAATCATGGAGGGGGATGACAGTACTAGAAAGAATAAAGGAAGGGAAAATCAGGGAGGGTCTCCCAGAGGAGGTGACATTTGCAAGAGGCAGAGGCCCCCGGGGGCAAGAATGAGCCAGGGGGAGGGGCCGAGGAGCAAGCTGGACCCCGCTTCCTGCCACCTTGTGCTCTGTGCCTGGTTCTGTGTAAACACGCCAGTGCATGCCTTTCCAAGAAACGGTGAGGGTGCTCGGGGTTCTGGCCGGGCCCCAGCTGACTCACTCTGGCTCTGGGGGTGCTGTGGGGCCACCTCACCACCTTCGGGGCTGCTTCAGGAACCTGGGGTCTGCGGGAAGGCCAGGTGGGAGGTGGGGAGGGGTGCAGGGCGCCGGGCGGGGGCGGGGGCGGGGGCTCCACGACCTCCTCCTCCTCCTCCTCCTCCTCGCTGGGCTCAGGCTGCTCTCCAGGCTTCTGCATCCTCAGAAGGAGGAAGCAGATCCTGGGTGGGGCTGGGGGGGAGGGGAGATGGGGGTGGGGAAGGAAGCCCCCACCCCCACCCTGGCTTCTGGGGCTGGGAGCCAGGAGTCTGCACGGCTCCTGGAGTAAGGGGAAAGTCACAGAGGCCCCCTCGTGTTCGGTGCCAGGCTGGGCTGGGGACACGGGAGACCCGGGAGCGTGCACCAGCAAGGGGCTGACTTAGGGAGAGGGAGACCTGAAGCAGCCGGAGGTGGATATGCAGGCAAGAGTGATCCAGGCAGGAGCAGCAAGTGCAAAGGCCCTGAGGTGGGGGCAAGCTTGGCAAAGGGAAGTGTGCCGGAGCCAGACGCCTGAATTACCCCGTGGAACTCTGTTAAGGACCCAGTGGGCGCTGCCACTGTTATTCGGGCTTCACAGATGCAGCGACACAGGCACAGAGAGGGTCAGGAGCCTGCCGAGGGTCACACAGCAGGGCGGGGCTGTAGACCTGGAAGGTGTGGAGTGCTCCGGCTGTTCACGGCTGTATTTAAACTCAATGAAAAGTCCGCTCAAATGCTGAAGGCCTTCCCATCACTTAGTTGTAAAGGGTTTATTTGAGAGGCGGAAAGATACAGAGCTAGAGAGAGAGAGAGAAGACAGATGATCGATTGATAGATAGATAGGACTAGCTTCCATCCTCTGGGTCACTCCCCAAATGCCCATTACAGCCAAGGCTGGCCTTGGGCTGAAAAGCTGGGAGCCAGGAACGTGGTCAGGGCTCCCAGGTGGGGGACAGGAACCCGGTCATTTGAGCCACCACCTGCTGCCTCCAGGGTGCACATCACCAGGGAGCTGGAGTCGGCAGCCAGAGACAGACACAGAACCCAGCACTCCGATGTGGGATACGGCCATTTTTTTAAAAAAATATTTATTTATTTATTTATTTGAAAAGCAGAGTCAGAGAGAGAGGGAGAGACAGAGAGAGAGAGAGGTCTTGCATCTGCTGGTTCACTCCCCAGATGGCTGCAATGGGTGGAGCTGAGCCGATCCGAAGCCAGGAGCCAGAAGCTTCTTCCAGGTCTCCCACGCGGGTGCAGGGGCCCAAGCACCTGGGCTATCTTCTACTGCTTTCCCAGGCCATAGCAGAGAGCCAGATCAGAAGTGGAGCAGCCGGGACTAGAACTGGCACCCATATGGGATGCCGGCACTGCAGGCGGCGGTTTTTACCCACTACGCCACAATGCCCGGCCTGGGATTTTAACTGCTAGGCTCCATTCCTGGTTGTGTGTGGTAGTCACCTGTTGGCTGCTCACCTGCCACGCCCCTGCCCCGCCACCCTGGGAGTGTCATCAGGCCAAGGCTGGTTCCTCTGAGCCCCATTTTCCAGACGATCTGATTATTCTACAGATCAGCTTTCAAATGAGCCAGGCCTGCATTGCAGATAGTGAGGGAACAGCTGAGCAGAGGGGCGGAGGGCAGCGGGATCCAAACCCAGGGCCGCCTAAAGGGCATGATGTGGCCTCTTCCCTAACCTTTCCCCCTCCCCCACCCCGCCCTCAATTCATCCCTTTTGTTGAGACCCTTGGTGTGGAACCAGACTCAGTGACCGCCAGGTGCCTTGGAAAACAGCTGGCAAAACCCACAAGTTGCCCGGGACAGCTTGTGAAGCAGATCAAAGTTGCCGGTGGTTTCAAAGAGCCCCCTACTCCCTACTTTGCCAGCTGCAAGCCCCCTTCCTCCCCGCCCCCTCCTCCGGACAGACAGTGGCAGATTCACCCCTTAACCAGATAAAAACCCAGCCCTCTGCGCGCCCTGCGTGCTGTCTCTTTGCAAGAACAGACTGTTGCCCCCCACTTCACGTCAGTAAAGTAACCTGTCTCTGTTGCGGTCACCTCCGTCTCCTTTCTTTCTCATCCCTGGGGGCTGCGAAAGGCCAGAACCTTGAGCTATTCCAGACCTCACACCGCCCACCCAGAAGCCTTTGCAGCTGGCCACGGTGCCTAGCGTCCCAGCCTGAAGGGTGTGGTTTAAAGGGACAAAGGGCTGGTAGGGAATTCGGGGAGCAGAGGCACTGAGCACCACTTTGTGGGTCCCAGGGGAGGCCTGAGGTTCTTAAAAGAGGAAACGAGACGTCCCTGGGACAGGCTGTGGCGCGTCGCCAGGCTGGGGCTCAGGACAGCGTAGCCGCTGGGGACAGAGCGGCTGCAGCTCCTGGGGAGACACCGTCTCCTGAAACCTGGGCAAATCCAAATCCCTGTGCCAGGAGCTCCCGCCGTCTGCTCTGGCCCAGCCCAGGATTCCTCTTGCTCAGACTCTGTCACCACAGTGGTTCCAAGTGCTGTCCCCAAGGTTAGGGCTGGCTGCAGACATGGTTCCAAGTCCCACTCGACGCCCGTGACCCTTCCCCAAAGCCTGCCATGTCAGAGGAGAGACAGACTGTCACCTCCTTGGATCAGGAGCCCCTACCTCTGTTGATGCAACGTGCAGGCATACTTGGTGGTGGCCGCGTGCTGCCTGGGGCTTGCCTTGTGCTTGCCAGATTTTCCCCACCTCTCACCCCATGAGCTGGCGGAGGATTAGCCTAGTGAACTGCGGCACCGGCTACTGCTCTGACTTCTAACCCCGAGGCCAGTTGGTCTCCCACATGCATGAAACCCAATAGCCCTGCCTTCCTCCTGTCTGGCTACTGTCCCTCAGCTGAGCCCTGTGAGCCCAGTTCCTGCCATTGCAGCAGCATCCATTGTTTGTGGGGGGCCTCGGGTTGCTTTCTTGGTGCTCAGAGTTTGTCCTTTGCGGCTCACTGTCCACACCGTGTCAGGTTTCTCTTGCCCAGCTGTGGCCTCTTTGCTTTCTCACAACTGCTCTCTGAGGCCAGCAGCCCTGTACCCATTTCACAGATGGGAAGACAAAGGCCCTTTGGTTTGTCAAGTTCTCCCAGCCAGTCCAAGAGGAGTGTGCACCGAGGCCCAGGGTTGTGCTGCTGTGTCTGGGATGCTCCCAGGCCCCTGCCCTCCTGGTGGCCCCTGCCCACTTGGCTGGCTGCCCCCTGCCTGCGTCTGTGTGTCCCTGCACCTGTGCTAGCAGCAGTGTGGGGTGGGACAACTGGAAGAACTTGACCGAGAGCATGCGGCCTGCCTCTTCTGCTTGCCACACCTGTCTGCAGATAGGCAGCAGCAAGCTCATTGGGTCTGCCAAGGGGGCAAAGTCCCAGTGGCTGTTGAGACAGGTCCAGTGCAGAGGGCAGGGCCGACTCCTCTGGGCCGCTCACTGCCCCGCCTTTTGGGGGAGCCTCCTGAGCCCCTGGGAGCCTCAATCTGCTGCTCCGTGCAGGGGTCTTGTTTGACCACTTCTGCCTGCTGGTGGGAGAGGGGCCCACAGAGGGACTTCCGGGTTGCTTCCTCCCTGCCATCCACTGTGCCAAGGACCAAACAGCCCAGAGGCCTGGGTTCAAACCCCAGCCCCACCTTTTACAAGCTGTGCGTCCTCGGCCAGGTCTGGAAGCCCCTCTGGGACCCTCATCTCCATGTCTATCCCGGCACCTGCTGTGCCTCTTCCGATGGTGTCAGGGTTAAATGAGTCTGTGGGAGGCAGCAGGGGGTGTCCAGTGCTCCTCTGTAAGACAGAAGCTGAGGGTGAAGATGGGCACGGGTGGGACCCACGGAGAGAGCAGCCCGGGGTGTGGCCTCCCGTGGAGAAACTGGGGACCGGCTGGGACTATGGATCCTGGTGATTTCTGCCAGCCTCAGGCAGGAAGCCTCAAGGAGCTGTGACTGTCACTAAGAGGAGGCAAACAAGTCAGCACCTGCCTGCCCCCAGCTCTCTACGGGAGCTCCAGGCCACGATTGGTCCGTGTCGACCAAGCGGTGAGAAAGTGGCCACTTCTGGCCCCTGCAGCCGAAGCCCCGCCTCCATCAGGGCTGGCTGACCTGACCTGCCTGCTGCACACAGCAGGTGGAGAGGTGGGGGAAGGGAGGTTTCTTTCTGACAATCCGCAGATCTTTCTGGAAGCCTCTGGTGCGTGCCAGGTACCGTGCGAGGCTCTGGGGAGGTGGGAGCGGGCGTGCCTGTCGGGTTTGCACAAGCAGTGGATGAAGCGAGGGTGACAGCAGGCTGCAGGGACCTGGGCTCCACAGGGTCATAAAGGCAGGTCTGGGGCCAGTGGCTGCGCCTGAGCACGTGGGATCGGGACGCGGGGTCGCCGGGCCCGGGGCCCTCCCCTGGCCCTCTGGAATCTTCTGAATCCGGGCTTGGCCTCCAGGATCTAGGGTGGAGGTGCTTGGGTCACAAGCACAAGGCTCCGCAGTGAGTGTCCAGCCTGAGCCTTCCAGCTCTGCTCCACATTGCCAGAACCACTGCCCGGCCCACCGGACCCCTGGTCCCTGGAGCAACGCTGCAGAGGCCCCGCCCACGCCAGCCTTGGATCCACCCAGGGCCCAGCTGGGCAGTTGGGAAGTGGGCCCCGCCCGCCCCCCTGCCTGGCTGTTCTCTCGTTCTCCTCTCTTCTCTTCCCTCCACTCCTTCCTCGCTCACAGACCTCCCCAGTCTGGAAACTGGGCTCACGCGTCACTGAGTGTTAGGAGTGAAGTGAAACGCTGGTCGTTCGCTGGGCACCTGCTCGCCCTGGGTGCGGGGCCCTGGGGCGGGCGGGGCCTTCTGAGCGCAGGTGTGAGCCGCGCTCTCTGCCCTCGCCCAGCCCGCCTCCTTTGGACCTGCAGTTCCCTTTCCTGCGCTGTGCCTGCACCTGGGCCTGGCCCGGCACAGTCCTATTTCTCGAACTGGCCCCTCCCACAGTCCGTGCGTCCTGGCCGAGGCTCTGAGACGTTTTCGGCATCTCAACCGTCTTTTCTCTGTCCCAGCCTGCCCCATCCGTGCTGTGTGCTGGCGGGGAATCCTGTTGACTCTGCCTTCAACCTCTGTGAGCGGCCCCTCCCTACAACGCTGGTGTGAGCCCCGGGATCTGGCGCTAGGGCTCTGACCAGTGCTGTATCTCTGCCCTTGACCCATACACAGCCTTTCACATGCCCCAGCCAGAGGATCCCCGTTTTTGCTTTAGGTTTTGTTTATTTATTTGAAGGGCAAAGACAGAGAAGCAGAGGAGAGAGAGAGAGAGATCTTGCATCCACTGGCTCACTCCCCAAAGTGCCTGCAACAGCCGAGGCTGGGCCAATGGAAGCCAGGAGCCTGGAACTCCATTTGGGTCTCCCACGTGGGTGGCAGGGGCCCAAACACTTGAGCCATCACCTGCTGCTTTTTTTTTTTTTTTTTTGACAGGCAGAGTGGACAGTGAGAGAGAGAGACAGAGAGAAAGGTCTTCCTTTTGCCGTTGGTTCATCCTCCAATGGCCGCCGCGGCCAGCGCACCACGCTGATCTGATGGCAAGAGCCAGGTGCTTCTCCTGGTCTCCCATGGGGTGCAGGGCCCAAGTATTTGGGCCATCCTCCCCTGCACTCCCTGGCCACAGCAGAGAGCTGGCCTGGAAGAGGGGCAACCGGGACAGAATCCGGTGCCCCGACCAGGACTAGAACCTGGTGTGCCGGCGCTAGGCGGAGGATTAGCCTAGTGAGCTGCGGCACCGGCCACCTGCTGCTTCTTAAGGTGTGGCATCAGGGAGCTGGATCAGAAGCAAAGAAGCTGGGACTGGATGGTGGCCCTCTGATAGGGCACGCGGGAGTCCCAGGTGGCAGCTTAGCCAGCTGCACCACAGCACCTGCCCCCAAAGGACCTTTTAAAAGTCTTATGATGTCACTTTGCTCCGAAACCTCCTGTAACTCTGCACTCACTCATATAGTTGTTCAGAGAAGGGAGTGAGCGAGTGGACAAGTAGTGTGTAGGGTCCGTGGTGGCTGGCACAGAGCAGGTGCTGGGGGAACTCCTGAAGGGGTGAGGGCCGTGAGCAAGCAGTAGGCGCCCCAGGAGGCAGAGATGCTCTGTTGGCCAACTTGCTGATTCTTGCTGCTGCTGGGCTGGGCTGGGCTGAGCTGGGGAGGGCGGGCGGGCAGGGCCCCGGCCACTCTGGGCATCGCCACCACCTGGGGTGGGGCTGCAGATGTGGCCGCTGATTCTGGGAACCCCAGCTGGGCCGCTGCTCTGGGGAGCAATGTGTCCCTGGCTCCCTGCCAGCCCGGCCCGGCTGTCCCCGAGTCCAGAGGACTCAGATGCGAGAGCGTCAGGGTGAGCCGCTCCGGAGGCCCCTGCAGCCCGTGTCCCTGGTGTATGGTGGTGGGGGTGCAGATGGGGTGACTGCATCCCGGCTGCAGAGCTGGTCCCCTCCTTCCAGGCACGTTTTCAGCCCAGAGAGGAGCAGTGCAGGCGGCCCTTGCGCCCGTCTGGGCTGGGGAAGAGTCCTGCTAAGCTGCTGGCTCCTGTGGTTTCAGGGCACCCCACTGACTCCACCCCCACCCCCATTTTCTAAACTGCGTTAACTGTGTTCTATCACCAACAGGCCTGTGTTCCCAGGTTCAATGCTTCTGCTCGCCTCCTGGCTCTGGCTTCCTGCAGCTTTGCATGCCCCCCTAACTCCATGATCTTGACCTTGGCACTTGCCCGCTCTGCACCTCCATTTTCCTCCTTGACCTTTGAGGCTGCTCACGTTACCTGCTGGGCGTACTGTAAATGACAAGTTCTCTTTCACACCCCCAGCAGCTTACAGAGAGGGGCCTGTGTCACGTCTTCCGACTGTGGATCACGTCCGTGGTGAACCTTTTCTGTCCTTTGCCTGTTTTTCCCAAGGGGGTGTTTGTCTCATTGATTCGGAAGATCTCTTTGCATATTGAGGCCACTCACCCTTTGTCACATAGATCGCCACCTTTTCCTCTGCTTGCTTTCTATTTATTTTTCAGGGCGTGTTTTGATCTCAGGAAGTTGAAGGTTTTTTTTTTTTTTTTTTTTTTTTTTTTTGCAGTCCGGTCTTGCTATCTTTGCCATCTGCTCTCTGAAATGAAATGCACATGTGTGTGTGTAACCTCACTAACACGATGTGAGATGGTGACAGGTGCTGTGATAAGGCGTGGACGGCCTGGGAGAGGAAAGAGTGGGAGGGTGTCCAGGTGTCAGGGGATGCCGGGGGTGGGGGGGCGGGCGTGTGAGGACAGAGAGAGGACGGGAGGATCGAGTGTTTGAGGGTCGAGGGTCGACCGGGCTGGCTCATCAGGGAGCTTGGATTTTGTTTCATTGTCACGAACTTTGTATTTTCGGATAATTATGCAGATTTCACATCGGTTGTAAGCAATGTACTGAGCTGTCCCCTGTATGCTCAGTTCCCCAACTAGCAAGCGGAACCTTACCCATCGCCACCCAGGTGTTGGCCATGCTATGGCCCGGATCTGGTTCCGGTTCCCCTGGTTGCTGGGCTCCCTGCGGGCACGTGTGTGCGTGTGCGTGTGCCTGAGTGTGTGTGTGCGTCAGAGCGTATGTGCACATGTTCCATTCCTTGCCGTCGGATCACTGTGTGTGTGCCCATGTGCAGGTGTGTGCCCATGTGTGGGTGTGTGTACATATATGTGTGTGCATGTGTTCCGTTCCTTGCAGTTGTATCCCTCGCAGAGGTCTGAGCACCCACCACACACACAAGACACAGAGCGCCTGTGTCACTGCCTGGAGCCCTCCTGTCTCCTTTTATGGCCACATCCAACTGCCAGCCTGTCCACCCCCCACGCTTAGCCTCTGCACCACTCATCTGTTTTCTGTTTGCACAGTTTGCCATTTCAAGAATGTTACAAGGAATCGCTGTGTGTACTCTTTGGGGATCGGCTTTTATCACTCAGAAGCCTGCATTTTACTGAGCTACTCATTGCTTAGGAGAGGGGCCTTTTTAAAGAAAGGATTTTTTAAAAATTTATTTGAGCCGGCACTGCGGCTCACTAGGCTAATCCTCCGCCTGCGGCCCCGGCACCCTGGGTTCTAGTCCCGGTTGGGGCGCTGGTTCTGTCCCGGTTGCTCCTCTTCCAGTCCAGCTCTCTGCTGTGGCCCGGGAGTGCAGTGGAGGATGGCCCAAGTGCTTGGGCCCTGCACCCACATGGGAGACCAGGAGGAAGCACCTGGCTCCTGGCTTCGGCTCAGCGCTCTGCCCCAGCTGGCAGGCACATGGCTCGGCCCTGCTGGCCCGTTTGTTTAGCAGGAAAGTGGGGGTGCTGGGTTCTTGGGCAGGTGCAGCAGGGCGGTACGTCCAATGCCGCAGGCAAAGCTCCCAGCCCAGTGCGGGGCTGCACCTGTGTGGTGCACACACACAGCTTGGCTCAGCATAGGATGCTGTTTCTAACAGCTAGGCCCTGCTTGGCCATGGCCTGGGAGCGAGTGCCCCTTCCGTGGAGGGAAGCAAGCAGAGAGTGGTGGCAATGTGTCTGAGATGGGATATTTGCAGGGTATTCCTGTCCAGGTCAGCCCCAACTCATTAAGAACCCCAGGATTCACAGCGGCACTTGACGTCGTTGCCTCTGCCACACGTCCTGGTCGCCTGGCGATTGACTGTTAATTCCTTTGCTCGTTTGCACCTCTGTTCCCTGAGCTGTGTGCAGGGGCCTCTGTACTTACTGCACCTGTGCTGTGGTTTCTGTTAAGATGCAGCACCCAGGGGCCAGGGTGGTGGCACCTGCAGTGCCGGCATCTAAATGGTTGAGTCCCAGCTGCTCCCCTTTCGATCCAGCTCCCCACTCATGCACCTGGGAAGAGCAGCAGAAGATGGCCCGAGTGCTTGAGCCCTGGCCACCCACATGGGAGACCTGGATGGAGCTCCTGGCTCCTGGCCATGGCCTGATCCAGCCCCAGCTGTTGCAGCCATTTGGGGAGTGAACCAGCACATGGAAGATTGTCTCTCTCAAATAAATAAATATATATTTTTAAAAGCAGCAGCTGCCTATGTGTGAAGCCAGCCAGTGCATGCACATGTTTGTGTGTGTGTGTGTTTGAACATGCATGTGTCCGGGTGTGCCTTCCACTGCAGATCAGGGGAGGGCGCCGAGTGTGGCGGGTAGGCTGTTTCAGCCGACCCTGGCTGGGCAGTTGCCCCACCCGCCTTCGCAGAGCTTCACCGCAAAAGTCTTGCTGCTGTGTGGCTTCCGGCAGGCCCCTTGGCCACTCTGTTTCTCTGTGCTCACACTTGGAGATGAAGGGAGACCTTTGCCATTTCGGCCACAGGCTGCTGTGGGCCCCTGTGAACTTGTGAACACTTCTGAGGCTGTGCAGAGGAAGCTGGCGCTGGGGACCCACGCCCCGCCCCTTCTGTGATCTTCCACTGGGACCCCCAGCAGGGCAAGGCCAAGGCCCCCTCCTCCACCCTTGTGCTGAGCCCACAAGGGGCCCCAGGTCATGTTCAAAGTCATTGACTTGAGTTAGGTGCACCTGCTAGGATTCATCAGTGAGCAAGGCTGGCCCTGGCTGTTGGGGTGGCAGACAGTTGAAGAAGGGACAGCTCGCCCCTGAGTCCATTGTGCTAGAAACCTGGGACATTCGTGGAAGAGCGTGAACCTGCAGTGGCTTCAGAGTGTCCGTGGTCGGAAGTGTGACGGCTGCACGTGGCCGACAGCCCCTGAGAAGCAATGCCGTGTCCTGCTCCAGGTGGTTCACCTTAATCCTTGGGCGAAAGCCACGCCCGCTAGGGTCCACCCTGTAAAGTGAATCCTGTATTGGGTGTGGTGCTTCGAGAAGCTTGTGGACACGCAGATGTAAAAGATCCGTCAGGAGGGTGGACGCTAGGCGGAGCCAGGTAGCGCGCCAGTATCGGGTGTCAGAGGGCCTGGGTTCCATCCTCGTCTGCTCCCCTGGGCGGCGGCAGTGATGGCTCGGATACTTGGGTCCCTGCCACCCACGCGGGAGACCTCGTTGAGTTCTTGGTTCCTGTCTTAGGCTCCAGCTGGGAGCCATTTGGGGGCCATAGGGAATGAACCTGTGGATTGGTAGCTTGTGTGCTCTCTCGCTCTCTCTCTCTCGTGTGTGTGTCTTTCTCTCAGATAATTTTTCAAAAGGTAAGTTTATTCTGTGGCAAAAGCTTTGGAAATCCATGCACACAAGGGATCTTCAGCGCTCATGGGAACACTGTGCACGGATTTCTCAGCTTTTTTGCACCAAAGTATCTTTGAATTCCATGCTTCCATGAACTTTGTGACGTCCTCTTGTATTTTGACTCATTGGCCTGCTCTTCACATTGGGGGAATGCTGCCTCTGGATGACTTCCTTTTTTAGGAAAAAAAATGTATATTTCTTTCCATGTACGTAAAAGGCAGAGCAACAGAGAGAGATGGAGAGAGAGGTCTTCCATCCACTGGCCCATTCCTCAAATGGCCCCAACAGCCAGCATTGGGCCAGGCCAAAGCCAGGATCCCAGAACTCCACGTGGGCCTCTCATGTGAGTGGCAGGGACCCAAGCACTTGGGCCACTCTCTGCTGCTTTCCACGCACATTAGCAGGGAGCTGGATTGGAAGTGGAGCAGCTGGGACCCGAACCCACACTTTGATTTGGGATGCCGGCGTCCCAAGAGGCAGCTTAGCCCTCACGCCACAGCACCAGCCCCCTGAGTGTCTTTCTTAACTGGCGCTGTGGTCTGAGCGTGCCTCCTCCTCCCCCCCCACCACCACCAAAAATCCTGTGTTGGAATTCATCCCCCAAGGATTGCATTGAGAAGCCCTGACTTAGGGCGAGTGCTTAGCTCCCGAGGGCTCTGGCCCGTGAGTGGGAGTTGGGGGGAGCAGGTTGGCCTGGGGGCGGTGTCATACAGTTAGCAGTGAGCAGCCCCCACGTCCACTGGCACCTGGGACTCCCCAGCTTCCGCCCGTGGGCGCGAGATGTCTCTCCCTCGCACGTTACCCAGTCTGACGCGGTAGCCCGGGTACATCAAGCTTTGGCTGTATTCTGGTCACTGTTTAAGGGTCTCTGCTGTGTCAGCTCCTGTAACTCCCATGATGCTCTGCTGTTTCTGGCCCCATTCACGGATAAGGAAACTGAGGCACGGAAGGGCAGCTTGCTCCCGGTCCACAGCTGGCAGGTGACCGAGCAGGTTCTTAAGAAAGGGGATCATCCAAGACGTGTGTGTGTGTGTATGTGTGTGTGGGGGGGGGGGCGCGTGCGTGTGTGTGTGGTTCTCCACAAAAAGAGGCTGTGTGATTTTGGCTCAGCTAACCTGGAAGGCTTCTTGTAGGCAGAGGCATGAAAGGCCAGAGCAAAGCAGGGCTCCTTCCCATGTTAGGCGGGCACTAACCCGCTTGCTGTGTCTCCACAGGCCCCTTCCCCTGTCCCGATGGGGCGGCTTTGCTCTGGGCTCCTGCTCCCCGTGAGCTGCCTGATCCTGGTGTGGGCGGCAGCCTCTGGTAAGTCACCCCCAGTCCATCGTCCCGTTGTTGACTGTGAACTATGTCCCAAGGGCCTGGGGTATGTCCGTGAGCAAAGCAAAGATCCCCCGGGGTTGCATCATCAGAGGCGAGGGCATGAGCAATGACTCACAGTCCCCGTAGTAAGTGGAGTTGGAAATCAATGCGCCACGGAAGCAGCTCGTGGCCCCGCTGAACAGCAATCGGCAGGCAGTGGCAGAAGGCGACCCGGCTCAGCTGCACGGCAGTCTAATCCAGGATGCGGACGGCTCCGCCAGGGGCGGTGTTTTGGGGGAGCAGGTGGTGATCGGGGTTTGTTTTGGACATGAGATGACCTAGGGGCTGTTGATTTGGTAGCTGGCGCCTCTGCTTAGCTATGCAGTGACGTCAGCTGGGATGCCGCGGATCTCAAGCCACGAAGCAAAGCCAATGTACAGACTCCGGGACCCCCGTCCCCGCAGGCCCCTGATTATCTAGGAGGGAGCCGAGAGGAGGACTCCAGCCTCTCCCACCCCTAGGCCGAACCCACTGGGAGCCAGAGGGCCAGGATCCCCTGCGTGATGGAGACCTCTTGAGCTCAGAGGGGGCGGGGCAGGGAATATTGAGAAAACGCCCCTCTCCCACCTGGCACCTGTTCCAGGGGCTTGCTGTACGCTGGCCAAGGGCAGGTAGTGAGTTCGCAGAAGGTGCAGGTGCATCCAGCTCCTTCCGCTCAAGCCGCAGGAGTCCTGGTCCTGGCCCCTGAGCCGGGGGACGGGGGCTGCGGGGTGCGTGCCAGGATCCACTTTGTGCCACTAGAGCCGGTTTCCCGCCTGTCTCGGTGGCGGTACTTGTCCGCCCCACCTCCCCTCCCCAGACTTGTGGGTTCCCGACTGCTCAGAGAGGATATTCCTGTGTCTCTCCAGGGAGTGCCCAAGTGCTACACAAGCCCTCCTGCATCTCCGACTACCTCAGCATCTCCACCTGTGAGTGGGAGATGGCCCGTCCCACCAACTGCAGCACCGAGCTCAGCCTGTCCTACCAGCTGGAGGCTGTGGTCCCTGAGTGAGTCTGAGCAGGCGCTGGGGGGACCAGGGGCTGGGGGCCAGGGAGTGGGAGCTATGCCCTAAAGGGCTAGCCCTGGCCTGGTCTGGGCGCTGCGCCACAGGGCACGGTGCCAAACTTGGTTTGCTGGGGCTTTGTGGGTGCAGGGGCAGAGCAGAGGTGTCTGAGACAGGGTGGAGGGCCCCGGGACTCTCAGCAAACTGTCCCGGGGGTCTGTGGCTACTGGACGAGACGAGTTCTCAGACTGTGTGGCTGTAGGACCCCCAATGCTGTGGTCTGGGTGGCTCCCATCAAGCGATCATTACCTTGTTAGAACTTACGCCCCTCACTTCAGTGGCCCTCAGAGCGGGGGCGGCGTCACGCATCTGTGGCCTCTGGCAGTTGCCACTGCTTCAGCCTCCTGAAAGTGGAAGCTGGGTCCTGTCTTGGTGGCAGGAGAATCAGTGAAACTTGACCTTGACCCCAATGCCCGGACCAGGCTTGGATGAGACTTGATGGTGGGGGGGGGGGTAATAAAGTGAGCACGTAGCCAGGTTGTCACAGGTGCTCCTGTGGGACGCCGTGTGACAGGTGGATGATGGATGGACGGACAGGTGGATGACAAGACATGATCAGGCACACAGGCACTCAGTGATGGGTGCATCTCATGTAGGGTACACTGGTCCAGGGGCTACTCCACAATTATGCTCTGCTTCAGTGCAGTGGCATAGACCAAGGGTTGGCAAACCACGGCCACGGGCCAAACCCAGCCCACATGTCAGTTTGTGTAAATAAAGCTTTATCACAACCCCGCTGCTTCACGCACATCTTGTGTCCGTGGCTGTGTTTAGTCTACATCGGCCATAGCACTGAGAAGCTGGGAGAGACCTGGTAGCCAAGTGCCCCGTGGGGTCCTGGAGGCCGGGCGATCGGGAAGTTGGGAGCCAGCATGGCTCCTTGGCATGTGCTGGGGTCTGGCCATGGCTCGCCGGCAGCCTCCGCGCGCCCAGCCTAACCCCGGCCCCTGTGTCTGCAGGAACTACACGTGCATCCCCGAGAACCTCAGAGACGCTGTGTGCGTGTGCCACATGTTCATGGAGGCCATGTTCGGAGCGGACACCTACAAGCTAGACCTGTGGGCGGGGCCCCAGCTGCTGTGGTCAGCCTTCTTCAAGCCCAGCGAGAATGGTAAGTGGCGGGGGGGGGGGGGAGGGGCTGGGCACAGTCGCCCCCATGCCGGCCAGGCTGGCCAGGCTCCCGTGCAGGCGCTGTGGGGTCAGAGCGGCAGGAGGAAGCCTCAGATCTGCTGGAGCTCTCCACCTCCCAGCACCTTGGCTTAGTGATTGAATACAGCCCCCTGGATCGAAGCGGTCAGCAGGGCATGTGGAGGTGGCGCACGTTAACGGAAGACAAGCTTGCTATAGATGGAAGCAGGACCTGGGGACAGTCTTTCTGCCCTCCATTGCCTTGTTCAGTGGTTTTGACCAAGGCAGGCTGACCTTGTCCTGGACCCCCGAATCCCTGCGGGAATCCTCCCCCGCCCCCGCCCCACGAGCTCGCCCTAGCATAGTTAGTTTAAAACAGGAACTTAAGACATCACTCACGTCTTGCTGGGTGACCTTGGGGGAGTCCCAAGGCCTCTTGGAACTTCAAGTTCCCAAAGGGAGTGGGCACCCCCTTTTAATGATTGACTAAAACCATTGCTCAGAGAAGCAAGGTCAGCATGTTGTCTCAAGTCTCATGGCTCCCCGGGAGAGTGCAGGTGTAATTCAGAGAGACTCTCGGGCAGAGACACCCCCGGGGGCCTCCCAGCACAGCCAGCCTCCCAGGAGTCCTGTTCAGGTGCAGGACTGACCCCATGAGTGAGCTTGCAAAGCAGTTGTGTACTGGTGTATTTATTGCTCACAGTCAGTGCTAGACACCCCTCGAGATGCCCACATACCATATCAGGGTGTCTGGGCTCCAGGGGCGACTCTGCTCCCACTCCCTGCACCTGCTCGCCCTGGGAGGCAGCAGGTGATGGCCCCAGTTCTCGGGTCCCTGCCCCCTATGCAGGAGACCTGGATCCAGTTCCTGGCTTGATCTCTCTCTCTCTCTCTCTCTCTCTCTCTCCCCCTCTCCCCCTCTCCCCCTCTTTCGAATAAATAAAAATAAATAACATATTTAAAAGATAGGCTTATTGGGTCTGGCTTTGTGGCATAGTGGATTAAGCCACTGCCTACGCCACCAGCATTCCATACGGGCACGGGTTCACAAACCAGCTGCTCCACTTCTGATCCAGCTCCCTGCTAATGTGCCTGGGAGAGCAGCAGCAGATGGCCCAAGTGCTTGGGCTTCTGCTCCCATGTGGGAGACCTGGAAGAGGCTCCTGGCTGGTTCATTCCCCAAATGGCCACAACGGCCAGGGCTGGGTCAAGCCAGAGCCAGGGGCTTCCTCTGTGTCTCCTATGTGGGTGCAAGGGCCCAAGTGCTTGGGCCATCTTCTGCTAATCTCCCAGGCACATTAGTAGGGAGCTGGATCAGAAGTGGAGCAGCCGGGATTTGAACCAGTGCTCCAGTAGGGGATCCGTGGCCTCAAGTAGTGGCTTACCCCACAGTGCCAAGACACAGGTCCCCGCTGTGTTGCATTTTAGAAATATCATCATCGGCCGGCACCGCGGCTCACTAGGCTAATCCTCCGCCTAGCGGTGCCGGCACACCTGGTTCTAGTCCCGGTCGGGGCGCTGGATTCTGTCCCGGTTGCCCCTCTTCCAGGCCAGCCCTCTGCTGTGGCCAGGGAGTACAGTGGAGGATGGCCCAGGTGCTTGGGCCCTGCACCCCATGGGAGACCAGGAAAAGCACCTGGCTCCTGGCTCCTGCCATCGGATCAGCGCGGTGCGCCGGCCGCAGCGCGCCGGCCACGGCGGCCATTGGAGGGTGAACCAACGGCAAAAGGAAGACCTTTCTCTCTGTCTCTCTCTCTCTCACTGTCCACTCTGCTTGTCAAAAAAAAAAAGAAATATCATCATCATTGTCGTCATCATCATCATAGTGATGGCTTCTCCTTAGGTCTCTCCGTCAGCGCGGTGCCCCATCCCCAGGCACTGTGGCAGCGCCGGCGGTGACAAAGCCAGGTGGCCTGTGGGCGCAGGTGCAGCCAGGCGCTGGGCCGTGGTCTCCTGCATCACCCCAGGTGGCTCCTCACGCAGGCAACTTTCACTTTTCTCCCGCAGTGAAACCCAAGACCCCCGGCAACCTCACGGTCCACACCAACATCTCTGACATGGTGCTGCTGACCTGGAGCAACCCATACCCTCCGAACAACTTCCTGTATGATGACCTGTCCTACATGCTAAACATCTCCAGCGAGGCGGACCCCACGGAGGTGAGCAGGGTCCTCCACGGCCCCCCGGGAGCGAGGGAGCTTGGGCTGGCGCTGTCCCGGGCAAGGCTCTCAACTTCGCAGGGTGCAGAGGGGGCCTTTGAGCCTTTGTTCTGTTTCCTGTCCCTGCTGTGCTAGGAAGGACTCCGGGCCACACCTGTTTTGGGGGGGGGGTGGCGAGGAGCAGAACAGGTGCACCTCGGCCTCACATTTCAGGGATCCAAGTCCCAAAGCCAGGTGGCCACCGCAGGTCAATTCCTCTCAAAGCCAACCCAACCAAGAAGGCTTGGTGGAGCTGGCTTAGTCACTAATCCCTATTTTGACAGAGGTGGGAGGCCCCAGGCTTAGAATTACACCCCCCCCCCCGCCGCCGCCACCACCACCACCTCCGAGAAAACAGGTTCAGCCACAAGTCAAGGCCACCCCGCTCCTGGTCCCATTCACAGCCATGGGGCACCCTTGGCAGGTGCTCCTTGCTTTTTGTTCCCAGCAGTGGTAGCAGGGGGGTTCCTTTTAATTTATTCCTTTTTTAAAAAAATATTTATTTATTTATTTGAGAGACAGAGTTACACAGAGAGAGGAGAGGTCTTCTATCCAATGGTTCACTCCTCAATTGGCCGCAACAGCTAGAGCTGTGCCGATCCGAAGCCAGGAGCCAGAAGCTTCCTCCGGGTCTCCCACGCAGGTGCAGGGGCCCAAGGACTTGGACCATCTTCCACTGCTTTCCCAGGCCACAGCAGAGAGCTGGATCAGAAGTGGAGCAGCCGGGTCTCGAACTGGCGCCCATATGGGATGCCAGCACTGCAGGCCAGGGCTTTAGCCCACTGCACCACAGCGCCAGCCCACCACATTGTATTTGAAAGGCAGAGTGACAGAGAGAGGGAAAGGGATCCATCTTCCATCCGCTGGTTCACCTCCTGAATGCCCACAACAGCTCGGGCTGGGCCAGGCTGAAGCCAAGAGCCCAGAAGTCACTCTGGGTCTGCCACTTGGGTGACAAGGGCCCAGGTACTTGAGCCATCACCTGCTGCCTCCCAGGGTGCGCATTAGTGGGAAGCTGGAGTGTGTTTAACCACTGCGCCAAATACCTGTCCCCGCCAGGGGTCCCTTTTTAAATACAAGGATTGACCTCTTTAAAAAGGGAGAGCAGGGGGGTTGGTGCTATGGTGCAGCGGGTTAAGCCGCCATCTGCACCCATTTGGATGCAGGTTCGAGCCCCGGCTGCTCCTCTTCCAGTCCAGCTCCCTGCTAATGCATCTGGCAAAGCAGTGGAGGATGGCCCAGGCGCTTGGACCCCTGCCCCTGCCTGGGGGACCCACATGAAGCACCTGGCTCCTGGCTCCTGAAGCCATTTGGGGAGTGGACCAGCAGATGCAGGATCTCTCTGTCTCTCCCTCTCTCTCTCTGTAACTCTGACTTGCAAATGAATACATCACTCTTGAAAAAATAAAAATAAAAACAAATACAAAGGGGAGAGTTGACTTATAGGAAGCCATCAAGTAAGCAATGCTGGGGGGCCGGGCCACACCCCAGGGCATTGTGGCCCCCTCTGTCTCAACTGGGTCTGGGGTCCTTTCCTGCCACCCCCACGGCCCCCCGCATTCCAGCAGGTGCACTCACATCTCGCTCTCTTCTTCCAGATCAAAATCTACAACGTGACCTACCAGGGGCCCACCCTGCGCCTGCCAGCCAGCAGCCTCAAGGCCGGGGTTTCCTACTCGGTGCGGGTGAGGGCCCGGGCTGGGAGCTACAACAGCGCCTGGAGTGACTGGAGCGCCAGCGCCAGGTGGCAGAACCGTGAGTGCCACGTGGGGTCTCTGCTGCCGGCTGCCGCCGCAGGGCCCAGCAACGTCTGTGGGTGCTCCTGGCTCGGGCTTGGGATGCCTCTGCCAGCCAGGGACAGACTCGGTGACGGGCAGGGTGGATGGGTCGGGGGCAGCGGGGACAGCCAGGCCCCGCGGCCCTCAGCGGAGCCCCGTGGAAGGCTCGTTCTGGCTCACGGAGCAGTCTGGCGGGAAAGCCGCTGGCTTAGGGGTGTGTTTCCTCCTCGTGGAAACTGGGGACCGAGTCTCTGTCCGTTTTGTCATGTTCCAGGATAAAGGTCCTGGGACGTTTTTGATGCCCTGGGCCTCTTTGCCCGCCGAATTCTCTAGAACTGTATCTCATCTGAGAATAGTATGTTTTATTTTTTTTAAAAAGATTTATTTATTTATTTATTTGAAAGGCAGAGTAACACAGAGAGAGAGAAAGAGATTTTCCATCTGCTGGCTCATTCCCCAATTGGCCACAACGGCCAGAGCTGCACTGATCTGAAGCCAGGAGCCAGGAGCCAGGAGCTTCTTCTGGGTCTCCCATGCGGGTGCAGGGGTCCAAGGACTTGGGTCATCTTCTACTGCTTTCCCAGGCCATAGCAGAGAGCTGGATCAGAAGTGGAGCAGCTGGGACTTGAACTGGCGCCCATACGAAATACCAGCACTGCAGGTAGCGGTTTTACCTGCTATGCCGCAGTGCTGGCCCCAAGAATACTATGTTTTAGGCCAGCGCCCCGGGATTCTAGTCCCAGTTGGGGCGCTGGGTACTAGTCCTGGTTGCTTCTCTTCCAGTCCAGCTCTCTGCTGTGGCCCGGGAGGGCAGTTGAGGATGGTTCAAGTGCTTGGGCCCTGCACCCGCATGGGAGACCAGGAAGAAGCACCCGCTCCTGGCTTCGGATTGGCGCAGCGTCGGCCTTAGCAGCCATTTGGGAAATGACTCAACGGAAGGAAGACCTTTCTCTTTGTCTCTCTCTCACTGTCTATAACTCTACCTGTCAAATTAAAAAAAAAAAAAAAGAATACTATGTTTTAAATACATAAAAGACATAGACATACGAAGAACACTAATTATCTTGAAACCCAGGTTTAAAACACCGGGAGCACAGTTTTAGTTAGGAATCTATAGGTTTCATTTCTTGTATTTGAGAGGCAGAGAGACAGCTGTACTAGAGAGAGATCTGCCATCTGCTGGTTCACTCCCCAGTGCTTGCAGTAGCTGGGGCTGTGCTGGGGTTGAAGCCAGGAGCCAGGAGCTCCATCCGGGTCTCCCGTGTGGGTGGCAGGAGCCCAAGGACCTGAGCCCAAGGTCACTGCCACCTACCAGGGTGTGCATTAGCAGGGAGTTGGAGCTGAGACTTGAACCTGGGAACTCGGATGTGGGACACGGGCATCCTAGCCAGCGGGGGGTTCTGCCATGGAAGAGTCATCTCAGGAGGAACGGAGTCCCACAGGGGGACCTCCCCGGGCTCTGGCAGCTGAGTGACTCCATCGCAATGTTCCCTCCGCCGCCCGCCGCCTGGCGGCATTCTGTCCGTAACCTTGACCTTCACGGCTCCATGGGGGCTGCTGTACACACCAGAAAAGAAGGGTTGCTCCAAGGGCATATACCCTGGGCACCTGGTTCACCAGGGAGCAGAAATCTTTCTAGAAGCTTCTTGAAGCTTCTGGTGACATCCCAATGACTATGCCTAACAGGATACATAAGAGACAGGCTTTGAACTCAGGCGGTCCAGCTCCTGCGTCACGCACTTGGCCTCTGCATTTCTGGAAAGAGAGAAGCAAGTTGCAGCTTTGCGAGGTGGCCCCGTGTGTCAGAGCAGCAGGTGCAGAGAGAGGGGGTGGGGAGAGCGCAGCAAGAAGGGGAGCAAGCAGGTGAGACGGGTGTTGGAGGAGGGGGGTGCTGAGGCCTCAGCCCTTGGCTCTGGGATGTGGCCAAGAAGCAGGCTCATGGCTTTCCTTCCTGCTCGCAGACTACCAGGTGCCCCTGGAGAAGCGCCTCCCACTGGGCGTCAGCATCTCTTGTGTCGTCATCCTGGCCATCTGCCTGTCCTGCTATTTCAGCGCCATCAAGTGAGTCCTGGGCTCAGCGCGAGGCGCCACCGGGGCAGGCAGGGGACAGCCCGCCGCTGTCCTGCGTTGAGCAGCTCCTGGCCGCCAGCCAGGCACTGAGGCCAGAACAGGGTTCCCCCAGCAGCAGGGAGGGAAGGAGGGGCCGCGTGGGCTGAGAAGGAGGAGCCCAGGGCCCGGGTGCTCCTCGGGCAGGGTGCCGGTGAGGCTGGGCCCCTGCTGGGCAGAACGAGCTGCCCTGCCCGGGGAGAGGTGGTGATGGAGAATGTCACATCCCCTGATGGCCTCCACGCCCAGTTCCATCCGGGCAGGAGGGAGAAGAACTCGCAACAGTTGCCCTGGTGCAGTGAGGGGGCCTGGGTTGGAACCTGGCCTTGATGCCTGGCAGCAGGTGGCTGTGACAGGGCTGTGCACACAGGGAGTCGCGGTGGGGAGCGGCAGAGCCCGGGCCCCGGGGAAGCCAGGGAGGGCTGCGAGGTGGCAGATGGGGAGCCTCGGAGCCGTGGGGGTCTCCAGCCTCAGCCCCCCTCCCTGAAATGGGGCCAGCAGGTCAGGACTGGAGGTGGCCAGGGATCGACGCAAGGCGGGTATCCACTCTTGGCCTCGTCACCAGTGATCCCGATGACCCTGGGCTACTCTTCCCTCCTGCACTGAGCCGCCATCTCCCTGAACCCCCTCACCATTCCCCAGCACTCCCGCCTCCTGGCCTTGGTGGCCTCGGGGCCTTGTTACCTACGGGGGCCCCCTTCCCCCAGACCTCCTCAGCACTCACTTCTGCACTGCTCCCCATCCCGGCTGAGAGGTGCCACTGCCGACTCTGTTCCCCTCCACCCCCTTATCTACTCACTGCTGTGACCGAATGATGTCACAGAGGCACCTCTCGTCTGGTTCACGGTTGCTGTCCCGGGGCTCTGCACAGTGTGGAGCAGGTGCTCAGCAGACACCTGCTGAGTGACATGTGCTGGGAGCCCTCCCTCCCTGCCATGGCCCCGTGGCTCCAGGCAGACCCTGGATGAGCTGGGGTCTCTTTCTTGATGTGTTTCCCACCTTTTCAGGCCTCCCAGCCTGCCCCGAAGGACTATGGGAGAGAAATCTGGAATGCTCGCGCTGGGGGCCTCGTGCCTGGGTGGTGGTGGGGGAAACAGGCGGCCCCCTTAGGAACTCAGTTCTGGGTACCTGACTGCCACTGTGGGACCCCGGCTCTGCTGTCGCCCACCTCCGTGGGGCTCGGTCTCCTTGTCCGCAGAGTGTAGGCAGGGATAGAAGCCTCCCCACCGGGGTAGGGTGAGGATTCCACAGCGGGCAGCGGGCAGGGGGCAGCGGATGAGCAGGTGGCCTGGAGGGCTCTGGGGGCGGGCGGGAGTGGTCATCTGTTCCTTTTGTTCTGCAGGATTAAGAAGGAATGGTGGGATCAGATTCCCAACCCCGCCCACAGCCCCCTGGTGGCCATCGTCATCCAGGACTCTCAGGTATAAGGCTGTGGGCTGGGCTGCAGGCAGTTCTGGGGCCTTGAGGGGTTGGAATTGCTGTGGAACATTCTGGAAAGTTTCCGGGGAGATAGATTCTGCGGCTTCTTGTGGTCGTCCCTCCCCTCCTGCTGGCTGGCTCCCAGAGCTACTGCTTCTGCTGGGGCTCGGCTCCTCTGGGGTTGCTCCCCTGTGTGTCATCTGCAGGGAGACGAGTGCTGGGGCGGGCCACCCGCGTCCTGCATCACAGTGCCCGGGTCTGATCCCAGCGCCAGCTCCGGACTCCAGCGTCCTGCTCAAGTGCGTGGGTTCCTGCCGTCCATGCGGGAGGAGGCCCGGATGGAGTTCCCAGATAGTCGCCTGGGCCCTGGCTGTTGCAGGCGTGTGCAGAGGGAACCAACTGATGGGAGCTCTCTTTGCCTCTCAAGTGCATGAGAAAACCAGCCAGCCAATCCGCGGCCCAGCAAAGCTCTGCTCAGTTCTCATTGGCCGGGATGGACCACTTCCCGCCTCCTTTCCTGATCCAGTCACCCCAGAGCTGGGGGTGGGTCTGTCCGAGCCTTGGCAGGGACAAGGCGGGACACAGGCGCTGCCCAGAGGGAGGCCCGCGGGTGCTCGCTTCCCCAGAGACCTCGAGGCCCAGGGACGCCTCTGCCGCGGCCCAGCTGCAGCAGTGGCCGCCGCTGGGCTCACTGGGGCGGGACGTGGCAGCTGTGTGTGCAGACCCCCGAGGATCAAGTGCCACCGATGCATCAGGGGACCTTCACCTCGTTACAAGTCACCCCGAGACGCACAGGCCTCCAAGCGACGGCCATTTATGTAGTGCACACACCCCGGGCCGGGCCTGGAGCAAGGTCACCTGCTCTGTGTCACCGTCTGCCTCTTACGTTTCAGGTGTCACCGTGGGAGAAGCGGGCCCAAGGCCAGGAACCAGCCAGGTGCCCGTGAGTGTCTGAGCTTGGGCTGTGGTAGCCCGTGTGGTACCTGGAAGGTGATAGAATGGAGAGCAGGCTCAGGCCGCTCCCCCACAATGTCTGCCTTCCATTCCCTGGGTTTGTGGGGTGGCAGGAGGAGGTGCGGGGTGGGGAGGTGGGCTCCTGGCCGAGGCCCTGCGAGTTTTCACTGGCAGATCGGGAATGGGCAGAAGCCCCTCGGCAGTGCCCAGCTGGCCCTGAGCAACGCTGTTGCAGTGCACAACCAGGGCAGCTGTGCTGGGTGTTACAAATAGTGACCTCCTGGTGTACTCATTGGCAAACGGTCACCGTCCTACACTCTGGAGGGTGCCAACACCCCTGTGGCCTCCTGGGCCTTCCCAATAACAAAGGGTTAATACCTAGCCCAGCCAGGGGCTCCAGAGTCCGGCTTTAACCCCTGCATCCCCGTAGCGTTGCTCGTCGACATGGCCCTGCCCAATATAGACTTGTTCTCCAGTAGACCGAGTTGGTTCCAGAGGTTGCTTCATAGGTCATTAACTCGGGAAGCAAGTCTGCAACACACAGACGTCCACCCAGGGTGATCTGAAGCTTGGGCTTTGATGGATGCATAGGAGTTTTCTAAGCATCAAAGGTAAACCTGACCCCTGCACGTCTCCTTGCCGTTGCAGACACTGGAAAACGTGCCTGACCAAACTCTTGCCCTGCCTGCTGGAACATGGTGTGAAGAGGGAGGAAGAGTTGCCCAAGGCTGTCAGCAACAGGCCTTGCCAGGGCCCTGAGAAGCCTGCCTGGTGCCCGGGGCTGAGCAAGGCGGTGCTGTGGCCAGAGAGGATCATCGTGGTGCAGTGCGTGCAGCTGCTGGAGGCCCCGGCGCAGGGCGAGGAGGAGGCCGTGGAGGAGGACAGAGCGGGCAGCCCGTGCCCATCGCCCGCGAGCAGTGCGGGCGGCTTCCTGGACGGCAGGGAGGGCATCGCGGCCCGGCTCACGGAGAGCCTCTTCCTGGACCTGCTGGGGGATGAGCCTGGCTGGGGGCAGTCGGCCCTTCTCCCGTCCCCAGGAAGCGGGAGTGCCCCGAAGCCCCGGGCCGAGCCCCCAGATTCCGGGTGGCCGGAGGAGGCATCGCGGCAGGGCGAGGAGCCCGCCTTCCCTGCCAGCCTGGCTAGTGCCGGGACGCCCGTCGTCACAGACAACCCCGCCTACCGCAGCTTTAGCGCCTGCCAGAGCCAGACGCCGCCGAGTCCCCCAGAGTTTGCCCCCGAACCCCTGCTGGTCGAAGACTCCGGGAGCCCAGGTGCCGCCTCCGAGCTGGCCACCGGGCTGCAGCCTGAGCCGGGAAGCTGGGAACATGTGCTACGCCAATGGGTCCTGCAGCACGGGGCAGCCCCAGCCCCCGTCTCAACCCCCTCCAGTGGCTACCGGGAGTGTGTGCCGACCGAAAAGCAGGCTAGCGCCCAGGATGGCACAGGGCCGGAAGCTGGCCCTCCCGGAGAGGCTGGGTACAAGGCCTTCGCCAGCTTGTTGGCTGGGGGCTCTGTCTACACGGGGACACCTGCGCCTGGGGCCAGCAGCGGGGGCGGGGGCTATAAGCCCTTCGAGCACCTCGTCTGCCCCGGGGACCCGGCCCCAGTGCCCATGCCCCTGTTCACCTTTGGACTGGACGTGGAGCCTCCTCCCTCCCCAGGGCAGCCTGCGGCCAAGGGAGGGGACGGGCAGAAGTCGCCGCCATCCCCAGCGCAGGCCACGGAGCCCGTCAGGGATGACCTGTGCAGTGGCATCGTCTACTCTGCCCTCACCTGCCACCTGTGCGGCCACCTGAAACAGTGTCACGGGCAGGAGGAGAGCGGCCAGGCCCAGGTGGTGGCCAGCCCCTGCTGTGGCTGCTGCTGTGGAGACGGTGCTGAGCCCAGGAGCCCCTGGAGGACCCCGGATCCCTCTTCGCCCCCCAACCAGGCTCACCTCCCTCCAGCTTCCCCGGAACCCCTAGGTGGCTTTGAGGAGGGCAAGCCCCAAGCGGCCATCCCATCTTCCCCCAGCCACACTTGGGACTCAAGCCAGCCCCCCAAAATGGCGGGCCTGGTCTCCGCAGGGTCCACACACACGAGGGTTGCCTAGGTATGGGCGCTTTTGCTGCTGAGGTCTTCGGGTGAGGCCTGGGGCTTCTCCATGCCAGCCAGGAGCGTTGCCCTGGGGCTCAGCGAACCATGGTGGGAAGGGGTGACGTTGGCCAAACCCCTGGGGCCTCAGGGACTCCCCTGCCCCGCCCCCCAGCGTCAGCCTGGGCTTGCTGCGTCCATTGGAACTGGGTGCCACTGGGCCAGCTCTGCCCGGGCACTCCCCACGTGGTCCCGTCACACCTGCCCAAGCTGTGCCCTAGGCACCGAGTCACCTCGAACCCCGGGCCTGGGGGGAGCTGTTGTTGGGAGCTTAGAAACCAAGAAAGCCAACATGGGAATGAGTTGGGGAGCCTGGGCAGACAGGCTTGGAGAGGGAGGGCTTTGGGCCGGAGGTGCCGGTCCTGGGGTTGCCACCCAGCTGGCGGCAATCAAGGAGGATGTGAGCAGCAGACCCCTGCTCCCCTCTAAGGCTGGGGACCCCTAGGAAGCAGGAGAGTGGAGGAGCCTCACCGCCTGCCGGCGGCCCCCCCTCCACTCCTCAGAGACACCTGCTGCGCCAGGAGCTGGGTGAGACCGCGCTGAGGTCCGGTATGGGGCTGTGCCCTGCACGGGGTCGCAGCCCCCAGGGGCTGCAAAGGCAGGCCTTGGCTTGAAGAAGGTTTGAGTCCCAGTTTGTTGCCTCACCTGGTAGCTTCATGTGCTGGAGGGAGGGAGGAGTTTTCTATAAATAAAGGTTCGTTCTTTTTCTCGTTCTTTCGTCGTTAGCAAGGAAGCGTCCGCCAGGCACGCTTGACCTCCGTTAACCCACCGAATCTTCCATCCAGCAGAACCAGGGCACAGGAAGTTAAGGGGCTTGCTGCCTCTCGCTCCTTCCGAGCCGGGGTGGGGCGGTCCAGGGCGTGGTATCAGCTGCACTGCTGGTGCGGCCCGGTGACGCGGGGAAGAGCACGCACCGCGCATGCCCAGAGTCACCCGCCGCAGCCAAGGGCGCTGGGGTTCAACCGAGGCTGCTTCCAGGGTCGGTGAATTCTCCAGCACTTGCTGCTGCCCCACCCCCCGGGGGGGAGGAGGGGAGAACGAACTCTTGGACTAGGAGCTGGCCCGTGGAGGAGACACAGACGGGGCACTAGCGGTGGCTGGCTACTGCGCTTTGCCAAGGTCAGCCAGCTAGGTCCTGGCAGGCCCACAGGGGGATCCAGACAGTGTCTCCAGACCCCCAGCAGATGTACAGGCAGGGGCCCTGACTTCCACGCGCGAGAAGCGTGGCTGTTGCAGGTTCCTGGCTGCTCGCGCACAGTGCATAACGCCCTGGGAGTTAGGGCAGCTCACCACCGCCTCACCTACAGTCTGGTTTTGAAATAAATAGCCTCTTGGGCTGAGCCCCAACCTATCCCTTCGGCTGCCCAAAGGGCAATTCCGAAAAGGGGAGAGGATTGGCCCCGGGTTCCCTCGTGAGAGGAGTCCAGACTTCTGGACTTGAACCCAGGTCCAAGAGCAGCACGCCCAGCCGGCCTCATCTGTCCCCTCAGGTACCGCGTGGCACAAGCTCAGCTGTCCACCACACCCACTGCCAGCATCCTCTCAGAAAAAAACAAGTTTGTAAATGAAGCTGTAAGGGCCGATGCCTGCAGTGCCAGCATCCCATATGGGCGCCGGTTCGAATCCCGGCTGCTCCACTTCCGATCCAGCTCTCTGCTGTGGCCTAGGAAAGCAGCAGATGGTCCAAGTGCTTGGGCCCCTGCACCTGCATGGGAGACCCGGCTGAGGCTCCTGGCTTCTGGCTTTGGTCTGGCCCAGCCCAGGCCATTGCACCCATTTGGGGAGTGAACCAGTGGATGGAAGATGGATCTCTAACTGCCCATCAAGTGAATAAAATAAATCTTTTTAAAAACGAAGCTAGAAACAAGGGAAATATGTTTGTGGGGGTGGCAGAGACGCAGCCCGGCTGGGATCCTGACACAGAATCAAGCCTGGAGTCCTGGTTCTCTCTACAGGATCGGAGGAGAAAACCCAGGTTGTCGCCCGAGGCTTGTATTTCCGAACTGGCTGGGCTTCAGGAAGCTGGAATGGAGAGCCGGACAGAGGCACTTCCCACCTGTCACCTGCCCCAGGCTCAGGGACCACTGCCGCAGTATCCACTGAGCCCCTGCTACGTGCCAGACGGGCCCCTTGCCCCCTGGTCAGGGACCAGACCGTTGCGCAGGGGAAAGGGCATTCAGGGTGGAGGGTAGAGCAAGTACAAAGCCACGAAGCACCAGGCATGTGGCAGGTTCTGGGAACTGAGGGGAGCCAGGACATGACAGTGGCTGTGACCTGAGGCAGGAAGTCGGAGCTTGGCTCCAGTACACATTAGTCCCGCCCACTGAAAAACCTCACCCAATAGAAATCAACCATCAGGCTTCTCCCCCAATCGGGGATTGGGAGCCAAGGAGCGGAAGTGGAGCCACCGGAAGTGTTCCTCTGATAGGACTCCGTCCGGCCTTGCAGAGGTAGGGGACTAGTGTTCCTCCTGACCACCGCCTCGTGAGACGGCCACTGGGCGTGTGCGGCTTCACACCTCCACGGCCAGCTGGCTGTGGGGCAGGCGGCCTTGCTTGGAATTTCCATAACAAAGGACTCTTAAAGAAAAAAAATCTCCAAATCCGGTCCTTGCCTCCCCAGGCAACCCCTCCTTCCCCCTCTGTGATGACTGACCCTACCCTTGGGGCCCAGGCCCCGCACACTCCCGCACACAGCAAGCACTGAGGCCCATGGCCTGTGCCTTCCTCCTTTCCATCAACTTATCCTGGAGAGGCTGCGTTAACAAACCAGCTCTCAGATTACGAGCATGGCGCACGCTTTTAGTTAATGTACACGAAGGGAATCCGGAAAAATCACACACGAATGCATTGGTTGGAAGAATCGTGTTGGCTACGGAGGCACCAGTGCCAGGCAGACACACGCGCCCAGAGCTGCTGCGCCCGGGTTCCTTGCTGTGATGTGAGGGCTCACACTGTTCTAGAAGGGTGGTGTGTGCCTTGGAAGAACTCAATTCTAAATTGCAGCTCGGCCGGTGCTGTGGCAGAGCGAGGAAAGCCCTGGCCTACACTGCCGGCATCCCGTGTGAGCACTGGTTCAAGTCCCGGCTGCTCCACTTCCCATCCGGCTCCCTGCTAATGCACCTGGGAAAGCAGCAGAGGATGGCCCAAGTCCTTGGGCCCCTGCACCGACATGGGAGACCCGGAAGAAGCCCCTGGCTCCTGGCTTTGGCCTGGTGCAGTCCTGGCCATTGCAGCCAATTGGGGAGTGCACCAGTGGTTGGAAGACCTCTCTCTCTCTTGCCTACTTTCTATCTGTGACTCTGCCTTTCAAACAAATCAATAAATAATAAATCGGAGCTCATCAGAGTTCATGGTTATCTATGTTTTTATTTATTAACAAGTACTTTTTTAAAAAATATTTATTTTTTATTTATTTGAAAGAGTTACAGGGGGAGGTAGAGACAGAGAGAGAGAGAGAGAGGTCTTCCATCCGCTGGTTTACTCCCCAGATGGCCGCAACGGCTGGAGCTGCGCTGATCTGAAGCCAGGAGCCAGGAGCTTCTTCTGGGTCTCCCACGTCAGTGCAGGGGCCCAAGGACTTGGACCATCCTCCACTGCTTTCCCAGGCCATAGCAGAGAGCTGGATGGGAAGTGGAGCAGAGGAGACTCAAACCAGTGCCCATATGGGAAGCTGGGGCTTTAACCCGCTGCGCCACAGCACCGGCCCCAGCACGTATTTTTTATTCCAGCATAATCTTCATTGCCTGAGGTGGGGGGACGGAAGGAAAGATAAGATTCCGGGGGGGGGGGATGTTTTTTTAAAGCACATGAAAATTTGTCCCCAGAGCTCTGGCTGGAAGGAGGCGCTGGGGTGGGCAGAGCAGGATGCTGGAGTTTCCCAGCAGCCCCCGCGGCGCTGGACCACAGGCCCCGTGGGAACGCCGCGGCCTCCGGGGCGGGGCGAGGCGCCGATGTGGGGTCCCCCTCCCTGGCCCTGCACCTCCCCAGGCTCGCTCGACCACGACGTGAAAGGGGCCGGCAGCGGCGCGCCTGCTTTACCGCCGTCCGGTTCGAAAGCCGCTCGTCGTATTTTTCTGCTGGCTTTCTCGCCACGTGGCCGCCTCCTCCGATTCAGAGAAAACCCGAAGGCACAAAGGGGAAAGTGAGAAACCACCGGAAGCCCCGGCCCCGCCGCCGCCGCACCTGCGCCCCGCGGGGGCTGCTTTTGCGGGAGTCCTAGCGCCCTTTACATCCTGTTCTTTCCCCGCTCTGACAGTGCGTTCCCACGAAAGTCATTAATTAAATAACAAGCATGAAAAAAAGAAGAGGAGAAAAAAAAAAAAAAAAACCCGGTAGGGGTGAGAGCCCGCGCCACACGGCGGAGGGGTCTCCCCGGCTGCTCACGGCGGCCGCGGGGCGCTGGCCACGGTGCACGGGCCACGGAGACCCCTGGCCCCTCTGAGCCCACTTCTCCCGAGGTGGAGGCCGGCGCCGCCCGCTGTGGGTGGTCCAGCCGTTGCGGCTCCAGCCCGCACTGCTATCCCCTGGCATCGGGCTGCTCACCAGCCCCGGGCTCTGGCCTGGGGGCCTGGCGGGGGGGGGGGGGGGTGTGCTGGGGTGGGTAGGGGTCAGCCCCTCGGTCCCTGCTGCCCCCTGGTGGCCGCACCGACCTCGGTGCCGGCGGGAGAGCTGGCCCTGGGAGACCCGCCCCACCCGCTGACTCCACCTTGCTCTCCCCGTCAAGACCCCTGACCCTGGACGGACATGCGGGTGGGCCACCTGCTGGCCCCGCTGGCCTTGTCGCCTCCTCTGTGAAATGGGCATGGCCGCGGTGACATGGGCTGTGCTGTCCATGTCCTGTGAATGTTCACAGGCAGCGCCTGGAATGGGGTGGATCCCTGCCCCTCTGGGACAACTTGCCACCTCTGGGTGCTGTTTCTGGCAAATTTAGCTTGAGTCGAGAAGCATAACTGACCTCTCTGCCCTTCCTCTGTGCCGTGGAACCACAGGGCAAGCTGGGACTTTTCCTTCCTCATCAAAACGAGCACCATGAAGAGAAGGGTCCATTGCCAGCTTCTTTTCTGCTTTGAATGTGATGCATGGTGTGTTGGCAGCCATTTTGTCATCACGAGGTGCTGATTATAGCAAAATGCAGAAAATAAAGGGCCTGAGTCCTTGATGATGTGACCAATTGACCAAACCAGCCTCTGGATTCTTCTAATTAATTAATTTGAGAGAGCGAGCTCCATCCACTGACTCACTCCCCAAATGCCCACAACAGCTAGAGCGGGGCCAGCTGAAGCCAAGAGCCAGGAGCTCAGTTTGGGTCTCCACTTACATTTGGAGACCCAAACGTCGACCCTCTCTTGTTAGAGTGGGTGTGGGGCAGAGCCGCCCCCCCCACCGTGTCACCAGTGCAGTGACAGGTGGCTTCCTGCTTGAGGGGGGGCGGGGAGCGTGCAAGCTCCCACCTTGGAATTCCTAATACTTTTGTCCTCGAACCTGTGTTTTGCCGGGGAGCTCCATGGGGTCAGGACGCTCGGAACAGAGGCCTCGGATCCCAGCTCCTGCCACCTGCTCCGCCCCGCCCTGGCCCCCACCGCCTCCCCCCTCCGGGAGGGGCCCCGGCACAGGGCGAGGGAAGGTGGAAGTCGGTCACTGGCCTCCTGGGATGTTGGGGGGAGGAGGGCAGCTCAGCCGAGGCGGTCACTGCGCTCCCACCCCCGAGCCAGGGGCCGAGAGGCGCTGTCTGTTCTCATCGCCTGTTTGAGACCGGGAACCCCGCGGCCCCGGGCGAAGCCGTCGCCATCCAGGTCACCCCACCCCCACCCCCATGCCCGAACTGGAGCCGGCCCCTCTCCCGCCGCGAGCCCCTGTGCCTCCCACCGCTGCCCTCTGCTGGCTGCTGCCCTTGGCTCGCGCGCCATCCAGGCCCAGTGGCCAGAGGTCGCCTCCTCCCCGCCTCTCCCCCCACTTCGTCTCCAACCACAGCACCCCGCACCCCATCCTGCCAGGAGACGGCTTTCACTGCGGCGGGTGCCACGGAGGCCGGTCTCAGGGTCAGCCCGCGCCCTCCCTGGGTTTGGGGGACTCGGCGCTCCCCCGCCTGCTGGCGGCTGCAGGCTTCTCTCCCGGGGGTCTTCTATCCCTGCCCACTTCGCTTAAGCCACCTGGGGAACCAGGGGAGGGTCCTCCTCTTCTCCCCCGACCCCTTTTCCCCTGTTTCTCCTGCACGCAGTGAGCTCCAACCTTCACCGAATCCGCGCTGGAGACCCATGGGGATTGGGGGCCACCCGGCACCCAGCACCCACAGCGAGGGAAGGAAGGAAGGAAGGGAGGGAGGGAGGGAACCTCTTAAATCTGCCCCCACCCCAGCCTAGACCTCCTGCCGGAGCGGAGAGCCACGTCTCTCCAACAGCTATTGGGCACATCTATCTCGTGAGGCTGCCCGTGCTGGCTGGGACCCACTCTGCGCCAGCTCACCTGGCGCCCCAGGCCTGGATGTCTTCATTTCCTCTCTCTCTCTCTCTCTCTCTCTTTTTTTTTTTTTTTTTTTTTTTTTTGACAGGCAGAGTGGACAGTGAGAGAGAGAGAGAGAGAGAGAGAGGTCTTCCTTTGCCGTTGGTTCACCCTCCAATGGCCGCCGTGGCCGGCGCACTGCAGCCGGTGCACCGCGCTGATCCGATGGCAGGAGCCAGGTGTTTCTCCTGGTCTCCCATGGGGTGCAGGGCCCAAGCACTTGGGCCATCCTTCACTGCACTCCCGGGCCACAGCAGAGAGCTGGCCTGGAAGAGGGGCAACCGGGACAGAATCCGGCGCCCCGACCGGGACTAGAACCCGGTGTGCCGGCGCCGCAAGGCGGAGGATTAGCCTAGTGAGCCGCAGCGCTGGCCCATTTCCTGTCTCTTATCAGTGCTCTCGCCACTGTTTCCTCTACGACAGACTCCACGGAAGCGGAGGTTTTTGTCCCCGATTGCTTCTCTGCTCTATCCACAGGCCCCTGTCGACTGTGGTACACAGCAGTTGCTTCATAAATGCTCCTTCCACAAATGAGCGGCTCCCGGCACGGGTGGTCCTGCATCTCAGCCTCAGAGCCTCCCTGCACGCCTCCTCCTCTGGGGCCCCGGCTCGGCCGCTCTGTCCCTGTGACCCTCTGCCAGGCCACTTTGTGTCATCGGATTTCTGGGGACGGCGTCTTTCTGGCTCTGTGCTAGGACCGGGGCCGGGGCACAGAGCCCTGGGGTCCCCCTAGGTGCCAGCGGAGCATAATGGGCAGGGTGCCCAAGCCGGGGAACTTCCCCTCTCCCCCTCCTATGATTAAGCCTGGGGCGCACCCACCGCTTCCTGGTCTGGCTCTTGCACTTCCCTTCTGTTTTTTGGTAAAAGGATGCTGTTTTCCCATTTGTGCTGGTGGCACTATTTCTTCTGAAAATAAAGGCACTTAGAGGCCGGCACCGTGGCTCACTTGGTTAATCCTCCACCTGAGGTGCCGGCATCTCATATGGGCGCTGGGTTCTAGTCATAATGCAGATTTGGCCGGAATGTCTGGGGGCAGCCGGCTTAGGGCTGAGCGCTTGGGATCCTACCATCCACACCCAAGGGTCCCGTCCTCTTTGCAACTCGGGTGAGGTGGTTCCCTCACTTCCCACCTCATCAGACACCCCTAGTCCCCAGGGTCCGGCCACCCCTGGACACCAAGACCAGGTCACCCCAGGTCCCCGGGGCCAGTCCACGCTAGATGCCATGACCCAGCCACCATCCCAGACCCCACCAAGCACTGTCCAGTCCCGGAGCCTCTGCTCCGCCCAGCGTGCCCCATCTCCCTCTGGCTCCAGGGGCCACTGCGATGCCCGTCCTGTACCCTGATACCACCGTACCCCCAAAGCCATGTGGCTCTATCCGCCCCGTGGGCCAAGGGGGCACGTGACCCAGGCACAGCCAATCAGAGCGCTGCTTCCCCCATCCCTGTAGTCATTGGTTCAGGGCTAGACATGTGATTAAAACTGACCAATGAGAAGATTTGCAGGCATTACCGGCCGCAGTCCTTTGGAAGATGGTGCTCTTTGTATGTCCCAAAAGTGGAGGCCCCCAACCTGCAGGAGTTGGTGGAGCACCCTGATGCAGCCGAACCTGAAGCTGTCACTCTAAACTTCATTGTTTTTCAAACAAGAAGCAAATACACCCATTTTAAACAAGCCACGTCCAGCACTTGCTGCCACAGGCTCCCAGTGGAAGTGTAGGCTTGGTTTTTCTTTTTCTTTTTTTTAAAGATTTATTTTTATTTATTTGCAAGACAGAGTTACAGAGAGAGGTAGAGACAGAGAGTGAGGTCTTCCATCTGCTGGTTCACTCCCCAATTGGCTGCAACTGCCAGAGCTGCGCTGATCCGGAGCCAGGAGCCAGGAGCCGTGAGCTTTTTCCAGGTCTCCCACGCAGGTGCAGGGGCCCAAGCACTTGGGCCATCTTCTACTGCTCTCCCAGGCCACAGCAGAGAGCTGGATCGGAAGTGGAGCAGCCGGGACTCGAACTGGCACCCATATGGGATACCGGCACTGCAGGCGGCAGCTTTACCCGCTACGCTACAGCGCCAGACCCGTAGGCTTGGTTTTTCATTGTGATAAAATTCAAATAGCATAAGGCTCACCATTTTAGCCGCGCAAATGTGCACCACCCAGTGGGCTTTGGTCTATTCGCGTAATTCCAGAACGCTTCTGCCACTGCCTCGCTTCCTGAAACAAGAGCAACCTGGCCCCCCCCCCCACTGCCCCTGTGCCCCCTCCCCCACACCCTGGCAGCCACGGGGGCCCAGCGAGACCCTCCCTGGGCACAGGGCATGGCTGCCCTCGTCCTGAGCACTCTTGCTTTTGTGGCAGCTGTCAATCTTACCTTTTATTTTTAACAACGGAATATCTCCAACACACGGGCAATCACCACTTGGGTGTATTTCCCGCTAGACCCCTCGAGGGTGGGATTGTGATCCACTCCTCTCTCTGAAATCCCAGCCCCAGCACAGGGCCTGCCCCCACCAAGGTCGCAAAGAATGGGGAGGGGGAGGAAGGGCAGATGAGAGGAGAGAGGAAAAAGAAAAACTGCACGAAGGTTCCCTGCCAACAACCCCTCGCCAGACCAGACCAAGACGGCAAGATACCGGCAAGTGTTTATTGACTGACTGACTGACTGACTGACCGCCGTGTCCGCCATGGGCAGCCCTGTTGGGTTGATGTGTGCAGGGCTGCGGGGGATGGGAGGGATGTCACTTCCCACACTCTGACACTTACTTCAGCCAGACCATCGGCTGCTTGCCAAGTCTGGGTACCCCCCTGAACTTCCCCGAGCTGCGTCTGCCGATAGAGGCAGCAGGCGTAGCACACCCATGGGCTCGGGTGCAGTGGCCTGAGTTCCCTTGGCCTCAGTGGCCCCAGCTGTACAATGGGGCTGGAGACACGAACTCCTGCCATGCGCTCATCTGAGGACCTCCAGGGCAGGGCTTGCTCGTGCCATTCTGCTGAACAGGACGCTCCTGCTGAGTCGGCCTGGAGCCGCTGGGTGTGACGGTGGAGGTAGCGGCACAGGTTTTCTCCTCTGCTAGGAAAAAGACTTCTGCCCCTCACTCACCCCCCACCACCACCACCACGCCGTCACACTGAGCTTAGATGCCACCTCCTCCAGGAAGCCCTCTGGCTCCCAGGCCTTGATTAGGAGGCTCTCCTCTGACTTTTTCCATCAGCGCTGGGAGGGCTGGTCTCTCAGACACCTGTGGGTGCCCGGCGCTGGCCCAGGGTTAGTGCTGAGTGAACGAGAGAACACATCAGAACGGGCACAGAAAGCTGACCAGTGGCTTGGGTATTGTTTCTGATTCCTCCTCTCCCTTTTTTTTTTTTTTTTTTTTTTAATTTTAAAGATATACTTATTGACTTGAAAGGCAGAGTGTCAGAGACAGAGAGATCTTCCATCTGCCGGTTCACTCTGGAAATGGCTGCAACAGCCAGGTCTGGTCCCGGCTGAAGCTAGGAGTCCGGATCCCCGACCTGGGTGGCAGGGGCCAGAGCACTTGGACCATCCGTCACCACCTGCGCAGGCGCATCAGCAGGGTGCGGGGCCACAGGTGCAGGTGCAGGTGCAGGCTCATCCCTGGGGCCTTTTGGCCAAAGTCTGGGGCACCAAGGCTCAGGCTCGGTACTCCAGGTTTCTCTGTGGAGGGACGGGGTGTGGGGTCCAGTGGCGACAGCTCCCGCATGCTCATCATTGGCTCCCCAGCTGCGTGTGCCCCACCCTCGCCGTGGCAGGAGAGTCGCACCCCAGGAAGCAAACCTTCAGGTCTGGGTTTGCTTTCTTGGTGTGTGTTGGTTAATGGCTGTCCTGCATGTCTCTAGCTGTGACTTGGGGACCAGGACGGCTGCTTGGGTCTGAGCAGGGCACGGCTCGCCACTGCTGCCAGGTTTGGTTCTGTGTGTCTGGGCCATGACCTTGGGCGGGGCTTTCCACCCCCACCCCCCCGCCCCTCCCCTGTCGGTAAACGCTTGGTGATGGCCACACGGACAGTTCTTGGTAAATATTTTTGTGAGGGGTTGACCTTTTCCCCATGTGAACGCGGGGGAAACCACGGCAACTTGAACTTGAACTTGAACGGTAAAGCGGAGCCTCTTTGAGGAAGGGAAGCTCTGCAGCGCTCACCACAGTTGCCTGGAAGCCGAGTCACTGCCGCCTACCCTCGTCCGCTGTGCGGCCTCCAAAGCCCCCAACGGCTCGGGACCACTCATCCCCTAGCTACAAGGGCTGGAGGGGAGAAGAGGAAGTTGGGGACTTTGGGACTGGGGGTGGAGGGGGGGCTTGAGGCAGGCGTGGGGAGCATGGAGGGGTTTGCACGCAGGTAGGAGCACAGGTGCATATGTGAGGGTGGGGGTGGGGTAGACTGTGCCGACACCCGCGGCGTGGGTCACTTGGGGCCAGCTCCGCTGATGGGCCACCAGCCGTGCAGACACCAATGCCATTTTCTGGTCCCTTCGCCCTCAACCCCGCCAAGGGCCCAGGTTCTGCCACATGGCCTGTGTAGGATGCTGGGGGACCCCCTCCTGCACGAGACACATTCCAGCTTGGCTGGCGCCCCACAGCTTAGCTGACCGGTGTGCCTGCATGCCCCCACCCTGTTAAGTGACACACTCTGGGGGGGCAGCGGCTCTTGTTCGGTGCCGCAGCGGCTCTTGTTCGGTGCCGCAGCTGCCACCCCAAGAACTCTGTGTGCCCCGCTGCTACCTCACCTAGCACCCAGCACAGTGCCTCCTTCAAAGAGCTCATGGATGGGCCGGCCTTGTGGTCAGTGGGCGAGGCCACGGCTCAGGACCCCAGCATCCCACATCTGAGCACCTGAGTCCCCAGCTCCCTGCTTATGCACCTGGGAAGGCAGTAGAGGACGGTCCGACTACTTGGGCCCCTGCCACCCATATGGGAGACCCGGATGGAGGTCCTGGCTCCTGGCTTCAGCCTGGCCCAGCCCTGGCTACTTTAGCCATTTGAGGAGCAAATCCATGGATGGAAGATCTGTGGGTGTGTGTTTGTGTCTGTCTGTCTCTCTTCCTGCCTCCCTCTCTCTTTCTCCACCTTTCAAACTTAATTAATTAATTAAATCTTTTTTGAAAAAGTTCATGGAAATGGAGTTGAACAATTCTAGATTTATTTTGGTGCAAAAACTCTTTGAAATCCATGCATTTGCAGAAGGTCCAAGAAGTTTCTGAAAAATGCTATTATAAAAAAAGTGTGCATGGTGTCAATGTTTGCACTCAGGTAAACTTGAATTTTCTCTCCATTCCCCTTGAACTTCCTGAAACACTTTCCCAGGTGCCTGGGTGTTCTTGGCCATGCATATGCATATGCGTGTGCTTGCACTGGAGGGGACTCGGGGCACGGCGGCTCCACACACTTTCCATGTTAACAGGCACACACGTGTCCACATGGGAGTGTGCTCAGGGTGGGCGTGAGTCCCCGTGGGCCCCTGCCATGCATGAGGACCCCATTGCCGCGTGGGAATCTCGGCGCCTGGGCTGCATGTGCACCTGTGAACAAGGCTGGCCAATCATGGCTCTAGTTTGCACACACGTGTCTGTGCAGGTGCGGCATGTTTGCAGGTGCACAAGAGGCTTGGGGGGGCATTTCTGAGAAGGTCACCGCCTAGGGATTCAACAGCGTGGGCTCTGCAGCCGGGTTGTCCAGGTTTGTGTCTTCTTACCTGTGTGACTGTGCAGGGGTGGGCAGCGTGGCACGGCGTGTGAAGCGGCCATCTGTAGTGCCCTGCTCCACTTCCCACCCAGCTCCCCGCCGATGCCTCTGGGAAGGCAGCACAAGATGGCCCAACTGCTTGGGCCCCTGCCACCCTTGTGGGAGACCTGGAGGGAGCTCCTGGCTTCTGCTTCAGCCTGGCCCAGCTCTGGCTGTTTGGGGGAGTGAACCAGCAGGTGGAAGATCTCTGTCTCTCTCCGTCTCTGTCTCTGTCTCTCTCTATTACTCTGACTTTCAAATAAATAAACTTAAAAGTAAATAAATCTCTTAAAAATACTTAAATTCAGTGTGCCTCAGTTTCTTCATCTGTGAGATGGGCCAATAATCCTATCAGCCCCCGAGAGCTGTGTTGGGGGAGCAGTTGGCTCACAGCCAGCCTTCAATCCACACCCCTGTCGCCATTGTCATCTGAGTGCTGTGTGGCCTGCACGTCTGTGCCCTGATTGGCCACCTGCCACCCTCAAGAGGTTAGCAGGTGGGCTCCAGGAAATGATGGGTCCCTGATCTGAGATGCCCGGGGGTGGGACAGGGAGGGGTGGGGAGGAGGGGGGAAGAGGGAAGGGGGGTCCTGGTGAAACCGTCACTGTGACCTTTACCCTTTTCCTCCCCACTCATCAAAAAATAACCCGACCTTTCCTCCGTCACCTGTCCTTACCCCGCCAGCTCCCTGGGCTGTGGAGAGGCAGAGAGGAGTGGAGGGTGGATCCATTTGGGGGTGGTGCAGGGTGTGCCCACTGGAGGCCTGCTGGCCCCTGGCTCCTCCCCAAAGTCTTATAAAACTTGAGCCTTCGAGGGGTTGAAAAAGAGTGGCCATGCCAGGCAGGCACATGGAGGCACAGGAGAAGGAGAGGCTTCTGGGAAGAGGGAAGAGTCGTGCAAAGGCCCTGGGGACGGAAGGGTGTGATGGAGGACAAGCCATGTGGCCCGGGAGCCTGGGGCAGAGGAGCAGGGGAGAGGAGGAGGTGAAGACAGCGGTGACGGGGACCAGCTCCCCAGGACTTTGCCAGCCACAGGAAGCACTTGGGGTCTGTTCCAGGAACGACCGACCAGCGGGCCCTGGAGGGTTCCGAACTCAGCAGTGACACCACCTGATTCTGGTGCTTAAATGGTCTCTGTGGGCTCCATGCTGTGGCACAGAGGGTTAAGCCACCGCCTGTGAGGCCAGCATCCTACATGCCTGGCTGCTCCACTTGCAATCCAGTTCACTGCTAAGGCGCCTGGGCAAAGCAGTGAAGATGGCCCATCTTTGGTCCCCTGCACCAGCGTGGGAGACCCAGGTGGGGCTCCCGGCTCCTGGCTGCAGCCTGGCTCGGTGGCCCCTCCCTGCAGTGGCCGTTTCCCTGACGTCAGAGGCTGGCTCCTGGGAAACAGCATTTGGCCTCCTCTGTGGCTTTTCTTCTGCTTTTCAATCAGCCCTGCCGGCCTGGGCCCCGCCTCTCAGCGGCACATGGCTCCTGCTCCCTCCTCCCCTCCTGAGACCCTTCCCGGGGGTGTCCAGGCGCCCCTCCTGTGCAGGGAAGCCCCTGCAGCTCTGGCACTACCTCCCCCTCCAGGCCACTTCCCCCTGGCTCCTCTCCGCCCCCACGCGGGCCCTCCACACTCCCTGGGTAGGCGGCACAGTGGCGCCTGCGCCTCTGGCTCAGCATCACTGCCCTTGGCCTTGGCTGAACTTCTCCAACCTTTTCCTTTCATTGGCTCCCATCTCCATGAGTTCCCAGCTCGCTGTTTCTTCTGGGTCTATTTCGCTGTCACTTTCTAACTTCTTGGAGACAGAAGTTCAGAGCATCAATTGTAATTCTTTTTTTTTTTTCTTCAAATTTATTTATTTATTTACTTGAAAGAGTTACAGAGGAGAGGCAGAGGCACAGGGAGAGAGAGAAAAAGAGAGAGGTCTTTCATCTGCTGGTTCACTCCCTAGATGGCCATAATGGCCAAGGCTGGGTCAAGACAAAGCCAGGAGCCAGGAGCTTTTTCCAGGTCTCCCACATGGGTGCAGGGACCCAAGCACTTGGACTGTCTTCCTCTGCTTCTCCCAGGTGCATTAGCAGGGAGCTGGATCAGAAGTGGAGCAGCCAGGACTTGAACTGGCGCCCATAAGGGATGCTGTCAGCGGCTTAACCCGCTGAGCCACAGCGCCTGCTCCACCCCTGCGGTTTCAATGCTTTCCCTTCTGGCTCCACCTTTCCCCACCTGCTGCTGCTTTTCGACCTTCCTCTGCTTTTCTCTCCAACACAGAATCAGCTTCATTCTTTTTCCCAGCTTCTAGAATATACCATTAAAAGAAAATCAAAGGGTACATGTGTTTGTCCGTTTTCCAATGCTATAACAAAATTCCAGATCATCAAGAAGGAGGAGGATTACTTCTAGAAGCCGAAAGTTCATCTGTTGGCCCCAACTGTTGGGTCTCAGGTGAGGGCCCCTTGGCTTACTCAATCATGGCAGATGGTGGTAGGGCAGAAGCTGGTGTGGGAGGGGAAGAGGCGGGGTGAGCCAAGAAGTTGGAGCGTAGGGAGGGGCCAGCTCCAAAAGACCTTGTGCAAAGCCCCGCCTCTTAAAGGCCCCACACCTCTTCATATCGCCACACTGGGAACCAGCCTTCCAATGCGTGAAGCTTTGCATGTGAAGCCACATGTAAGCCATAGCAATACAGAAAAAGAGAGAGAGAGAAAGAGCTTCCATCCACTGGCTCACTCCTCAAATGGCCACAACAGCCAGAGCTGGGCCAGGCCAAAACCGGGAACTCCATCCGGGGCTTCCTTGTGGGTAGCAGGGGCCCAAGCACTTGGGCCATCCTCCACTGCACTCCCTGGCCGCAGCAGAGAGCTGGCCTGGAAGAGGGGCAACCGGGACAGAATCCGGCGCCCTGACCGGGACTAGAACCCGGTGTGCCGGCGCTGCAAGGCGAAGGATTAGCCTAGTGAGCCGCGGCGCCGGCTCTTCCTCTTCTTATGAGGCCACAGTCCTACAGCATGAGGGCCCAGCCCTATGACTGTATTTAACTTCAATTGCTTTCTAAAGACTCCATCTGGTGCCGGCATGGTAGTGTAGCAGGTAAAGCCGTCGCCTGCAGTGCTGGCATCCCATGTGGGCACTGGTTCGAGTCCCGGCTGCTTCACTTCTGATTTGGCTCTCTGCTATGGCCTGGGAAAGCAGTGGAAGATGGCCCAAGTCCTTGGGTTCCTGCACCCATGTGCAAGAAGACCTGGAAGAAGCTCCTGGTTCCTGGCTTCAGATCGGCACAGCTCTGGCCGTTGCATCCAACTGGGAAGTGGACGAGCAGATGGAAGACTTCTCTCTCTCTCTCTCTCTCCCACTGTCTCTCTCTCTCTCTCCTCTCTGTGTTTAACTCTTTCAAGTAAATAAATAAATCTTAAAAAAAAAAAAAAGAAGAAGGCCCATGTGCAGACATAGTCACACTGGGTGTCAGGGCTTCAAGATATGCATGGGCAAGGGGTGGGGTGCAGGAAGGGGACCCTGAGTTCAGTCCAGTCCACAGCCACAATGTCAGCGTGTGTCAGGGCCACTGTCCCAGGCAGCATGATTCCGCAGCTGTGCCTTGTTCTTGCGATAACCGCAGGGCTGAGTTGGCAGTTACCCAACCCGAGGCCCCTCCCGCCGACCACGGCGTTGTCTCCTGGGACTTCCAGATTCTTCAGCCTGAGCCAACCAGCCAAGTCAGACTGGCGCACCGACTGCCTTAGGATTCAGCGCAAACCAACCCAAATACCTCTCAGCGATCGCTTTTCTACTTTTCTGGCTGGAGTCCCGTGGCAACAACTCCTCTCCCCTTGTGGCTGCAGAGCCGGGGAGATGGGAGTTCAAGTCCTCCCCAACCCACACCCTCCCAGAGGCTGTGCAGAGAAAGCTCAGCCTCAATAGGAGATAAAGCAGCAGGTGCAGTGACCACTAGAGACCCCAGAGGGGCAGGGAAGGGCAAGGACAAGGCAGTCCTCTGAGCATCCCGAGCCTACAGTCTGTTCCCTGAGCAGCTCCAGCCCCACTGCACTTCCGCTGCCAGACACACTAAAAGTTCTCATTGGTTCGAAGCTCATTTGATTAGGTCTTCTACAACTGCAGCTGAAAGTGGAATGCTACCCATAGGCCTGATGGCTGAAATCTGTTTTATTTTATTTTTTAGGATATGACAGAGAGTGTTGGCTGGCTGCCCAGTGTCAGTTCTTTTTCAAAGGTTTGTTTTATTTATTTGAAAGGCAGAGTGACACAGAGAGAGAGAGAGATCTTCCATCTGTTAGCTCACTCCCTAAATGGCCACAATGGCGGGGGTGGGGCCAGGCAGAAGCCAAGCACCTAAAACTCCATCCGGGTCTCCCACGTGGGTGCAGGGGCCCAAGCATTTAGGCCATCCTCTGCTGCTTTCCAAGGCACATTAGAAGGGAGCTGGATCAGAAGCAGAGCAGCCAGGACTCGAACCCGCACTCACATGGGATGCCAGCATTGCAGGCGGCGGCTGACCCTGCTGCACCCCAACGCCAGCCCACCAGCTTCAGTTCTGCCCTTCCTCTTCCGTCACAGGCCCCCAGCAGCTAGAGGTCAGGAATACTCGTGTTTATATCTGTGCCTGCATCCACAGCCTATCTCGATCTACATCTGTGGGTAATAGTTTGAAACACAGGCTCAGCTGCACCTACCAGAAACACAGGTGGCAACAATGTCTCTACCATGTAACAGTGTGGCGGGAAGTGGCGCAGGCTGAGTGGTACTCCCCTCTGCCCAACGACTTCCTGCTTTTTAAAAAGTGTTTATTTATTTTCATCTACTTGAAAGGAAGAGAGAGAGAAAGAGAGAGAGAGAGAGAGAGAGAGAGAGAGAGAGCTCTTCTGTCTGCTGCTCCACTCCCCAAATGACTGCAACAGCCATAGCCAGGTAGCCAGGAGCCAGGAGCTCCATCCAGGTCTCCCACGAGGGGAGCAGAGGCCCAAACACTTGAGCCATCCATCACCTGCTGCCTCCCACATGCATTAGCAGGGAGCTGGACTGGAAGCAGAGAAGCTGGGACTCCGATGGGCACTCCAACAAGGGTGTGCGGGCACCGCGGTGCTGGCTCCCCCGCCCCCACTCGCGCTCGCTCCCTTTCCCTGCAGGTGCACCCAGTGGGCAGCAGGCAATGCCAGAGGGTGACGGCCCTGGAAGTGGCCCCCAGTCAAGGACAGGAGATGAGGTTCTTGGGGGAAGAAATACCCCAGCTTTCTTGTTCCTCTTTGGGGATGATCTGGAAGAATGTTCTGGATATTCCCAGACATCCCCAGTGGGATTGAGCTCTAGTTGCCCACAGCAGTCGTCTGCTCTGGACACACACACACACAAGCTACTCAAAAGAGGTTCACAGGATTCTAAGCCATCGTCCTTGACCGAATGACCCCCAAGTCTAGCTGAGCCTGTTAGCAGGGCCAACTTAGTCCTTCTACCGACTCAGCATGGCGCATCCTATCTGTTAGTTTGTCTTGCGTTTGTTTACTTATTTATTTAATGTTTATTTTCTCACTGTATTTATTTGAAAGGTGGAGGTGGGAGGGAGGGATTAAGAGAGAGAGAGAGATCTGCCAAGGCCAGGCCAGGACAAAACCAGGAGCCAGGAGCTCCATCCAGGTCTCCCACATGGGCGGCAGGGACCCGAGTGCTTGGGCCATCCTCTGCTAGCCCCCAGGCATGCCCCGGGTGCACCAGCAGGAAGCAGGAGCAGAAGCCAGAGCTGGAGCTCCATCCCAGACATTCGGATGTGGGATGCAGGCACTCCAAGCAGCATCCAAGCCCCCTGCACTACAAGGCCACCCCTAACATTCTCCTTTATAACTCAGCCATTGCTCTCGAAATAAACTCACTGTATTGGGGTAACCGAGCGAAAAGGGGGCCCCCAGTCTCTGCCAAGTCTTCCTGCCCTGGCTCTGCAGGTGCCTCCTCCAAGTGTGGTCGATTCCCAGGGAAAGTCTCCTGACTTGGCTGTGACCTTTGCAGACCTCTGCGTCCATCCCAGGAGCCCCAGAATGTAGGAACTTCAAAGGCGATGGATGAGTTGATAACCCTGAATGGTGTGTATAAAGATGGCTAACGTACGCTACCGCTGTTAACGAAGCCACTAACTTTCAAAGAGGGATGGACCAGAGAGAGGTTGTCTGAGGGACATTTTCAAATACCTGACCCAACAGAGAGAGTGCCCACAGACTGGAAGGTTTGATCACCACAAGGTGGCAAAGCTCCCTCAGATGGATTTCTTGATTCAACACCATCCTTGTCAGCCTTCCAGCTGGCATTTTCCAGAAATTGGCAAGCCGAAATGTACACAGAATTTAAAACGGTACCTTGAAAAATTGCAAGGGACCCAGAATTAGCCAGACCAGTTCTGAAAAAGCAGAAAGAACTCGGAGGATTTTCACTTCCCAATTTCAAAACTTATTATAAAGTTACAGTAATCAAGGCCACGTGGGACAGGCGCGTGGCCCAGCGGTTAAGCCACCAGTTGGAGGGGGGCCTGCGTCACACGTCAGAGTGCCTGGGGTCGACACCAGATTTTGATTCCAGCTTCCCGCTCCTGGGGACCCTGGGAGACTACAGCCATGGCTCAAGTCTTTGGGTTCCTGCCACCCGGGTGGGAGACCTGGCCCTGGGCTTAGGTCTCCCCCAGCCTCCTGGCCACTGCAGGCATTGGGGGAATAAGCCAGTAGATGGGTGTTCTCAATCTTTCTGTCTCTCATATAAAATAAGCTTAAAAAATTTTTTTAGATGACAATGTGGTACTGGCATGAGTGTAGACATATAAAACCATCGCTCTAAATAGAGGGTCCAAAACAAAGCCCCACTCCTTTGTAGTCAACTATTACAAAAGGTGCCAGGGGCCGGTGCTGTGGTGCAGCGGGTTAAAGCCCTGGCCTGAAGTGCCAGCATCCCATATGGGCGCCGGTTCTAGTCCTGGCTGTTCCTCTTCTGATCCAGCTCTCTGCTGTGACCCGGATCCTTGGGCCCCTGCACCTGCATGGGAGACCTGGAGGAAGCTTCTGGCTCCTGGCTTTGGAGCGGCGCAGCTCTGGCCATTGTGGCCATCTGGGGAGTGAACCAGCAGAGGGAAGACCTCTCTCTCTGTCTCTACCTCTCTCTGTAACTCTTTCAAATAAATAAAATAAATCTTTAAATGACATTTAAGAAAAAAAAACAGGTGCCAAAGTAATTCAAAGGAGGATTTTCAAAATATCAAATGGGGGCCATCGGATATCCACACACAGAAAGATACATGTAAAGTTACCTCCCGCCGTCCCCTAAAGTCAACACAGCTCTAAGTGGGTGAACCCAAACAAAGTTTTAGACAAAAGCATGAGAGGAAATCTTCATTGCCTTGGGTTAGGCAAAGGATTCTTAGATAAACGCAACCCACAAGAGAGAAAACTAGGGCAGACTGAGTTGCTGGACTCCATCTAGTTGTCCAAAGGAAACCTCTAGCAATTATGTTACAAAAGACTGGCAGAGCAGGGAACGCCAGCAGATGCGCCTTTCTGCTGCAGTTGGCCGTTATGCTGGAGACAACCGTCCCCAGCTTGTGGCAGGGGGAGCTCTGAAGCCCACTGAGACCCTGCCGCAGACAGAGGAGCCTGGAGAGCAGAAAGCCTGCTGACTGGCAGTGGGAAAGTGCTACAGCCTTTTCACTTCCTTGCTTGCCCTCTCCCACCCGTCAGCTCAGCAGTGGCTGCGGGGTCGGCAGCTGCAGGCTTGCTGTGACCTTGCTGGCACCGGAAAGGGCAACACAGACCTTGCTGCTCTCAAAGACCTGTGGTTGTGCGTTTTTATCTGACTGGCAGCTCCCCAAGACCGTGGCAGAGGTGCTCCTCAGGCCGGGAGCAGCTTCCCATGTGGTGTCTGTTGCGAGAATGTCAGGACGTACTACCCACCCAAGGGGCAAAGGATGGGGTTTAGGGAAAGCAGCAGACACAGCAGAGGGCCTGGGGAGGAGGAGGAGGCAGGGGAGGAAGAGGCCTGGGGAATTAAGGACTTGGGAGGGCTTCCATGTATACCAAGGAATAAGGAGTGCAATGCACACACCCACAATGCAAACACACACTTTCTGTTTGCACAGAAAAGGCGGGAGAGGAACATAGGCCTGCCACTCCACTGTTCTTTGGGCTCAGCACAAGTAGGAGGTGAAGGCTAAGGCAGAGTAGTTGTCAGACTGGCTAAATGTCAAAGAAATGTCCCAGCTCCAAGACAATTGACAAAGACTAAGAAAGTATTTTTTCTTTAGTCTTTCTTTTTGGCTACAGACTTAAAAAAAAAGGTTTATTTATTTGAAATGCAGAGCCACAGACAGAGAGAGGGAGAGAAAGGTCTTCCATCTACTGGTTCACTCCCCAAATGGCTGCAATGGCCGGGGCTGGGCCAGGCCAAAGCCAGGAGTCAGAAGCTTCCTCTGGGTCTCCCACGTGGGTGCAGGGGCCCAAGGACTTGTGCTATTTTCTGCTGCTCTCCCAGGCACATTAGCAGGAAACTTAATCAAGAGTGGAGCAGCCAGGACTGGAACTAGTGCCCATATGGGATGCCAGCACTGCAGACGGCAGCCTAACCTGCTGTGCCACAGCACTGCCCCACCTACTTCTGTGGAGAGTTTTGTTCTGGCTGTCACAAACTATTGATGACCGCTCCCCTGCTGGGCAGAGACCCTGAGGTGCGACAGAGTTCAGTTGGGACATTCCTACCAATGGGGAAAGCCACATGCACAGCACTGGGTAGGGTGGGCATTTGAACTATAAGGATATAGATGCTAACATGGTGGCAGGAGACAAGAGGGAACTTTGAGACACGGATGACTTCCGCGGTACCTCCTCCGAGCAGTCACCCACAGATTGGCAGAATTCACCAAAGAGGCCATCCCCCTGCTGTCTTGCTCCCCAGCTCCAGGCAGGGTGTGGGCTGGAGGCTGAGGTGCAGGGAGGGGAGAGAAGGGAGCCGAAGTCTGGACATCTTGTCTTGTCTTTTTTTTTTTTTTTCTTTCAGTAAATGCCACTTTTTGATGCAAAAAGAAGGAACCATGAACATTCTAGAATTTTCTTTCTAGTGCACTCCTGCCCCAGTCAGCATTTCTGCCGCCCCCCGCCCCGCCCCGCCAAAGAAAAGAGCACCCGTTCAGTTCCCTCCCTCATCACCTCCAGATCCTAAATTCTACTGACCATGGTTCAAGGGGCCCCACCAAGTCTCTCGACCTCTTGTGTGGGACCAACCCAGCCGAGAGAAGCCACGAGAGCTGCTGCCCAGGCACTGTCCCCAGCTGGGAGAGGAAACCGTGGCCTTTTTGACCTTGTTTTGGGTGGCAGTTACTGATTCAGGCAGAAGACACAGACGTCTGAATAAAACCACCTGGCCATTGCCATTTATAAACAACCCTTGCAGGACATCTCCAGGCTGAACTGGAAGATGACAGCGTGACTTGAAGCCCTAGAAGGAACGGGCGAACCTCGGCAGAAGAACCTTGGAATCGCGGTTATTGTTGGCTTGCGATGCCTCTTTTTGCTTCATATAGGCTGTGAGAGACAGGTGCACACACGGTGATCAGAGATACACGGTCACGGATGCACACTGCCTACAGACATAGTTTTTGCATCTACACCGTGACCCAAGGGCAGAGGCGGAGCCGTGTTGGAGCAGTCTTGTGTGTGATTGAAGCTACGTCGGTACCCAATCTATCGGTATTGTTATACATGTTAACGTCTAATTATAAATCCCAGGGTAACCACTGAGAAAATCACTTAAAAAATACACTGGCAGGCAGTAGGAGGCATTGAGAAGAGAAGTGATCGGGTACAATGAAGGCACTGAGCGGGGAACTGAGTAACAAAGACTTGGCGCACATAAAACAAACACCAAATGCAGAAGTAAGGCCTCTCTCGGCAGGAATCCTTTTATTTTTAAATCTGATTTGATTTTAACTGCCACACAGGAAGTCATGTATTTTTATCGGTACCGTGCGATGCCTCTTGTACAACTCAGTACAATGTCCCGTGAGGGCAAGCGTGTCCGTATCCTCAAACATTTAACATTTCTTTACAGTGAAAATATCTAAAATCTTTTCTTCCTGTTTTTTAAAATGATTTTGTTTATTTATTTGAAGGGTAGAGTTATATATATATAGAGAGAGAGACAGAGAGAGAGGTCTTTCAACTGCTGATTCACTCCCCAAATGGCTGCAATGGCTGGAGCTGGGCCAATCCGAAGCCAGGAGCTTCTTCCAGGTCTCCCACATGGCTGCAGGGGCCCAAGGACTTGGGCCATCTTCTACTGCTTTCCCAGGCCACAGCAGAGAGCTGGATTTGAAGTGGGGCAGCCGGGACTCGAACTGGCAGCGATATGGGATGCCAGCGCTGCAGGTGGAGGCTTAGCCCACTACGCCACAGCACCAGCCCTCTTCCTGTTTTTTTGTTTTCCTTTTTAAGAGAAATATGCAGCACATTATCATGATCCACAGCTGCCCAAGCATGTAACAGAACACTAGAAGCTCACACTCCTACTTGTGATACCTTAGTACCTATTAACCAACCATAGCTCTCTCCCGACTACACTCCCCGGCATCTCACAATTACCATTACATTTTCTTTTCTTTTCTTTTCTTTTTTTTTTTTTTTTTGACAGGCAGAGTGGACAGTGAGAGAGAGAGACAGAGAGAAAGGTCTTCCTTTTGCCGTTGGTTCACCCTCCAATGGCTGCTGCAGCTGGCACACCGCGCTGATCTGAAGCCAGGAGCCAGGTGCTTCTCCTGGTCTCCCAGGTGCAGGGCCCAAGGACCTGGGCCATCCTCCACTGCACTCCCGGGCCACAGCAGAGAGCTGGACTGGAAGAGGAGCAACCGGGACAGAATCCGGCGCCCATATCCGGTGCCGGCGCCGCAGGTGGAGGGTTAACCAAGTGAGCCATGGTGCCGGCCCCCCAGAGGGATTTTATTTCCCTTGCATGCGTCCCTAGGAATGCGATTGCTGATCACACGGCAGTTCCACTTGTAGTTTTGAGTTACTTGAGGTACCTCCGTGCTGATTCCACAGTTGCCGTGTTAATTCTGCACCCCCACCAACAGCACGCAAGGGCTCCCTTTGCTCTGCCTCCTCACCGGCACTCGGCGTCTTTGGTCTTTTTGATAACAGCCAGTCCAACTGGCGTGAGGTGATGTGTCATTCCAGTTTTGATCTGCATTTCTCTGATCATTAGAAATGTTGGACATCAGGGCTAGCACTGTGGCATAGCTGGTAAGGCTGCTGCCTGCAGTGCCGGCATCCCATATGGGCCCCAGGGTTGGAGTACTGGCTGACCTCTTCTGATCCAGCTCCCTGCTATATAGCCTGGGAAAGCAGTAGAAGATGGGCCAAGTCCTTGGGTCCCTGCACTCATGTGGGAGACCTGGAAGAGGCTCCTGGCTTTGGATCTGCCTGGCTCTAGCTGTTGCGGCCACCTGGGGAGTGAACCAGTGGATGGAAGACCTCTTTCTCTTTGTCTATTAGAAATAAGACAGTGGGGGGTGGGGCGCGGCGATGTCGTGCAGTGGGCTAAGCTGCTGCCCTGCGATGCCAGCATCCCATATCAGAGCGTCGGTTCAATACCAGACACACAGCTTTCCATCCAGCTCCCTGCTAATGTACCTGGGAAGGCAACGGAGGATGGCCCAAGTGCTTAGACCCCTGCCACCCATATGGGAGACCCAAAAGAAGCTCCTGGCTCCTGGCTTCAGATCGGCCCAGCTCTGGCCGTTGCGGCCATTTGGGGAGTGAACCAGCAGATGGAAGACATCCCTCTATCTCTCTCTCTCTGTCAGTCTGCCTTTCAAAAACATAATCAAAACTTTAAATGGAAATTAATTTCACTTACAATAGCATTAAAAACAATACAATTTTAGGAACAGATTTAACTTAGGAGCTGCAAAACACATCTGATCCAGCTCTCTGCTATGGCCTGGGAAAGCAGTAGAAGATGGCCCAAGTCCTTGGGCCCCTGCAGCCATGTGGGAGACCCGGAAGAAGCTCCTGGCTCCTGGCTTCAGATTGGCACAGCTCCAGCCATTGCGGCCATCTGGAGAATAAAGCTGAGGGTGGAAGACCTTTCTCTATCAATCTCTCTCTCTCTCTCTCTCTGCCTCTGCCTCTGCCTCTCTGTAACTCTGCCTTTCCAATAAATAAATAAATAAATAAATAAATAAATAAATAAATAAATATTTTTAAAAATACCATTGGCCTTTACTATTTCTGTATTTTTACTTTTTATTTATTTTCATTTTACTTGAAAGACAGAGACAGACAGACAGACACACACACACACACACACACACACACTGTGTGTGTGAGAGACAGAGAGAAAGAAAGAATGATCTATTCATTCTTCAAATGCCTGCCACAGCCAGCTCTGGGCCAAGCCAAAGCCAGGAGCCAAGAACTCAGTCTGGGTCTCTCATGTGGGTGGCAGGGACCCCGGTACCAGAGTCATTCCCTGCTGCCCATCAGGGTGCACCTTAGCAAGAAAGTGCAATTGGAGGCAGAGTCGGAACTCGAACCTGGCACTCTGAATGGGACTTGTGTGTCCCAAGAAACATTTTATCTGCTGTCAAGTGGTCTTCTAAAAAACAATTCATTCATTCATTCATTCATTCATTTGAAAGACAGAGTGACAGGGAGGTTGAGAGAGAGAGGGAGAGAACTCCCATCCTTCGGGCAGAGCCAGGTCAAAGTCAGGAGCCAGGAACAGCATCCGGGCCTCCCAAGTGCATGGCAGGGGCACGAGTGCTTGAACCATCACCTGCTGTTTCCCAGGCGCATTAGCAGGGAGCTGGATTGGAAACAGAGAAGCTGGGACTCGAACCAGCGCTCCCATGGGGAAGGCGGGTGCCCCAGGCACTGGCTTAACCTGCTCCACCACCACAGCCCAACCCACCAGGGGCCTTTTTTTTTTTTTTTTTTTTTAAATAAACAAAGAAACTGATCCTAAAAATCCCATGTGGGTGAACTGTGCAGCTGCGCTCTTATTTTGCTGATCTCCCCCTCTCTCCACCTCCCCTCCCCCACTCCCACCCAAAAAAAAAAAAAGAAAGGGCTGGAAGCATCACCGAGCCACACCACGAACTGTCTCTAGAGTGAGGGGAAACCTTAAGTGAGCGCCACCCGGCAGGGGGATGCAGGCAGCGGGCAAGGTGTTCGCCTCGCCGCTTCAGAGCAGATTTGAGGGCTGAGTTACAGAGCTTGTCTACACAGCCAGCCCTTCCCCCAGAGACAAACACAGCCCCAGCCCCGGGCACATGCCAGATTTGTCTGGTTTCCACCAAATACAAGGTCTTCTCTTTACCACCCATGGACCCCAACGCAGAAGGTACCAAGTGGCTAACACAAGTTCAACTGGCATCCACTAAGTGTGTGTCATTTCCAACCTTCATTTTCTTTAATGAACGGAAGCAGTTTTTTTTTTTTTTTTTTTTTGGACAGGCAGAGTTAGACAGAGAGAGAGAGAGAGAGAGAGAGAGACAAAGACAGAGAGAAAGGTCTTCCTTTCCATTGGTTCACCCCCCAAATGGTCATTATGGCCGGCGCGCTGCGCTGATCCTGGCCAGGAGCCAGGTGCTTCTTCCTGGTCTCCCATGCAGGTGCAGGCACCCAAGCACTTGGGCCATCCTCCACTGCACTCCAGGGCCATAGCAGAGAGCTGGACTGGAAGAGGAGCAACCGGGACTAGAACCCGGAGCCCATATGGGATGCCGGTGCTGCAGGCGGAGGATTAACCAATTGAGCCACAGTGCCGGCCCCCGGAAGTGTTCTTTAACCAGCTTGAAAACTGTCCCGGGCATGCCTGGTTAGCTGCTGGTGCCTGGTTAGTCTCTCTTTGGGTCCCGTAGCTCTGGCTCCAGCTGAGGCTGTGTGGAGGTGTGAGGTACACACGGGACTTCCAAGGCCAAGTGCTTCCAATCTCAAGGTTTAGGAGCTGAAGCGGGGTCTTGCTTTGTGGCAGGAGCAGCACGCTCTCATTTCCTGCCTTGCTGCTGTGAACCGATCCTTGCCAGGGCTTGGTGGGTGGGACCTAAGATGGTGTGGAGGATTTCCTCATTGTCCCTCCACAAAATGACCCCCCTAAGATCCTGCTCCTGGTACCTGGTCAAACCAGGTCTGACCCTGGCTCTCCTAAATGCTATGTTGGTTCTGCTTGCACGTGAGTAGGTGCTGTTGAGACTTAGTCCATTTCTGTTGGCTACACATCTTTGAGTTAGAAAATGTTTATTGTCTATGTCCTGTTAGGTTTTACCTGTGATCCACACTTTGAAAATCATCCCGTTTTATCCTGAAGTTCGTAATTAGTATAAGACTGTTCAATGTAATTTTTAAAAGATTTATTTATTTACTTGAGAGGCAGAGTTATAGAGACCAAGAAATGAAAGAGAGAGAGGTCTTCCATCTGCTGATTCACGCCCCAAATGACTGCAACAGCCAGAGTTGGGCTGATCTGAAGCCAGGGGCTTCTTCCAGGTCTCCCACCCAGGTGCAGGGGCCCAAGCACTTGAACCATCTTCCACTGCTTTCCCAGGCACATTAGCAGGGAGGTGGATCAGAAGAGGAGCAGCCGGGACTCTTCAGTGATGCCCATGTGGGATGCCGGCTTTGCAGGCGGATGCTTTACCTACTATGACCGAGCGCCGGCCCCCGTGCTTATGTAATGCTTACCGTTTGTCTAAATCGGGCGTCACTGATTTCACTTTAGGCGAAGATGTGAGCTAGAAATACGTGCTCCATAGAAGTAGGAATCTTGAGGAGTATGAACACAGCCACAGAGCTCGTTGGGTTAATCGTTTTGGGGGAAGACGCTGAAAGGCGATGGATGAGCTGTGAATCCCTTGAGCTCCAGCCCCACTTGTTGGCTGATGGTGTTGTATGCTGCTCAGTTTTCATCATTTGTTGTACAGATAGTCAACTTTAAAAATTCCTGCAATACGGAGTCCTTTCAGTCTTTTCAATTGTTACCTAAAGCTAATGAATCCAAGTTCTGAACTGCAAAAAAACCATGAGTTGAGGTGTAGTGGGTTGAGCTGCTGCCCACCCCACCAATATCGCATAAGAATGCTGGTTCGAGTCCAGGCTGCTCCACTTCCCATCCAGATCCCTGCTAATGCACCTGCACCTGAGAAAGCAGTGGAAGATGGCCCGAGGACTTGAACCCAGGTAGGAGACCCAGATGGAGCTTCAGGCTCCTGGCTTTGACCTGGCACAGCCCTAGCTATTGTAGCCATTTGAGGAGTGAACCAGAGGATGGAAGATCTCTCTCCATTTCCCTCTGTGACTCTGCCTTGCAAATAAATAAATCTTTAAAAATATCACGTGGAATTAGAAGGGATACAGAAGAGCCAAAACTATTTTTTAAAAACAACACAGTTAGAGGTCTCTTATTCCCAATTTCAAAACTTACAATGGAGCTAGTTATCAGAATCGTGTGACCTACATAGAAACAAGCCTAGGGTCCAGAAAAAAACCCACACATCTGTAGTCAACTGATCTCTTATAACAATGCCGAGAGCAGGCAAGGGGGTGAGAATAGTCACTTCAACAAATGGTGCTGGGACAACTGGACAGCCACACACCAAAGAAGGATCCCTACCTCACGCCATACACAACCATTCACACAGAATGAGTCAGAGACCTACATGGAACAGCTAACACGGTAAAACTCTTAGAATAAAGGAAGCACAGGAGCAAAGCATGACCTTAAATCTGGCAATGGATTCTTACATCTGACTTCAGCAGTGCAAGCAGCAACAGAACAAGAAAGCTGGGCTCCATAAACACCTAACACGCTTTGCCTTCAAAGACAAGGGAGGGCGTTTTTGCAAATCACCTATCTGATAAAGGTCTCGTATCCAGGATACACAAAGAACTTCTACAGGTTAACGTAGTGACAAGCAACGGTATTTAAGCATGGGCAAGGGACCTGAGCTAACGTGTCTGCAAAGGTGTGCAGGTGGCGGCCAAGCACATGAGAAGAGGTTCAACATCATTAACCATCAGGGAAATGCAAAGCAAAACCACAATAAGACACCACTTGGCGCCCGCAAGATGCGAAAGAAGAAAATAGAAAACACATGTTGACAAGGATGTGGAGAAACAGGAGTCCTCCTAGGTGGCTGGTGGGAATGGAACTCAGCGCACTGGCTGTGCAAGCCAGCCGGGCAGCTCCTGAGCACCACCAGATCCCGGAATTCCACTCCTGGGTGTGCATCCCGGCGATTCGAAAATGCACGTCTGCACAAAGACTCGCGTGCCACATTCATGGCACTCTCATCCGTGATCATGAAAAAGCGGCCCCACCCAAGTGTTCTTCAGCTGATGAGTGGCCGGCCAAGTGGTGGAATATTATTCTGCAATAAATGCAGACACAGTGCTAATATACACCATCGCGTGGTTAAGCCTTGCATACATTGTGCTGGGGGAGAGAGACCGGAGCCAGAGACAACATATTAGGTTATTCAATCTATAGGGAAAGCTGAGCAAAGATAAAGGAAAACCAGTAGGCACAGAAAGTCTGTTAGTGGATGGAAATGCTATAAAATCAGACCACGGTGAGAGCTGCACGCGTGGATCCATGGGCTCAAAATCACTGCATTGTGCCCTTACGGTGGCTGGATTGTACGCTATGTAAATTATACCTCAATAAAGCTGTTAAAATAAAAATAAAAAAAGAGGAAATGGGTTGAAGGAGGGGTTGTCACAATGATTTTTCTCCCAGGAGGCCCCTTGGCTGAAATGCAAATGTGACCACTTCCTCCCCGTTGGCCAGTCCTGAGCAGCCGGGGCTGCTGGGGGAGGGGGCTCCAGGTTCCTATCCCATCCCCCTCCCAGGCATACCTCGGGGTGGGGGGTGGGGTCAGGGACCTTGCCCTGAAGGCCGGCCTGTTCCCCCGCTGCCAAGGCCTGGCTGCAGGAGCAGCCGCTCTTTAAACACCAAGGAGTAGGTGGCCCTCGCTGCATCGCATCCACCCTCCTGGTTGTGGGGCCGGAGCATTCTTTTGAAAATGTTAATTGAATGAAGCCAACCTCCAGTGACTTCCCAGTTCCCTGGGAACAAAATCCACCTTCCTTGCCGCGGCCAGCGAGGCCCCGTGTGGCGCGCATGCGTGGTTTCCGTGGCCTCACTTCTCACATGGCTCCACCACACACCGTTCCCAAGCTTCCTGGAGGAAGCGGCGCTCTTCCCCACCACAGTGCCTTTGCACGTGCATGTTCTGCTGCCTACGCCGGTTCCCCCGCGGCTGGGTCCTTTGCATGTTACCCTAAGCCTCACGGCCTTGACCAAGCATCAGTTTGCTGCACACTTCTTGTTGTGTGTCTCTCTCCGTGGGAATACAGGCTCCACCAGGACTGTCACTGGGTGTATTTCTGTGGAATATAATCAGTGCATAGCCTAGGACCTGCTCAAAAGGAACAGAATGGGGAGAGGCTGGACAGAATGGATGGGGGGATGGACAGGTGGGGTGGGTGAAGGGAAGGAGGAAGGCAGGTGGGAGTGGGGGAGGAGAGAGAGAGAGAGACTGCCCCTGTGTTATCACCCATCCAGAGGCAACGTAGTGGGCTGTCTACTCCGTAGGCTCTAGAGAGTTGGAATCCCAGCTCTGGCCCTCACCAGCTGTGTGACCTCGGACAAGTCACTCAACCTCTCTGAGCCACAGTCTTTCATCCTTAATATAGGGAAGATGATGATGACGAGGGTGGCGACTGTGTTCCAGAAGTGATTGGGATGCCAGTCGGATGGTTCACCTTTTACAAGTCCTTAAGGCCAGAGTTGTCTTCAGCAAGAACTGGCTTTTTACAATTCTTTTTCTTTCTTTTCTTTTCTTTTTTTTGCTTTTCCCTCTCCCAACCTTTCAACTGCCACGGGTTCCAGTCCACGGGATCCGAGAAGTCACCCTGCAAGAAGAAGATGAAGAACAAGAGAAACAGAAGCCGACTTCCTCCCAGGATTCGCGCTCCAGACACCGCGAGAGGTTCTGGGAGTGGAGAACAGATACTTCGCAGGTCAGACAGCCTGCAGCTCAGTCACAGGGGAATTTGTCCCAAGTTCCTGAAAAACAGCCAGGAAAAACAAAACAAAACAAAAACACTGAGAAATAAACAGCAAGAGGCTTTCTGTCTCTGGAGCTGTCACGTGGGGCGGCTACAAGTTGTTCTTTTCTGGTTTTGTTTTTTTTCCCCAAAACTGAGATGGCTGGGAGCTGGGTGGGCAGCCAGCAGGTACATCCAGGCTGACAGCAATGCACACATCAGGACCACACAAAACTGGCCCTGCCCGCCCTGGGTACATTTCTTCCTGGCTGGGGCCCCTTCCCACGGCTGGCGCAAGTGCATCTAGCCAGGTCCCGTCCCAGCTCTCACACTTCTTAGCTTGCGTGGCTTCGTGTCCCTCTGAGCTGCAGTCTTGCCATCTGTGTAATGGGTCTCATCTTGTGTGTCTCAGGAGAGCGGTGGGAGAAAGCAGTCTTGCAAGTGAACATCAAGGGGATGGTGGCAGTGGTGGTGGAAAAAAAGCAATTTCCTTGTTCTGCTTTTGAGGCTGCTGAGCAGGAGCTTCCTGCATTTTGTCTGCGTGTTAGTTTCTTCCTTAGCATGGCTGTAACACTTTTGTTGTTGTTTTTCATGTTTTGTTTTTGAGATGCAGGGAGACAGATCTCTAAGATACCGGCTGCAACAGCCAGGGTTAGGCCGGGTCAAAGCCAGGAGCCAGGAACCCAATCCAGGTCTCCCACGTGGATGGCAGAGACTGACCACCTGAGCCGTCGCCTGCTGCCTCCCAGAGCCTGCACCAGCAAGGAGCAGAGCCGGGACTCGAACCCAGGCCCTCTGATCCGGGCCCGTGGGCAGCCCCAGTGGCGTCTTTAACCACTGTGCAAAGGCCCACTCCAGTTCTCGTGTTTCTAAGACCCCTGCTGGAGATGTCAGGCCCCAGCGTGCTGGAGCTCTCTGGGGAATGGCCCTAGCCTGTTTTCTTCTTGCGCTCCCGTGGGAAAGGCCGCCCCGCCTCCCTGGTGGCTGAGGGTCCCATCGGCCAGAGCATCAGACAGGTCCAGCTCCATAGTCCAGGGCCTGCTCTCTGCAGCTCCAGCCTTTGCAGCCCCCTACTCCCACCTAACCCAGCACAAACCCTGCTGGGCGGGCAGGCAGCCACAGGGACCACAGCCCCAAGCTGCCTTGCACACTTGCTGAGCCCCGCCCCGCCCAGTTGCACCACCTCTTCACACCCCCAGCCTCAGTTTGCACGTCTGGGAGATGGGGCGGCTGGTGGCCGCACTGCTTGCCTCATGGGTCATGACCATGACTGTGAGAGCTGGGAGGATGATGTCATCCGCCCCCCCCCCCAGGCAGATGTCACCCCGATAGCCCCAGATGTCTTCCTAGCGGGTGACCTTTGGCGATTGGTGGGTGGGGGTGGGCCCTCCGCCGACCCCCCCCGCCGCCACTGCCTTCCAGGAGGGGCCCAGCCGCCGCTCAGTGGGCAGGGCGGGGCGAGTCCTGACCACATCCTCCCCTTCCTCCCCGCCCTGCACAGGCGCCTGGGGCTCTGGGAGAGCAGCCTGCAGCTCTCTCGGCTCAGTGACCCTGGGTTCAGTGTCCCCCCCCCCCGTCCCCCACCCCCCCATTCCTGTCTGCCTGCTCCTCCCCGAGTGGGACCGACAGCCACGTGGCCGGCTGTGTGTCTGCTGTCTGTCTATCCCTGCTGCAGTGATTGGTCCCGCCCCCCAGTCTCCTTCCTCTGTCTGTCTGGCAGCTGTGCGCAGGTCACCTGCTGGGAGCCCAGCTGCCTGTCTTGGGGACAGACAGGGCTGAAGACGGGTCTGCTGGGGGACCGGGGAAGGCTGCCCCGCTTCCTCGGACCCTCATCTCCCACCTTCACGCGGAGGCCAGCTGCCACACCCAGGCACGCGGAATGGATTTCTGAGGGTGACCCTGAAGCAGCAGGTAACGGGACCACAGCCGCGGCTCCCCATGGGCACTGGCCGCCGCCTTTGCCTAACCTGGCATCTAACCTGGCACAAGCCAGGTCACAGCGGGGGCCGCTGAGGCATCGGGGGCTTATACAGTGAGGCTGGGCAGGGTTGGGGCTGGTGTGGGTGTGCAGAGGGTCACGTGGCGTGGAGGCAGGGGTAGAGCTGAGATGACCCCCATGTCTGTGGAAGCTGGACTCCCAGAAGCAGGGGCTTGGGGAAGGAAGGCAAGTTCCAGGCCAAGCATGCAGTGAGTCACCTGCAGTGACGGGCAAGGGACAGGAGCTGGTGCTGCTATGGGGCCCCTTTGTTGTCGGGGGCAGGGGGGGACACCAACTTTGTGCCATCTTCTGTGTTTTGTCATTGTTACTTCATTGGACTCTTCCACGCGGGAGCAGGTGCGCCCATTTCCCAGATAAGACCATGAAGACCCACGAGCTAGAGCGAGTCCCTTCAGGCGGCTCCACCCGGGGCAGGGGGGGGGGGGCGGGCGACTGCACAGGTATCCCTGCACCTTGCTCCTGAAGCTGGGGCATGGTCAGATGCTAAGAAGCAAAGTGCGTGGAGGAGTGGAGAAGGGAGGCTGAGGAAGCTGCCAGGAAGGAAAAGACGGAGGAGGCCGGGGGTGGGGGAGTGCCTAGCGTGGGGACCTCGGCATCACAGACCCAGGGCAGGGGCACCGAGAAGCCACGAGGCAGCTCCCGGCCTCTGCCTTGCTCCCCGGAGCCAGCGGGGGTTTCAGAAGCACATGGTGTTGTGGGGGGAAATCCTGGTCGGAGGTGGGGGGTGGGTGTCAAGATGCGGCCATGAGACTTCCTAGCTGGTGAACTTGGGCAAATCTCCCTTATCTCCCTGCTTGAGGACTTGGTTTTCTCGTCTGGAAAATGGGAACAAAGTAGCAGAGCTGTTGGGGAGGGCTTCAGACACAGTGCCATACAGGCTGTGAGGGAGAAGCCCCTTTCCATTTTAGACAGCGAGCTGGCCTCCTGGGGACCCCAGGGTCCTTGGCAGGGCGGGCAGGCAGCACAGACACACTCAGCACCCCGAGGGCCCTCCACTGTGGTGGGGGCACCGATGCTCACTGTTGTTGGGGGTGCTGGAGGCTGTCCCATTTCCTCACAGCACCAGGTAAGGCTGGTGGGCTTGTCTAGCCCATTGCACAGATGGGAAGACTGAGGGTCTATGGGGTCACATCCAGGCTCTCTGTGACTCAGAGCCCCAGAGCAAGGCTGTGGGCTATGGAATAGGCAAACACAGAAGATGCGAGTCCTGGGGTGACTTCAGAGCATCCGCTCCCGTGGGGACGAGAGGCCCTGCTCCCCGGCTCCCTGGTCTTGGCAGGGTGTCTGGACCCTGAGGACAGGAGGTGGCCCGAGATCGGGCGGTGGGGGAGAAGGGAGGAGCCAGGCCAAGGCTGAGCCCTGAGGTCCCGGCACTCAGGTTGACTTCAAGCCTAGGGGAGGGGGTGGGGGTGGGGCTGGAGCCTGCCCCGGGGCTCGTGGGGGGGGCAGGGTCGCTAGAGAATAAGCAGGAAAGAGGCAGCTTTGGGACCCCCGTGTTCCCTGCAGCATCGGGGCCTGCCCTGGCGCCTGACGAGTGAATGAGGAGGAGGAGGAAGGGGACCCGGCACCTGCAGCACGCCCCCAGCCCCCGAGCTGGGGCTCTAGCACACCAGCCACTGTGATCTGGGGGCTCGAGTCCTGGCGCCACTATGCAGTGGCCACGTGGCCCTGTGGGAGCCACGGATCCTCTCTAAGGCCCACAGGACGAAGGATCAGAAAAGCAAGGCTAGGAATGAAAATGCCAATCTCCTGGGCACGGTGTGCATTTATTGAGCACCTACTGTGTGCCTCGGGGCTCAGGGGTGTGCATGTGACCAAAGCCAGCATGGTGCAGGAGGGCCATGACCTTGGCCATGACCTGCCCATGGCTCACAGAGGGTTTCTATTATGGGGCTCTTATGTGTTACTCTAACTAGTATGGATAGTGGTCATCTTTACTAGATAGCCGTTAACTAGTATGGGTAGTGGTCACCTTTACCACCCAGGATGCAGGGCACCGAGTCCTCACTGAACAATAGCTCCTGTGATGTCCCTTTCGCAGGTGGGGAAACTGAGACCCAGAGCAGGGGTGGTTTGCCAGGGCTACCCAGGGAGTCGCTTGGAAGGGGAGGTGCAGCGGCTGGTTGGGACGGTGGTTAAGATACCGCTTGGGACATCCACATCCTGCGTCACATGGGCTGGGTTCAAGTTCCAGCAAGCTCCACTTTCCAACTCCAGCTTCCTGCTGATGCACACCCTGGGAGGCGGCAGGTGACAGCTCAAGTGCCCCGGCCCCTCCCACTCCCGTGGGAGTCTGTGATGGAGGCCCCGGCTCCTGGCTTCGGCCTGGCCCAGCCCCAGCTGTTGTGGGCATTTGGGGAGTGAACCAGCAGCTGGGCGAGCTCTGTCTGCCTGTCTCGCTCTGTGTCTCTGCTTTTCAAATATGTTTTTTAAGCATATACATATATATATATAAGATTTACTTATTTATTTGAAAAGCAGAGTTACAGAGAGGCAGAGGCAGAGAAAGAGAGAAATCTTCCATCCACTGGTTCACTCCCCAATTGGCTACAACAGCCAGAACTGAGCCAATCCGAAGCCAGAGCCAGGAGCTTCTTCTGGGTCTCCCACGCGGATGCAGGGGCCCAATCTACTGCTTTCCCAGGCCATCAGCAGGGAGCTGGATCAGAAGAGGAGCAGCCAGGACTCGAACCGGCGCCATACGGGATGCTGGCACTGCAGGTGGCAGCTCTACCCGCTATGCCATAGCGCTAGCTCCTAAACATATTTTTTTAAAGAAAAAGAAGGAAGGGGAAGAAGACAGCAGTGGAGCCAGGGGAACAAACAGTCCCTCCAGGAAGGGGTCTCTCCCCTGCATCACCCCCCCCCCCCGGCCCCTTCCTCACTGCCTTTGCTGAGGGGGAGGGACAGGGCAGCTGGGAAAAAACCCACCCCAAGCCTGGCTCGCAGGTGTCCCCGCCCCCACTCCCACCCTAGCCCCAGGCCAAAGGGACTTTTCACACCAGCTCAAATGAGCGCTCTGAGTAAACCTGGAACTTCTGAACCCACTGCGAACATTCCCCGGGCAGGCAGGGGCCAGGGCCCCGCTGAAGCATGGAGCCCTGCAGCCTCCTAGAAGGAACCAGCCACCCGAATCGTCCCCCAGAGAGGCGGGCCCCCTGCACCCGCCGGCCTCGCCGCCCAGGCCCAGGCCCTTCCCCGCTGGGTGACCACAGATGAGGCTCTGGACCTCCATGTCCACATCTGTTAAGTGGGCTGGCCAGTGCAGGCGGGGCAGAAGCTGCACAGTCACGGAGAGCCTGCAGGGGGCGCATGGGCTGGAATACGGTCCACGAGGGCAGGTTGTTTCAGCTCCTAGAGGCCACGTGCACACAGGCTTAATGAGACAGACAGACAGACAGGCAGCCGCAGCCCCCTAGGGGACACAGGCTGGGGACGGGCAGGGTGCTCAGGTCCTCCCTGGCCCTGGCACACCTGTCCTCAGACAACCACGGCTGCCCTTGGCCCGTGGGCAAGAAATCAAGTGAAAGTGAAGAGCCACGAACACGAGCCCCACCCCTCCCGCTCCTCAGCCCAGCCTGGGGCTGTTGTGCCCATTGTACAGATGAGAAAAACTGAGGCTCAGAGACGATATAGGAGTTAGAGGCAGAGCTGCCTGGCCAGTTTTTTCCCCTACAGCTTGAGAATTTAGTTTAGGTGAGAACTTGCTCTGTGACTCTGGGCAATGCACGGTTCCTCTCTGAAAGCTCTTTGTCAGCCATGTGATGCCAACAAGTACCATCACTCAGTCACTCACACTCGGGGAGCTGATAGTGGGGATAGCCGACACCTCTCGGGGCTGCTCTTTGTATGAGTGGACACTGCAATTCTCACCTCCTCCTCCATCCTTCTTCACACCTCGCAGTGCGAGCTGCATCCACCCTGTGCAGAGAGTAAACTGCTCCGCTCCACCCTGGGGGCTTGGGCTGCAAGACAAAGACCACTCATAAACATAGCAGCAGAGACATTCAACGAATGGCCATATGACAGCTGCAGCGAGGGAGATAAACAAGGAGATTGTTACGCACAGAACCACAGAAGAGACCCATCTAATGCGGGGGCGGGGGGGGGGCCTCTTTGAAGGGACAACATGGAAGTTGAAACCTGAGGGTGAGAAAGCAAAGAAGCAGAGGGTGGGGTAGGGGGGAGAAAGCATTCTAGGCAGCGAGAATGGCCTATGCAAAGGTCCTGGGGTTGGGAGTTGTGGGAATATTGGAGATTTTATCTTCACCACGTGCATAAGGCTCTTGATGCAGTAAATTCAAGAAAGAGGAGTGAAAATGGATACGGTTTAACAGTGGAGCACATGGTCTTCCCCATCCGTTGCCATGGAGTTCTCTCTCTCTTTCTCATTTAGTCACCCATGTAGCAAGAGCTTAGAACACCTACTGTGTATCAGTTGCTGATTAGTCACTGGGTACTCAGCTGTAACCCAGAGATACACGGTTGCTGCCAGATGTCACTCAGAATGTAGATGACAACAGCACTGGCTGTGTGCTCTGGTGGAGGCCTGGACGGGCCCCGGAGGAAGGCATGACTCACGCTCCTGGGACAGATCAAAGGTCTGCAGAGGACGGGGAGGCGACACTTGAACTGGGTGTCGGAGGTCGAGTAGGAGACGGACGGTCGGTCACGGAGGGCACGCGGCTCGGCGGCTGCACCAGCGTGCACAAAGGTGAACCCAGGGGCATGGGGTGTGCAGGGGAACTGTCGGCAGCCTGGGCCCAAGGTTGGGGGCCAGACTTGAATGCCAGGCAGAGGAATTTGGGATTTTTCTGAGTCGTGGAATGACCCGAGTGGTGTGAGGGCTGGGCTGGAGGGGTGTCAGCCAGAGGCGGTGGGGTCAGACCGGAGGACCAGCGGGAGAGCAGGTGGGCAGAGGTCCTGGAAGACCCAGGAGGACCCAGGAGCTCGCCCTCCTGTGTTCCCTCTTGGGAAGTCCCTCAGGCCTGCCAGTTCCGCTTCTGGTGACCTGGTGGCTCTGGTTTCTGGCTCTGCTGGGGAGTCCCTGCTCACCCACCCCTTTTCTTCTGTGAGTCCCTATGGGAAATGGGCCGTTTTACTTTTACCACACCCCTTGCCTTTCACTTTCAACCCTGCAGTCCCTACCTGGGACGCAGCAGGGGAGACGACTGAGTGGCAGAATGCGGCAGATCCAACCCCTGAATCATCGGTGAGCAGTGATACAGGGAAACCAAGAACTCGGGTTCTTTCCTGCTGAGGAACAAGGCTGCTCTCAGGGCACTGCTGTGGGGCAGGCTCCGGTCTCCGACCTAGACGGCCGCTGCTGTTTTGCGGTGTGGGTCCATCGATTTCAACCGAGGGCAGACGGGGCTCCCCTCACTCCTTGCACTTTCTAGCTCTCAGCGGGGTCCTCTCCAGCGCATGGGTGTCTTCTCCAGCTCCTCTCCCCTGTTGAGATTTTCTCTAAGTGGAAATGTTTTTAATCAAAAAAAAAAAAAAAAAAAAAAGAAGAAGAATCCTTCACTTGATTGATGTCCAACTTATCAGCCTTTTTCTTGATGGTGAGAGCTCTCTGGTAGATGCAGGTGGAGTTCCAGGCTCCTGGCTTTGGCCTCGCCTAGCCCTGGCTATTGTGGACATCTGGGGGAGTGAACAGGGGTGAAAGATCTCTCTTTCTTCTCTATTTTAAGAAAAGAAGTGCTATCTGCTCCCAAGGTCAGGAAAATGTCACTCTCTGCTTTCTAATCTAGATGAAACATGTAGGTCAACAGTCTATCTAGAACTTTTTTTTACATAAAGCAAAGCACCAAGACTTCTTTGATTTTTTAAGATTTATTTATATATTGGAAGGCAGAGTTACAGAGGCAGAGGCAGAGGCAGAGAGAGAGAGAAAGAAAGAAAAGAAAAGAAAAGAAAAGAAAGAAAGAAAGAAAGAAAGAAAGAAAGAAAGAAAGAAAGAAAGAAAGAAAGAAAGAAAGAAAGAAAGAAAGAGAAGTCTTTCATCCACTTTTTCATTCCCCAAATAGCAGCAATGGCTGGAGCTGGGCCAATCTGAAGCCAGGAGCCAGGAGCTTCTTCTAGGTCTCCCTCATGGGTGCAGGGGCCCAAGCACTCGGGCCATCTTCTACTGCTTGCCCAGGTCATAGCAGAGAGCTGGATCAGAAGAGGCGCAGCTGGGACTCGAACCGGTGCCCATATGGGATGCCGACACTGCAGGCTGGGATTTTAACCCGCTACATCACAGCGCCGGCCTTATCATTTCTTTTTTAAACTTAAGAAGTTTTGCAGTATTTCACAACCTCATGGAAACATCCCCAGAGCTCCAATTTCTCCACATCTTCACCAACATTTGCTATTTTAGTTTTTTTTTTTTTTTTTTTTTTTTTTTTTTTTTTTTACAGGCAGAGTGGACAGTGAGAGAGAGAGACAGAGAGAAAGGTCTTCCTTTGCCGTTGGTTCACCCTCCAATGGCCACCGCGGCCGGCGCGCTGCGGCCAGCGCACCGCGCTGATCTGATGGCAGGAGCCAGGAGCCAGGTGCTTTTCCTGGTCTCCCATGGGGTGCAGGGCCCAAGCACCTGGGCCATCCTCCACTGCACTCCCTGGCCACAGCAGAGAGCTGGCCTGGAAGAGGGGCAACCGGTACAGAATCCGGCGCCCCGACCGGGACTAGAACCTGGTGTGCCGGCGCCACAAGGCGGAGGATTAGCCTAGTGAGCTGCGGCGCCGGCCTTAGTTTGGTTTTTAAGATCAGGTGTAAGGTGCTATTTCACTGCTCTTTGATGCACATTTCTCTGATGACCAGTGATGCTGAGCATCTTTGAATCTTGTTAGCCATTCGTTTAGCTTCTTTGGAGACGTGTCTATTCGAGCTCTTTGTCCATTTTTAAATTGCGTTATTTGCAGGTTTTTTTTTTAAAGATTTATTTATTTATTTGAAAGGCAAAGTTACACAGAGAGAGGTCTTCCATCCACTGGTTCATGCCCCAACTGGCTCCAACAGCCAGGACTGCACCAGGCCAAAGCCAGGAGCCTGGAGCTCTGTTTGGGTCTCGCACATGGGTGCAGGGGCTCAAGCACTAGGACCATCTTCCGCTGCTTTTCCCAGGTCATTAGCAGGGAGCTGGACCGGAAGTGGAGCAGCTGGGACATGAACCAGGGCCCATATGGGATTCTGGTATTCCAGGTGGTGGCTTTACTCGATACACCACAATAGCAACCCAATGACAAATAAGTAAATCTTTTATAAAAAAATAAGTAAACTCAGCAAAGTTGTAAGATATAAAACCAATGTTCAAATATTAGCTGTGTTTCAATGCACTGTCAGGAAATTAATAAGACAGTTCCAGGAGTCGGTGCTGATGTGTGGTGGGTGAAGCCGCTGTCTGCAGATGCCAGCATCCCATATGGGTGCCAGTTCAAGTCTCAGCTGCTCCACTTCTGATCCAGCTCTCTGCTATGACCTGGGAAAGCAGTGAAAGATGGCCCAAGTGCTTGGGCCCCTGCACCCGCATGGGAGACCCAGAGGAAGCTCCTGGCTCCCGGCTTAGGATCAGTGTAGCTCCGGCTGTTGCAGCCATCTGCGGAGTAACCAGTGGATGGAAGACCTGTGTGTGTGTGTGTGTATGTCTCTGCCTCTCTGTAACCCTGTCTTTCAAATAAATAAATCTTAAAAAAAAAAAAAAAAGCCAATACTACACAAAGCAGACCATGGATTTAGTGCAGTTCCTAGTGAACCCCCAGCCATCCTTTCTACAGCTAGAAAAGTCCATCCTAAAATTTATGTGGACTCTCAAGGGCCCCAGGGTATCCTAAACAATCTTGAGATGGGCCAGCGCTGCGGCTCAATAGGCTAGTCCTCTGCCTGCAGCGCCGGCACCCCGGGTTTTAGTCCCAGTCGGGGTGCCGGATTCTGTCCCGGTTGCTCCTCTTCCAGTCCAGCTCTGCTTTGGCCCAGGAGTGCAGTGGAGGATGGCTCAAGTGCTTGGGCCCTGCACCCACATGGGAGACCAGGAGAAGCACCTGGCTCCTGGCTTCAGAACGGCGCAGCGCACCGGCTGCAGCAGCCAATGGAGGATGAACCATTGGAAAAGGAAGACCTTTCTCTCTGTCTCTCTCTCTCTCACTGTCCACTCTGCCTGTCAAAAAAAAAAAAAAAATCTTGAGATGAACAGAGCTGGAGGCCTCACCCTTGCCAGTTTGTATTTTCACAGATCCCACCTGGGATGCCAGCGTACAAGCCGGTGGCTTAACCTGCCGCACCCCGGTGCCGGCCCCTCCTCTGTTATTGGATGAACTCATTGTTTTCATGGAATTTTTAGAATGAAACAAATAATTTTACTTTCTTTTCCATCGATATGCTTTCAATTTCTTTTTGCTGCTCCTTTGTTCCAACTACAACATCCAGCTCTTCTTAGGAGGCGGAGTGGGGGGTGTCTTCCATCCGCTGGTTCACTCCCCAAATGGCCACAACAGCCAGAGCTGCGCCGATCTGAAGCCAGGAGCCAGGACGTTCTTCCAGGTCTCCCACATGGGTGCAGGGCCCAAGGACTTGGGCCATCTTCCACTGCTTTCCCAGGCCAAAGCAGAGAGCTGGATCAGAAGTGGAGCAGCCGAGACTTGAAGTGGCACCCATATGGGGTGCTGGCACTGCAGACAGCGGCTTTACCCACTACCCACAACACCGGCCCCAGTGGTGTGCACTCTTATCAGTACCCTGAGGGCCAGAATACCTGAAATATCAGAATATTATGAAAGCAAGGTCATTTAGTGCGATCTCTGGCCTGTTGGGTGTTTTCTGTTAGCATAGGGTATTGAATCTTGCCAGATGCCAATTGTACAGCTGCTGAGGTGGCCGTGAGATTTTTGTCCTTTGCTAAAGTGAGATACTACGCTGATGGATTTTTTTTTATTGGAACCATCTGTCATTCCAGGGCTAAATCCTGCTTGGTCATAGCGTATCATCCTTGTATTGTATTGTGCTGTCCAGTTTAGTTTGCCAGGATTTTATTGAGCATTTTTCATTGGTGTCTTGGATCTTTGGATTGAGTGTGGAGGGAATCTCATGAAATGAACTTGGAAATGTTCCCCCGTCCTCAGCTTTCTGGAGGCGTGTGAAAAGAATTGGTGGGAATTCTTTCAGTGGTTGGTATAATTCACTAATAAGGCCAACCGGTCCCAAAGTTTTTCTTTGTTGGGATGTTTTTTGTTTTCAGATTAAAAAAAAGGATTCATTTGTGGTGCCAGTGCTGTGGCGCAGTAGGCTAAATGCAGCTTCCTTTATCATGGTGAATTGCCTTTGTGTGTGTGTGTGTGTGTGTGTGTGTGTGTGTGTGTTTTGTACAGGATAGTTTTGCTGGATATAAAAGTTGAGGTAGGCTTATTAAGACTTCAGCTTTTAAATATATTGTTTCATTGTCTTTTCTACCCTACTTTTTTTCTTTAAAAGATTTATTTATTTATTTGAAAGTCAGGGCCACACAGAGAGGAGGGGCAGAGAGAGAGAGAGAGGTCTTCCATCCGATGATTCACTCCCCAGTTGGCCGCAACAGCCGGAGCTGCACTGATCTGAAGCCAGTAGCCAGGAGCTTCTTCCAGGTCTTCCACACAAGCCCAGGGGTTCAAGGACCTGGGCCATCTTCCACTGGTTTCCCAGGCCACAGCAGAGAGCTGGATGGGAAGTGGAGCAGCCGGACCTCAAACCAGCACTCATATGGGATGCCGGTTCCTCAGGCCAGGGAGTTAACCCACTGCACCACAGCGCCGGCCCCTACCCTATTTTTCCATTGAAAAACTACCTGACAGTCTCTTCTTTGAAGAGGAAAATCGTTCTTTGTGCATTTTAAGTATGTGTGTATATATATATATATATACATAGTATTTAATTTTTAAAAAGATTAGTTATTTTATTTGAAAGTCAGAGTTACAAAGAGAGAGAGAGAGAGAGAGGAAGAGACAGAGAGGTCTTCCATCCTCTGGTTCATTCCCCAAACAGCCAAAATGATCAGGGCTGGACCAGACTGAAGCAAGGAGCTTCTTCTAGGTCTTCCACATGATACAGGGGCCCAAGGACTTGAGCCATCTTCTACTGCTTTCCCAGGCCACAGCAGAGAGTTGGATTGGAAGTGGAGCAGCCAGGATTCAAACCGGAGCCCATATGGATGCCAGCACTGCAGGCGGCAGCTTTAACCCACTACGCCACCGCGCCAGCCCCAGCAATTTATTCTTTCCATTCTTCCCGTGATGCATCTGCAGGCCAAGGCCAACTTCTCACTGTGAGAAAAGTAGTGCTTCTGTAAACATCTTAGGACACGCCCCTTCTACACTTGGGGAGGGGCTTCTTCAGGAGCGACGCTGGGAGTGAAATCTCTGGGTCTTCAGGCAGGCATGTCCCACGGCCCATGTTCAGCGAGTTTCCACACCAGTTTCCACGGGCGACCGGTGGGAGTCCCGTTACATCACATCTTGGCGACACTGTGGTAGCGGCAGGACTTGAGTCTTTGCCAATCTGATGAATCGAAGCGGCGTGTCATTGTGGTTTCTATTTGCATTTCCCCGCTGACTGTCGAGTTGGGCGTATTATTCCCTATGGCACTTGCTTCTGTCTGATTTCTCAGCCCTCGCTTCTCTGCCTCCCCTGAATCTCCCCGAATTTGGCCCAGCTTGGAGCCCGTGTGACCACCACCTCCAGATCGTTTCTCAGCCTGGGACCCAGTGGAGCGAGGTGGCCATGGGTTTTGTCTGTCTGTCTGTCTGTCTCTCTCACTCACACACACACACACACACACACACACACAGCACATCTGCAGCACAGATGCATGAACCCCCACCCCACCCCCATCCCTGCCCACCTCATTGTAGAGACAAGAAAACAGTGGATCAGAGAAGTTAGCCAGCCTGCCCAAGGGCACACAGGCAGGACGTGGCGGCCCCAAGGCAGGTGCACCTCACTTCTTTGTGGGAGGCCGCCGAGGCCAGTGGCAAGGTCTGGGAGGGCAGAAGTCTTCCTGCGGGAGACCCACCTGGCCGTCTGATCCGCAGCTTGGGAGGAAGCCAGGGCAAAGAGTCAGAGTCTCGGCTCGGAGCTGCGGGGGCAGAGGAGGAGGGTGTGATGGAGAAGTTTCCAGCTTCCGAGGCTGATGGGGCCCACAAGGGGCGGGCTTACTCTGCTGGCTGCTGCTAAATACCCCTGGATTCCCCAGTGAGATGGTTAAACCTCATTCTGTCTTTCAAAGATGCTGGGAAAGAGCCATTGTCTGCACTAGGGACACAGACAAAAAGCCAGTTTGATGCCAGCATGTCACAAAGCCCCTCTCCCCCACTTGCCTGCCTTCCCTTTTATTTCTTAATTATTTATTTATTTCAAAGGCCGAGAGAGAGAGAGAGGTCCCATCTGCTGAGCCTGGATTCGAGCCCATGTGTTCTGGCACGAGATGCAGGCGCCCCCACTGGTACCATAACCCTGGCACGGAGCCACCAGCTCCTCCCTGCTACAAAAAAAGGCAAGCTCCTCTCCAGCTCCTAGGAGGCGTGGGCAGTTGGTAGCTGCTCGCGAAGATTGAACCACTGTGTTTTGCTTTCCTTTTATTTAGTTTTGGCTTTCATTCTATTTAGTCTTGGAGTGAGCTGGTCGTTTTGTTCAGGAAGCATTTGTACAACATCCTCAATGTGGCATGGAGCATTCTAAATGCTTTGCAAATATGAGCCCACAAGCTGGGGGTGGGGGTGGGGGGTGACGCTGGTGTTGAGGCATCGCCTCCCGATCCAGCTCCCTGCCTATGCGCCTGGGAAGGCAGCAGGTGTTGGCCCAAGTGCTTGGGCCCCCTGCCACCCATGTGGGAGACCCAGGTAGAGTGCCAGGCCCCTGGCTTCAGTCTGGCCCAGCCCTGGCCGTTGTGGCCATCTGGGGAGAAAACCAATGTATGGAAGACCTCTCTCTCTCTTTCTCTCTCTCTCTCTCTCAACTGCCTTTCAAATAATCTTTTTTTTTAAAGTTTGCATTATTTCAAAAAAAATTTTTGCACCAGAATAAACATTCTTTATTCGGTTTTCCATCAAGTAACCCTTGGATTGACTAAATGGATTTTCGCAAGAACCCTGAGGTGGGGATGGCTGTCATTGTCCCCATTTCTCAGATGAAAACCCTGAGGCCCACAAAGGTTAAGTCACTCAGGCTGTAAATGGCAGTGCTGGGTTTTGCACTGAGCCAGCCTAGCTCCCGGGGCTGTGCTGGAACCAGGGTGGGACATGTGGACCTTCTGTTATCTTGGCAGGGAGAGAATCTTTTCCTTTGACACGAGTTTACTGGAGTGAGAAAATCAAAGGAAACGTAATCTAACCAGCAAGTAAATAATAGCATTCATGAACACCTTGAAGGTCCTCAGTGGGTGGCAGAAGTTCTGGAACATTCCAACACAGCCACAGGGTTACAGCAGGTGAACAATGAACGTAGAGTTTAGAGGAGGGGAGGAGGAAAGGCCCACGAGGAGGCCCCAGCTCATGCAAAGACAGAGGCATGGCCGAGGCCCCTGGCGCTGGGGAGATGTGAGTCATACAAGGCCCCCGGACCAGTAATAGCAGGAACTCGGCCCCCTGCTGCAACTCTTCACACCTCCCAGGGCACGGTCACACCTGCTTTCTCACGGGCTCGGCCCAGCTGGCAGGGGCACAGAGCATGACCGTCCCCGCTTTGGACGTGAGCGCTGAGGCCAGGGCGCTGGGGAAGAGCTACTGTGTGCTCCAGGTCCGTGAGGCTTCCAGTCCTGCGCCCGCATCTCTCCTGCACTCTCTCAGCTTATCTCAGGTGGCAAGCAACAGAAATCGACTTCAACATGGCTGACCGTGTGCTCAGTGCGTGAGAAGTACGAAAGGGGGGCATCAGTAGCAGCTAGATCCAGGCGCTCCAGTGCTGTCTTAGGACCAATCTTTCCAGACAGGCTCTCTCCAAGTGGTGACAAAGATGGCTACCAGCTTCCAGCAGGTACTCCAAAAACTACTTCGTTGTTAGAGTCCTAGGAAAAATATCCCAGGACTGCTCTCATCAGCCTGTCCTGGCCAGCCACATGGAGTGTTGTGATTAGTCAGTGGCCCACCACATGGAGTGTTGTGATTGGTCAATGGCTAGCAAATGGAGTGTTGTGATTGGTCAATGGCCAGAACATGGAATGTTGTGATTGGTCAGTGATCAGCCACATGGAGTGTTAGTGATTGGTCAGTGGCCAGCCATGTAGAGTGTTGTGATTGGTCAATGGCCCACTTGACCCCACATCGAGTGCTGTGATTGGCCAGGACTCCACTGTGTAGAGCAGAGGGTAGAGTCAACTCTACCCAAATTACCAGAGGGAGCTCTGACTTGAGCACTTTATAAGAAGCGGGCGGAGAGGGCAGGGCACCAGAAGCAGCAGGTGCCAGCTGTTCATCACCAGAGCCGACCGTCTTTAGGCAGAGCTGAGGAATTTGGAGAGGAGTCTTCCATCTGGGGAAAGGAGTTTGCATTCTCTCCGCTGTTAAATGGAGCCGTTGTGTGTCTGAGGGGTATGTGTGCCGGTGATGCGGGCGGCAGCTTAATGTCGGCCCCCGTTAGCGGCGTTGTCCATTTTAAAGTATGTTAGACACAAAAGCACAAGGACGGCTGTTATTACTTAAGGTGACACTGAAGTTAATTTTTTGAGTGAGTTCATTTATAAAAAATACATTAAATTGGGGCTGGCTTTGTGGCGCAGCAGGTTAAGCCACTGTCTGCAACACAGGCATACTGTATGGGCACCAGTTTGAGTCTCAGCTGCTCCAGTTCCACTCCAACTCCCTGCCAATGCACCTGGGAAAGCAGCAGAAGATGGCCCAAGCGCTTGGGTCCCACCCACTGGGAGGACCCATTAGAAGCTCCAGGCTCCTGGCTTCAGCCTGGCCCAATCCCAGTTGCTGCAGCCATTCGGGGAGTGAATTAGCGGATGGAAGATCTCTCTTTCTCTTTCTGTAACTCTGCCTTTCCAAATAAATATTTTAAAAAATATATATATATAATGGCCGGCGCCGCAGCTCACTAGGCTAATCCTCCGCCTTGCGGCGCCAGCACACTGGGTTCTAGTCCCGGTCGAGGTGCCGGATTCTGTCCCGGTTGCCCCTCTTCCAGGCCAGCTCTCTGCTGTGGCCAGGGAGTGCAGTGGAGGATTGGGCCCTGCACCCCATGGGAGACCAGGAGAAGCACCTGGCTCTTGCCTTCGGATCAGCGCAGTGCGCCGGCCGCAGCGCACCAGCTGCGACGACCATTGGAGGGTGAACCAACGGCAAAGGAAGACCTTTCTCTCTGTCTCTCTCTCTCACTGTCCACTCTGCCTGTTAAAAATAAATATATGTATATATATATATATATATATATATATAAAATCTGGCTGGCGCCATGGCTCACTAGGCTAATCCTCTGCCTGCGGCGCCGGCACACCAGGTTCTAGTCCTGGTTGGGGCACCAGATTCTGTCCAGTTTGCTCCTCTTCCAGTCCAGCTCTCTGCTGTGGCCTGGGAGTGCAGTGGAGGATGGCCCAAGTGCTTGGGCCCTGCACCCGCATGGGAGACTAGGAGGAAGCACCTGGCTCCTGGCTTTGGATTGGCGCGGTGCACCGGCCGTAGCGGCCATTTGGAAGGTGAACCAACAGAAGGAGGACCTTTCTCTCTGTTTCTCTCTCACTGTCTAACTCTGCCTGTCAAAAAAAAAATACATATAATCAATAATAGTACCCATTATGCACAAATAAAGATGGCAGACATTTTGAAAGCAAAGAATGCTAGAGCCTTTGGGTCATTCTAGATCCTTCTAGAATGTTCCAGATGCTCTATGTTCTGTGTCCATCATGGTGGTTGCTCAGGGCTTGCTCCAAATCTCCTCCTGAAATTCTCAACAAGAACCCTGGAGGCAGGCTTTCCTGCCTGCACTTAGAAGGCTCAGAGAGGGCAAGGGCCTGGCCCCCAGCCCCTCAGCTGGTGGACTGGACTTCCGGGGCCCCATAGCCTGTGCCCTTTCCCGCTGCGTCTTGGGTGATCTCGTTAGGGAGGTCACGCTGAGCTCTTGGGTAGGGCCAGAGGAGGCACCACAGGTGCGTGTGGGGAGTCTTCCCACCTGCAGTCAGCCACGACATCGAGGAAAAACCACGGTCCCAGAATCTGTCATCCCTCCGGGCTGTGGCTGCACCTGCTACTCGGGGTGACGTCTGAGCCTGGGCAGGTGCCCCACTGGCCTCTGGCTGGCCCCTTCCTACACAGACCCAGAGATGGAGCGGGAGCGGGAGGACAGGCACAGTGCCCAGAGGAGCCTGGCCTTGCAGACCCAGGGTGCGCGCACACTGCTCAAAGAAGCCCGCTCTGTTCTCCCCAGGGGCTCCCTGCCCCCCGGGGAATTAAGCGTATGGTCCCCGGTGGGCTAACCTGGGCTCCGTGACCGACTCGGAAGCCTTACTGTTGGGCTAAGTGTAGGTGTTCCGCAGGGGGCTAACCTGGGTGTGTTATTCAGTAAGAAGCCAGCTCACTGGGAGTACGGGAGTGAGCACACAGCCGCCCAGCGGTCGGTCGAGCTGCTGGCCAAGGCAGTCCCCTCCCCCTCTCTCTGCTGTTCTCTTTATTTATTTGAGAGACATGGCAAGAGCTCGTATCCTTTGGTTTACTTCCCGGTTCCCCTGCAATGGCCGGGGCTGAGCCAGCCCCAGAGCTGAGAGTCAGAAACTCAGTCCAGGCCTCCCACGTGGGTGGCAGGGGCCCAATCACTTGAGCCCTTGCCAGCCGACCCCCAGGAGCTGCACTGGCAGACGCTGGAGCCAGGGCCCCGGATGTAGGACGTGGCCGTCCTGACTCACGTCTTGATGCCTGCACCAAACATCTGGCACCTCCTGGATTTTTTTTTTTTTAATGTTCAAGTTCACACGAGCTACACTGCTGGTTCGTGCCTGTGCCCAGGGGGAGAGGGAGGAGATGGGGGCTGGGAGGAGAGGAAGGGGCCATCTTGGGACGAATCAGCCATCTGGAGGCAGAGGCGGGACCCTGGGCATCATCCACACATCGCTCAGACGCTGAGAATGGGTGGCAGGTCTGCCCAGGGAGGCCCCCAGCCCAGGCTCATGGCCCTGCCACTGTGTATCTCTTGCAGGCTCTCGGAGTCAGCATGCAACGTGGCTGGGCTGCCCTCTTGCTCCTGCTGGTGCTCCAGGGCGGTGAGTAATGGCCCCTCCCCCACCCCCACCTCCCACGAAGCTGGCCTGCTGGGCTCCGGGAGGTGACCAGAGGCCACCAACATTCATTTCCTGGAAGCTGAGATGGGGGAGGGGGGAGAGCTCTGGGACCCAGAAGTGTGCACTTGAACCCGGGGGCCTCAGGTCTCCCAGTCTCAGTAGGGATGGTGGGTGTGGAGGCAGCTGCTGCTCCCAGCCTTGGCTGAGGGAGGAAGTCCTGCCTTTGGTCTAGCCTCAGTTCCTCCTCATGTAGCAGCCACTGGAGCCTGCACGGTGCTTGCGTCCCCTCCCTCCACGGGGCTGGTGGCGGGGCTGGGGGCTGGGGCTGGGGCAGTGAGACCAAAGGAGTCGAAGGCTGGGGGACCACAAGAAGCTGGCAGGACAACAGCCCAGCAAGGGGGTGCTGCCCGGGGATGGTGATCCAGGAGGTCTTCCTGGAGGAGGGGCCTGTGAAGAAGTCAGAGGCTGGCCCAGGGCGAGGAGGAACCTGGCGCGTCTCTGCTGACTCATTGGCATTTTTCTCTGGGTTTTACCCAAAGACCCAGTGCCTCAAATAACTCCCTCGGGAAACAGCTGGCAGGCTCTGTTTCTCTTTCTGACTGGCCGGTCTCTCTGTCCCAGCTCTAAAGTGCCCCATGGGGGCAGCCACCACAGCACCCCCCCACCCCGCCATCACCACGTGGCAACAAACAGCCAGCACCTGCTGTATACCAGGCCCTGAGCAGCTTGCGCCCATCCCCCACTCCCGCCCTCCAGGGGAGGCTCAGCAGAGGCCGGCAGAGGACAGGGGACAGGTCCACAGCCACACAGCCGGGCGGTGGCAGAGCCGTGGGGGCTCCTGACCCTCGGCCCCTCGGTCCTGCTGGAGATGGGGTCGTTTCTAAAGGATGGAAGTGCATTTCTCACTGTCCTGGAGCCAGCAGCTTCCACGTCTGGCGGGCGCTGGGCCTCTGCTTCCGGGGGGGCGGGTGCCTTGGGCGTTGGGTCCCTTCTGTGGCAGGAGGGACTGAGGGCAAAGGGGAGTGGACGCCGGGTGCCTCCAGCCCTTGGTGAGGTCACCCAGCCGTGCGTGCACGTTGCCAGCTGCCAACCTCAGTGGCACCACATTGATGATTAAATCTCAACATGGGAATGATTTATTTATTTCCAGCTTATTTGAAAGGCAGAGAGAGAGAGAGAGAGAGAGAGACGGAGAGGGAGGGAGGGAGATCCCATCCATTGGTTCACTTCCTGGATGCCTGCAGTAGCCAGGGCTGGGGCCAGGCTGAAGCTAGGAGTCAGGAACTCCATCCGGGTCTCCCCTGTGAGTGGCAGGGGCCCAAGTCCTTGAGCCATCTCTGCTGCCTCCCACGGTGCGCACCAGCAGGAAGCTGGAGCAGTAGCAGAGCCAGGACTCCAACCCATGCCCTCTGAGATGAGCTGCAGGCTTCCCAAGCCCCACCCCTCAACCTGGGAAGCATGGGGGACGCTCAGGGAGGCTGTGGCGTGGCCCTCTTCACCAGGCTTTGCTGCAGTTTCTTGAGTGGCTGCCCCATGCAGGCCCCTGTGGGTTGCCTGGGTGTGATCCGTCTAATACTGCCACAGCTCCTGGGGCACCTGTGTCACCTGCCTGGGGCTGGGGACAAGGAGCAGTTCTGAGTCGCAGGTGCACAGCCACTGTGTGTGCTTCCTGCTGTGCCCTGCACGCTGTCCCGACCCCGGGCGTCTCTGCTCGGTGGACACAAACTGTTTTATTCTTGAGAGAGAGAGAGATCCCACATCTACTGATGCACTCCCCAAATTCCTGTGAACAGCTGGACTGGGCCAGGCTGAAGCCAGGAGCCCGGAACTCAGTCCAGGTCTCCCACATGGGTGCAGAGACCCAAACCCTTGGGCGCTCACCCCTGCCTCCGAGGGTGCCCATCAGCAGGGAGCTGGAGCCAGGAGCCAGGTACTGAGCCCACGTCCTCTGCGGACACGGGTGCCCTCACTGTGGTCTCAGCCTCAGGCCTTCACTCTCTGCGGGGTCTGAGTCGCTTCCCTGTTGCTCCTTCCTCAACACTCTGGCCCAAGTTTGGTTCAAACCCTGTCCCTTGATGGCCCGCAGCCCAGCGAGGGGTGAGCCAGCCACTGGGAGCCTCCTGCACTCTTGGGTTTATTTATTTATTTGAGTTACAGAGAGGGAGAGACAGAGAGAGCTCTTCCATCGGCTGGTTCACTCCCCGAGATGGTCGCAACAGCTGGGGCTGGGCCAGGCTGAAGCCGGGATCCAGGGCCTCCAATTCAGGTCTCTGATGTGGGTGCAGGGGCCCAAGCACTTGGGCCATCCTTTGCTGCCTTCCTGGGGGCATCAGCGGGCAGCTGGACTGGAAGCGGAGCAGCCAGGATGGGATGTGGGGATCACAGGCGGCAGCTTAACCACCCCTGTGCAGAAGCCCCGGCCCCCAGCCCTGGGTTGAGTGTCTGCCCGAATGAGTGCTCTTTTCTCCACAAAGTGCCTGAACGGGCCGGTGGGCAACCCTGTAAGCCTCCCTGGAGGAGGAGGAACATCCCCCCAACCCTGGAGTGAGATGCATGTCCACACGTCAGAGCCTGTGGTGGTGGCTGCCTGGAGGCTTGTGTTGAGAGGGATTCTGAAGCCACGTTGAGGGGCAGAGAGTGCTGTGATCGATTACTGATGTCTGCCATGGGTGTGGGTGTGAGGAGTTCACACAGACTTCCCTGGGCAGCGGCCTCAGCGGCGTGGCCTCATCTCAGAGCCTCAGTATTCTGGTCTGTGCACTGGGTGTCGGAGCAGGCAAAGGTCGTTCCCAGCCACAGAGTTCTTGGCTCTGGATCGAGGTTCTGCCCCCAGAGTGACCCCCCAGGAAGGGAAGATGCCCCCACCTCCTGGATCTTCACCAGCCCAGGAAAAAGCCACTGAAAGTGGGTCTGCTTGGAAAAGGGAACAAGCTTCTAGTACGGGGCGGGGGGGTGGGGGCAGGGAATGCTTCAGGCGCTTGCATTTGCCCAGCAGAACTAAAAACAATTGCATGCTTTTTGGCCAACGTTGCCAGGCGCCAAGCCTGCAAGGGTGCCTGTCTTTTAGAACAGAGACGAAGAGCGAGGGGGCGGGGTCACCAGACTGCCAGGGAGCCCACCCATCCATCGATGGCCTCTTGGTGGTGGTGCGGTTGTGAGCAGTCGGGGCTTCTAGAATGTTCTCCCCCTTTGCAGCACCGCCCGTGTGGCCAGCTGCAGGGCAGCGTAGGTGCCTATGCCTTCTCAGGGCCTTCCTGCGACTTCATGGGGGCTGAGCGCTGTCGTGCAGTGTGGGCGGCTTCGGGGGCCATCCTGTGGGGAGCTGGACGGGACACTGCCCCAAGGGACAGTGGGCTGGGGCTCAGGGCAGCTCAGTGCACTACGCTTCCTAACAGGAGGGCCTCGTCCCCATAGCCGGCCTTGACCTTGAGGTTCCTGCAGGGAATTCCTTGGTGGTGAGGACCCCCGTGCTGCAGGCCGACGTCTCACTGGCCCCTGGGTCTCCATCTTCATCCCTTTAAGGCAGTGGCAGTGGGGGAGGGGTGCTCCCAGCCCCTGGGCAGCCCCTGAGCCAGGCTCTCTCTACCCCGACCCTCCAGGCTGGGGCTGCCAAGACCTCACCTGCTACACTGATTACCTACAGACGGTCACCTGTGTCCTGGAGACCTGGACCCTGCACCCCTGGCTGCTCACCCTTACCTGGTAAGTGGCTAGGCCTTGCCAGCCCCACGGGTGCTACTCAGGGTTCCCACGGGGCCTCAGGAAACCGTGTATCCCATACATTCTAGGGCAGCTCAGGCTATAAAAAAATAGATGCCTTTTATTCTGTTACCTATTCATTCATTCATTTATTCATTCATTTGTTCAAGACACACTGATGACTTTGCTGCCAGACACTGCCACAGGCACCAGGGATCCAGCAGGGCCCAGGGCTCCCCTAGACCCCACACAGCCGGGTGGTATCTGGGAGAGAACAGCTGCAAACCCCGGATCAGCAAACGGGACACCTGCTGGTGCGGGCAGGTGCGGGCAGGATAGGGCCTTGCATGGCCGGGTGCAGAGCGAGTGGCACGGGGCAGGCTCTGCTGCGGCCAGGGTGGGCAGAGCAGGTCCCTCTGCATGAGAGGGGGCAGCCCATGAGCTGGGGGAGGGGCCGTGCAGGTGCAGACACCCTGGCCGGGGAAGGCCCCATGCATGTGCAGAACAGCGAGGAGATCAGTGTGAAGGGGGCAGCAGGAGCCCGGGAGAGGGGGAGCTGAGCAAACCAATTTGTTTCTTTGAAAGGCAGAGAGAGAGAGAGAGAGAGAGAGAGAGAGAGAGAGAGAGAGGTCTTCCATCCACTGGTTCATCCCCCAAATGGCAGCAACAGCTGGGGTCGGGTCAGGCTGAAGCCAGGAGCCAGGAACTCCATGTGGGTCTCTCATGCTGGTGCAGGGCCCCGAGCACTTGGGCCATCTTCTACCGCTTTCCCAGGTGCATTAGCTGGGAGCTGCTGGAGGAGTGGAGCAGCCGGGACTTGAATGGCACCCATAAGGAATGCTGGCATCACGGGCACTGCTTAACACACTGTGGCACCATGCCAGCACCAACAGGGAGTTTTCAAGTCCCCAGACTGCTCTGTGAGAGGAGTGGATTTCAGAGAGGGCAAGCGAGGCAGGGACCCCATCCAGGCAGCCGTCCCCTGGTCCAGGCTGGGGGCTTGGGGAGCATTTATTCATGAGTGCCTGGTCCCCTGGAGGCGAGCGAGCTGAGCCTATCACAGGGCGTCCAGGATGCTACAGGGGCGGGGACTTGCCCCTGAGCCCCGAGCACCCCCCGGCCTGCAGCTGTGACCGGCCGCTGTCTTTGAAGGCAGGACCAGTATGGAGAGCTCCAGGACGAGGTCACTTCCTGCAGCCTGCACAGGTCTGGCCACAACGCCACACACGCCAGCTACACCTGCCACATGGATGTGTTCCGCTTCATGGCCGATGACATCTTCAGCGTCAACGTGACGGACCCAACTGGCAATCACTCGCAGGAGTGCGGCAGCTTCATGCTGGCTGATAGCAGTGAGTACCCATGGACTCCAGGAGGGGCAGAATCTGGGTGCCCCACCGTCCCTGTCCTCTGGGCGCACTCTCTCCCCGCTCCATCAAAACCAGTGTGTTCTATGCCCTCCCCACCACATACTGTTCTGCTTTGTGGAGGTGCTACTTTTTACTAAGGTGTGATGGGTTGATACTTGGTTGGGTCTTAACCCCTAAGGGAAGCAGCAGATGTACTGGGCTGAGGCCAAGGACTTCTGGGCTTCAACTGTGGCTCAGCCCCTGCCTGTGTGAGTGACCTTGAACGAGGCACATCCCATTTGTAGAGGGAAATCTTTCAATCCGGACCCTCTGGGGTTCTGTCCCCAGGAGGCGAGTGCAGGGCACTGAATCACCAGGAAGAATCGTCTGAGTCCCCTCCCTCTCATGAGCTGCTGTGAGGCCTGGGACTTCCCTCCAGGGTGGAGTGGGCACAGAGGGTTGGGGACAGGGGAACCTGGCCAGCAGAGGTAGTTGTGTGTGCAGGCCCAGAACCAGGGAGGGCAAGGAAGGCTGGAGAGGTAGCTTTGGTTTGAAGTCTGTCCGTGCGTGTCCATGTGTGTCTGTGCCTGTCCACGTGTGTCTGTCTGTATGAGGAACTCCAGAGAGTTCACAGAGGGGTGGATACTTGGCACAGCACTTAGGCCCCCTCTTGGGACACCTGCATCCCAATCAGGGTACCTTGCTTCAAGTCCTGGCTCCATTCGCAACTCCGACTTCCTGCTAATGCACACCCTGGGAGGCAGCAGGTGATGGCTCAAGTAGTTGCGTCCCTGCCGCCCATATGGGAGACCGGAATGGAGTTCCCAGCTCTTGGCTTCAGCCTGGCCCAGCCCTGGCTGTTGCAGATATTTGGGGAAGGAACCAACAGAAGGAAGATTCTCTCTCTCTCTCCCTCCCCTCTCTTCCTTTCAAGTCAATAAAAATCTATTTTTAAAAAATTTGTGAAAAAAATGGAATTAAAAGACAAGTTTATTTTGGTGTCAAAAAGGCCTTTGAAATCCATGCATACAAGGAGTCTTTAAAATGTTAATGGAAAATATTTGTTATTTAAAAAAATGCATGGACTTCAAAAATGTTTTGCAGCAAAATAAATTTAACAATTTTTTTTTAATTCGGGAGGGAGTGCACCTGTCTGCTGGCTCACTTCCCCAGGTGCCCCAGTGCTGAAGCCAGGAGCTGGGAGAGCTCCCACTTGGGTGGCAGGAACTCACTGCTTGAGCCATGACCGCTGCCTCCCAAGAACTTGCAAGAAGCTGGAACCAAGGGCCGGAGCTGGGATTCAAACCCAGGCCCTCCACCTTGGACACTGGTGCAGTGTCCTAACTGGCAGCTTCACCACGAAGCCAAACGCCCTCCCCAGAGTTGTCTTCCAATTCCATTTCCCCACCTCTCTGAAGCCTCTTTCTTACGTGTGTGTGTGTGTGTGTCGAGCATCGAGAGAAAAATGGAACTAAAAAATAAAACTAAAGAATCTGAACATTCTTTCTCAACCTGAGCTCCATCAAGGTGGAGTCTCATTCACTGGGAATGGCGATGCCGGCCACTGAGCCCATAGCCCAAGGACAGGGTGCATCTGGACTCTGAGCCCATAGCCCAAGGACAGGGTGCGATGCTGGCCACTGAGCCCATAGCCCAAGGACAGGGTGCGTCTGGACTCTGAGCCCATAGCCCAAGGACAGGGTGCGATGCTGGCCACTGAGCCCATAGCCCAAGGACAGGGTGCGTCTGGACTCTGAGCCCATAGCCCAAGGACAGGGTGCGATGCTGGCCACTGAGCCCATAGCCCAAGGACAGGATGCGTCTGGACTCTGAGCAGGTCAGTGAACTCTTTTTAAGGTTATTCACTGCAGAGAAGTGGGTGCCCCAGGGAAGAATTTTTTAGTAGTAGCAAATGCAAAGAAATCAGGAGGAGACAAAACAGGGATGCCTAATGACTTCCCGTAGAGATCCTTGCAAAATTGTGCACTTGCTGAGAGTGAGAAGTAGCAGTGTTTTCGGGGTGGAGGAGGGCCCTGGTAAAGCTTTCGTGGGCGTTTTTCTGCCAATGTGTTGGCTGACTTCCTCAAAACCCTCTCCTAACAAGCAAATATTGTGGTTCTGTGTCCCTCTGGCAAATGCCTTGAGCTTCCCCCCCGCAAGCTGTGGCCATGACCCTGGCTCTTGCTTCCACTGGATTACGCCTGCCTCTTGGTAGCCGTTGATGTAGTCATGCTTTGTCTTCAGGATTGTACCGGTAAAGCCATGTCTCACATCCTGTTACACCTCCTGGGAGAAATCCTTCAGAAACTTGGTCCCACTTGCTATCTAATTTCTACGGACGGCGCTGCTCTTATCTGCAGCTTCTCTGTGGGGTCACAGCTGGGGCACCTGCTGAGCAGAAATGGCTGCTTTAAGCTTTAGGTGGGAATTGTGTGAGCTGAATCCGTTGAGATGTGCAGGATGTTGGCTGTGCATCTTCCTAGAGTAGGACACAACCCAGCGTGAGATGGATTTGTTCCTCACCCAGTGATGTGGCGCTGCTGCTGGCTATCTGTCTGTCGCCTGCTGCTGCTTTGGGCACTGTCCCCATCAGCTCTCCATAAAGCACCGGAGTCGGCGCCATTCTTCTGTCCTAAATTGACCGAAAGTTGGGTGCTTAGTTTATTCTAATTCTAGCAGAATTCCCGTTGCTTTGACAAGGGCTTTTTTCAAACTTGACATCTTATCTTTCTCTGTATCCCAACCTGGAGCCTGTTCACACGTGACATAAGGAGACAGGATGGGTTTGGTTTGGTGCAAAAAAAAGTTTGAAATCCATGTGTAGTTTTTATGTAATAAACATTTCCATGAACTTGTTGAAGACTCCTCTTCTGTGTGTGTGTCAGTGTGTGTTTGTGTGTCTGTGTGTATCTCTGTGTGTCTGAATGTGTGTATATCTGTATGTGTCTCTGTGTCTGTATGTCTGAATGCATGTGTTGGGGTGTCTGTGTGTGTGTGTATCTGCATGTGTATTTGTGTGTCTGAATGTGTGCGTCAGTGGGTGTCCATGTGTATGTGTCTGTGTGTCTGAACATCTGTGTATGTGTCAGTGTGTGTCTGTATCTGTGTCTATGTGTGTGTATCTGTATGTGTCTCTATATGTATCTATGTGTGTCAGTGGGTGTCCATGTGTGTGTGTCTGTGTCTCTGAATGTCTCTGTGTGTGTCACTGTGTGTCTATATGTGTCTGTGTGTCTGAATGTGTGTCTGAATGTCTGTGTGTGTGTTAGCGTGTGTCTGTGCGTCTGTATGTGTCTGTGTGTCTGAATGTATGTGTCAGTGGGTGTCCATGTGTGTGTGTCTGTCTGAATGTCTGGTATGTGTCAGTGTGTGACTGTATGTGTTTCTGTGTGTGTCAGTGGGTGTCCATGTGTGTGTGTGTGTGTCTCAGTATGAATGTATGTCAGTGTGCATCTGTATCTGCATGTGTGTCTATGTGTCTGTGCATATCTGTCTGTGTCTCTGTGTCTGTGTGTCTGCATGTGTCAGTGGGTATCTGTGTCCGTGTGTGTGTCTGAATGTCTGTGTGTGTGTCAGTGCGTGTCTGTGTCTGTATGTGTGTCTGTGTATATCTGTATGTGTCTCTGTGTGTGTCTGAATGCATGTGTCAGTGGGTGTCCGTGTGTGTGTCTGTGTATCTGAATGTGTGTGTGTCAATGTGTGTCTCTATGTGTCTCTGTGTGTGTCTACGTGTGTCAGTAGGTGTCCATGTGTGTCTGCGTCTCTGAATGTCTGTGTGTGTGTGCAGTCTAAACAGCCTCAGAGTCATACACACACACACACACACACACACACAGAGGAAGAAAGAGAGGAGCTAGGAATTATTTTGGTCAAAAAGTCCCATCACTGAAGTAGTGACACTGACAGTACCGCATGGACTGTGGCGTCCGCAAACGCCCGCCTCCTGCCACGGTAGGCCCCACGGGAGCCCCCGTGTGTGTCAGAAGCTCGGGCAGCTGCAGAGTGCCCTGTGGTAGCCCCAGAAGCTCTTCTACTGATGTGGCAAAGCTTCGTCCAGGGCCTACTGTGTGCTGGGCGCTGTTATTCTAGCAGCTGGGGCATGGGTTGAACCAGGGGGACTGCTGAGAGCCCAGAGCTGGAGGCAGACAGGGGACAGAGCAGCAGAGGAGTCATGCAGCCCATCGGGGGTGGCAGACAGAAAGGGGGGGTCGTAGGGGCAGGGCCAGGTCTGCCGCTGCTGCTTGCAGGCCCCTTGCCCTTTGGTCCCTTGAAGTCCCCCCCTCTGTGACCCTGCTCCTGGTGAATTCGATGCCCTAGGAGAGAGGCAGCGGGGGTGGGGTCCCACTTCCCAGGAGAGGCAGTAGAGGTCCAGCCCGTGCTCTGCGCTGCTCAAGTTCAGCATGCAAATTTAGGATGGAGCAAAACGGGAACTTGGGCTTTGAAAGTGACGCAGTACCGGCAGGGACCAGAGGAGCTGGGGACAGTGAGCCGCACCCACGGGGTGGCCAGCCATGCACACCGGGGCCCTTCTCACTCATGGCGCAGCCTCTGACCCCTCGGGGAAGCTGGGGCCCAAGGCGGCCGGGGCCGTGTACAGAGCCGGCCCTGCCACTCAGTGGGTCTGAGCTTTGGGAATTGGAGCAACTGCACCTGCACCTGCGTTTCCAGGCTGCGGCTGGGTTTTATTCCTGGAAAACCTGCCTCATCTGCACTCCTGTGGGCCCCTGAGTCCTGGCCTCTGGCTTTCTTTAAGGACAACCCCCAAACTCCACTGCACGTGGGTTGAGTCCCTGCCTGCCTTGCACCCTGCCTGCCTTGATCCAGCCTGAATCTCCGGTTTCTCAGCCAAATAAACTGAGACCCAGAGACGGGGCTGCTCAGGGTCCCTGGGTCTGGGTCACTCACCTGGATCCCCTCCACATGGGCTCAGGCGTGGGCGAGGGGCGGGACTCACACTGCCCATCACCAGATCTTTCTCACCTGCTTTATCTTCTGGGGGTTTCTCCTCCAAGTCAAGCCTGCACCCCCTTTCAACGTGACTGTGACCTTCCTGGGATACTACAATGTCTCTTGGAGCACCGATTATGAAGACCCCACCTTCTACGCGCTGAGGGGCAAGCTGCAGTACGAAGTGCAGTACAGGAATCGGGCCGACCCCTGGGCTCGGGTGAGGGCCGCGGAGGGCAGGGTGGGGGCGTGGGAGGAGGGAGGGCAGGGCCTCAAAGGGAAACCGAGGACACCCCCCATGAGCTGGGCTTCTCCCGGCTGCCCTGTCCTCCCCTCTCCCCGGAGGAGGGTACCCAAAGGGGAAGGGGTTGTCTCTGCCGCAGGCTGCACCCTGAGCCCTGAAGGGTCAGGGGAGAGAAGCTTCTTCCTGCTCGGTGCAGCCACAGGGGGGAGCTGTCGACACGGAGGACGGCCCAGGGCTGCGGCGTCCTGTGTTTAGGCTGCTCGCTGCTGGGAAACGTGAAGAGGGCCTGTTATTTAGAACAGTCGTGGCTGAAGGCCCTGGCTTGTTAAAGATCTTCATAAATGCCCTAGTGTAGGATGTTGTCCCTGTCACACACATGCATACACGCACACACACATGCACATGGATATGCACACATGCACTCACACATATGCACATACACAATGCACCCGCATGTGCACATGCATGCAATCATATGCACGCATACTCATACATGCTGTGCACACACATACACATGTACACACGTGTGTGCATGTAATCACGTGTATGCACACCTACACATGCATGCATGCAATGCACCTACACAGTGCACATAGTACATATACATGCAATCACATGTATGCACACACCTACACATACATACATGCATGCAATGCACTCACACACATGTGCATATGCACATATGGCACAGGACTTGCAGAAGCAGAGGTGTCCGTTGCTGTAGACTCTATACGCGTAGCTGTAGACTCCCAGAAAGACCCCCTGTTGCGAATGTCCATGTCTGCTCAGATGTGTGTCAGTGGAGAATGTCTGGGCTGTTAAAGAATTCCAGAATCCCACCGACTGGATCGCTTCCACTTAATCACTCCCAGGAGAGACCCCAATCCCAGGACATCCCCAGTGCCTGCAGGGATGGTCCCGGGGCGAGTGGGGCTCCAAGACAAAGAGAGCCAAGTGTATCACGGGCCATGCGGGGGCAGCGCTGGCTGACAACAATGCATGCACTGCCAGCGCCCAGGCTGTGCCCTGGGGCACCTGGGGGAGACTTCTCAGCCTCTCTGTGGGGCGGGGCCCTGACTGGTGCGTTCCTCCTGGCAGAGTCCGGGGAGAAAGCTGGTCTCAGTGGATTCCAGAAGCGTTTCCCTCCTGGCCCAGGAGTTCCGCAGAGACTCGAGCTACGAGCTGCAGGTGCGGGCGGGGCCCCAGCCTGGCTCCTCCTTCCAGGGCACATGGAGCGAGTGGAGCGACCCTGTCGTCTTTCAGACCCAGACAGAAGGTGGGCGTGCAGCTGGGGGGCGGACACCCCACTCCTGGTACAGAGTCCTGGTCCGGGTCCTGGTCCCAGAGGCAACTGCCCGACACTTTGGCGCCCCCTGCGGGCCGGGTCCTGGGTGTGGGGCTGACTGCTGCCTCTCGTGAATGATGGTGTCCATTCTGGGACACCCTGGGAGACACCAAGTCCCTTATCTGGCACCTGCAGCCCCGCCCCCTTCCCTTTTACTCCACCCCAGACCCATTGGAGGTTGGTCCGGTTTAACCCCTCGCTTGCTTCCCTCCTTCCCAGAGGCTAAGGGAGGCTGGGACCCTCACCTGCTGCTTCTCCTCCTGGTTGTCATGGCCCCCATCCTTGTCTTCTTGGGCCTGAAGATCCATCTGCCTTGGAGGTGAGGCCGGGCGAGCAGTGACGTGGGAGGGGTTCAGCCCCTCTGTGACTGGGCTGGTGGGGGACAGGCCTGTCAACCTGATGCCCATGACAGCGAGCGTGACAGCAAGCAGCTCCCGTGTACCGATGCAAAACATTCACTGCACCCTCTCAGTGGCCCTAGGAGCCAATGAGCACCACAGTTACCTGCGTTCTTACAAATGGGGAAACGGAGACACAGAACTGTCAGGGGCCTTGTCAGAAGTCACAGCTGGGGCCTGGAGGAGGCGGATGGACACCCTGCGCTGCCCACAGTGGGCCTCAGCTGTTCAGGGACTCCAGCCGAGGCTTGTCCTTGATCTGGCTCACGACTTGGGTTTCTGCTGCCCATTGCCACTGAGCGAAGAAGGCTGCTGGTCACTCATGCCCCAGCCGCATGCGTGCTGCTGCTGGAGCCTGGCACTGCACCTGCTGTTTGCTGAGCAGGCACCGGGCATGGTGCTCTGCAAATGAACCCGTTTTGTTGGTCTTCACCTGGATCCTTAAAGACAGAGGCTCTAGAGGAATGTGAGACAAGGAGGTCGATGACAGCTGATCCTGCTGAGCACTGTGCTGGATGGATGCTGGGTGCTAGGTGCTAGGCGCTAGGTGCTGGGCCTTCGCTCTTTTTTTTTTTTTTTTTTTGACAGGCATAGTGGACAGTGAGAGAGAGAGAGACAGAGAGAAAGGTCTTCCTTTTGCCGTTGGTTCACCCTCCAATGGCCGCCGCGGCTGGTGCGCTGCGGCTGGCGCATCACGCTGATCCGAAACCAGGAGCCAGGTGCTTCTCCTGGTCTCCCATGCGGGTGCAGGGCCCAAGGACCTGGGCCATCCTCCACTGCACTCCCGGGCCACAGCAGAGAGCGGGCCTGGAAGAGGAGCAACCTGGACAGAATCTGGCGCCCCGACCGGGACTAGAACCCAGGGTGCCGGCGCCGCAGGCAGTGGATTAGCCTATTGAGCCACGGCACTGGCCATGGGCCTTCGCTCTTGAATCCAACCCCTAGCCCCGGGTGGGGGGCTCTCCGCCCATCCCTGGCTGGAGATGAGGAAGCTGAGGCTCAGTGGGGCAACCGGCCGCCATGTCCTTCAACTCCACACACTGTCAGGAAGCCATGAGAGAGTCTCGCTGCTCCCTTGCCCAGGGAGAGAAGGGAGGTGCCTGGGCTGTGTCTTAGGAGAAAGCTAGGGAGTGTGCGAGTGGGAGGCCAGGCTGTCCTCTGCGTCTGGGTGCTATCGGGGCCTCACCCCCTCCCTGCCTCCCTCCCAGGCTATGGAAGAAGGTGTGGGTGCCAGTGCCCAGCCCGGAGCAGTTCTTCCAGCCCCTGTACCAAGGCCACAGTGGAGACTTCAAGGTGAGCAGCCCCCCCACAAGGAGCCCCAACACCCCCCTGCCCTAGGACCCCAACTCCACCTTGTGGGCCCAGAGCATCTGGGTCCCAGCCAGGCCTCAGTTTCCCCATCTGCAAAGTGCAGACCCTAATTCCAGGGGTGCAGCATTGACATCGGACTGGGCCGGGATCCTGGAGCAGCCCCAGGCCACAGAGCCAGGCTAGGGCAGGGGTGAGCCAGGAGGTCCCTGGTCCTTGGCAAGGTGCCCTTGGCCTGGAGGGGGAGCTGTTTTCTTGGAAAAGCTCTGGCCCCGCCCACAAATAGACCACTACCCCAGCAAGCTCAACCTGGCTGCTGCCCTCCACACACACCCTGCACCCCCATTGCTCAGGTGTCACCCGCTGGGCTCCCGCACAGCGAATGTGGTAACAGGGCCGGGACAGGCAGCCCTGCCTCCCTGGGCTGAGCCTAAACATCAGACAGCGGGGACCTGGAGCAATGATTAAGCACCTTCTGTCTGCCTGGTGCTGCCTCCCAGCAGCTCCTGAAGGACTGGGACAGGAGCAGGTGCGCCATCGTCCCCAGTGTCCCCCATGCAGACAGCGGAGCTCAGGCAGGGGCAGGCACTTTAGTGGGGCTGGGAGGAGCCTGGCCCCCAACCCACACGGGACCCCCCTCGCCCTCTCCTCTTCCCCGACGTGCAGACGCCATGGCGACTCTAGGTTAATTTTACCAATGCTCAGCCACCACCTGTGCACGTGGGCAGACCACTGAGGGCTACACTTCCTGCTACCAGAGGGGAAACTGAGGCTGATGGGGTGGGGCAGCGGTGGGGACCCACTGGCCAGGGCACAGTATAGCCGACATTGCGCTCTCTGTCCTTACCCTCTCTCTCCTGGTGTCTTGGTGCCCTCTGGGTCCCTGTCTGTCCCCAGACCTCTAACTCAGCCCCGCCCCATTGCACACCTCTCTCTGTTTCTCTCTCACAGAAATGGGTGGGCACACCCTTCAGTCCCTCCAGCCTGGCTGAGGGACCCTGGGCCCCAAGGGTGAGCTCGGTCCTGGAGGTGCAGGACCACGAAGACCACTCCCTGCACAGTCCTGCCAAGGGCCCGGGACCTACGGAGCTGCCTGAGCCGGCAGGGCTGGAGACAGACGGGCCTGAGCCGGGCCCCACCATGGCCAGCAGCCTGGGCAGCTCGGCTGACAGCCAGGAGAGGGACCGGCCATACGGCGTGGTGTCCATCATAGACACGGTGACCGTGGTGGGCGCAGAGGGGCCCTGCACTTGGCTCTGCACCTGTGGGGACGACGGCTACCCAGCCCTGAACCTGGATGTCAACTTGGAGGCAGGCCTGGAGCCCGAGGACCCGCCGGTGGGCTCAGCAACTGAGGCCCTCCCTTGCCACTGGGTCTCGGCCGGTGGGCCGGGGCTGGGCGGCTCTGGGAGTGGCCTCCTCGACAGGGTCAAGCTGTCCTTTGCCGGGGAGGAGCCCTGGGCCTCCAGCCCTCCCTGGCAAGGAGGGCCGCCTGGAGGCGTCCCCCAGAGTGAGGCGGGCTCACCGCCCGCAGGCCTAGACATGGACACATTCGACAGTGGCTTTGCGGGCTCAGACTGCGGCAGCCCCGTGGAGTGCGACTTTGCCAGCCCCGTGGACGAGGGGCCTCCCAGGAGCTACCTCCGCCAGTGGGTGGCCATAGCCCCAGCACCTGCAGGCCCTGGGCCCCAGGCCAGCTAAGCGAGGCTGCGTGACCCTCTGGGGCTAGTCCCGCTGCTGGGCTGCTGGCCACAGGACAGGGATGCCCTGGACTCCGGGGCTTGGCTGTGGACTTGGCCTCTGCCTGTCGGGACTGCTGGGGGACACATCCACATGCCTGCACGCCTGAGTGCTGTGTGTTTCCTGGGGGAGCACGCAGTGTGCCCAGGGCTGTGCCAGGTGTCCCGTGACCACACGGGTGTGAATGGGAGTCACCCACTGCCACCATACCCAGCCTCAGTCTGCAGGTCCCGCCTCCTGGAGCCCCTGGCATATCCCTACTCATCGCAAGGGCAAGAGGAGGGATAGTTTCAGTAGGGTTGGCCACCTGGTGGCCACCTGGGCTGTGCCACCTGGGACAGGCATGACGCCCCGTCGGCCTCTGGGCCCGAGTTTCCCTGTCCCACCGCGGGGGACGTCGGAGCGCTGGTTCTGTGTAGTGGGCAGCCCCGAGACCACGTCAGCTTCCTGCCTTCCGCGCGGGCCGGGACCGGGGAGGTGCCGGAGGTGGGTGGGGGCGAGGAGCCCAGGCAGCCGCAGCAGCCTGGGCGCGCGGGACTGTCCCACCTCGCACAGGGCCACATGGGGGGTTTCCAAGCTGCACAGCCGGCCGCCTCGTCTCTAAAAACAGCCCCTCGCCCACCAAGGTTTCCTTTGCTGTCGCCTATTTAAAAAAAAAAAAAATCCCCTATCTGCACAGGAGAAAATATTCATCACGCGCCAAGCATGCGCCAGGTGCACGCAGCGGGGCGGGGTGGGGGGGCACGCGGGGTGGAGCCTGGTAGTGCAGGGGTAAGGGGCGGAGCCCGGCCAGAGGGGGCGGGGCCCCAGCCTGCGGCCCCTCCCCTGCCTCCCAGTCAGTCCTTCTGAATTCACTCGGGGGCGTTAGTGGGGACTCTGGCTATTCCTCCGTGGTTTCCCAGAGCACCCGCGCAGTTAGGAAGCTATGCAGATGCTTCTTAAAAACCTTTTGAAGGTGGCACGCTGGCTGTCAGGTTGGGACAGGAGCTAGATGAAGGTACCAGGCATTGCGTAAAAATCATTATCTTTTCTTTTTTTAAATCAATTGGTTTGTCCTGCGTGGGGGTGGGGGAACCTAGCTTCGAGGTGCCTCCGGTTTTTCAAGAGCAAGTTGAAGCCACAGAAACCTTGACTTAGCTCAGGTGCCCTAGCCGCACCTGCCTGCGCCCCCCGCCCCCCGCCCCCAGCAGCTTCCCCCTCCTGGTGAGCGGTCTGGCGTGGCTGTGCTTACAGAGCCGGGCCCGGCTGGACGGCAGCACGAGTGAGTTCTGCTGATGTCTCCTCCATGGCAAGAATAGGGTGGGGGTGTGCACGAGGGTTCTTGGTGCTTGGCATGAGACTGGAAAGTTCTAGAATGCCAGTGGTTTTAGAAATGGGCTGGTGAACCTGGGATCGGGGTGTGTGGGGCTCAGACGGGTGCATGAGAATGGAAGAAACCCCAGTTTCTCCTCGGGGCATGAGCGGCCCACCCAGCCCTCAGCAGCCGAGACACACTGGGGCCAGTGTGTGCTGTGGTCCTCACACCTCTGGGGACAACAGGTTCCAGGCACCACCTGAGCTGTGAGCTCCCCAGGAAGCCCGCGGGGTTGTCCAGCCCACAGGGCTGCGGGTGCAGGAACGGGGACACTGGGCAGAGGGACTGGGGCCGGGGGCAGGGGAGGGGAGCTCCTTCCTCGCTCCATCTTTGAAGGGGACTCAGCTTGTGAACAGGGGTGCAGGACATTGAAGAGCTGGGAGGATGGAGCAGGAGGTCAGCTGGCCTGAGAGGAAAGCAACACACTGGAAGGCAGGGTTGGGAGGGAGGTGCCTTCCTAGGAATGGCTCTGGAGTTCCTGGGTGCAGCCAGACCTGAAGCCCTAGTTCCCTTGGACTTTTTAGGCACTTGAGCGTGAAAGTCATTAGCTAGTCAGTCACCAACTGTTTCTCGCTTTTGGTTTTCTGGGCACAAGGTGGATGGTACTTCCTGGTCACACATCCTAATGTGATCCCAAGGACATTTCCACCTCGGTTTCAGAGACAAAGCCTCAGACCACGGCGCCGTGTTTCCTGCCTGCTCCCTAGAGCAGGGATGTACGTGACTGCGGTGTCTCCGAGAGTGCATTGGTGCCTGGCACAGAGCAGCCCCTGCACCCGCACTGCACGCGTCACGGCCGAGTAGCGGTCAAAGGGCGGGGACCAGCTGGGAATGCACAGAACCCTGAGTGGAGAGGGAACGAGGGGCCTCCTGGGAGGGCTGTGATGGGGCGGGAGCCCCTCCCCCGGTCAGGGGTGTTCCCCATCCCCGGGGGGCAACAAAAGTGAAGCTTTTTCTTGCAGAAGCCAATGGCCTCAGAGAAGCAGCTGTCTCCATCCGCTACTTGGGTGGGGTCACCGGTCCAAGACAAACCCCGCCCCTACAAGGGGGCGGTGTGAGCGGGGTTTCGGGGCCGGACAGCTGGATTGGAAGAATGGGAGATCCATTTCCAGCTTCCTCCCCCGTGCCACGGGCCTAAGTTAATACCAGTATTACCCAGAAAAGTTCGTGGAAAAAATGAAAAATTAAATTTGAGTGCAAAGTCTCTGAAATCCGCGAATTCCAGAAACTTTTTTGAAGACCCTGCAGATGCACGAATTTCAGATTTTTTGCACCAAAATAAATGTTACTATTTTAAGTATATTTTTTGATTCACATGTAATACTTGTATATTTTTATAGGGAACAGGGTAATAAAGTTATCTTTTAATTCCACTTTCTAGTACCTTCATGTGTATAAAGTGCCCAGAATAAAGCCTTACACAAGGCAAGAGATGGTTGCTCTTATTAGATCATCATTATTTATTTATTTATTTATTTGAGAGGTAGAGTTACAGAGAGAGGGAGAGACAGAGAGAGAGGTCTTCCTTCCGTTGGTTCACTCCCCAAATGGCTGCAATGGCTGGAGCTGTGCTGATCTGAAGCCAGGAGCTTCTTCCAAGTCTCCCACTTGGGTGCAGGTACCCAAGGACTTGGGCCATCTTCTACTGCTTTCTCAGGCCATAGCAGAGAGCTGGATCAGAAGTGGAGCAGCCAGGACTAGAACCAGCGCCCATATGGGATGCCGGTGCTGCAGGGGGAGGATTAACCTACTGTGCCATGGCGCCGGCCCCTATGTTATCATTTTTTTTTTAATATTTATTTTGTTTGAAAGGTAGAGTGAGAGACACACACACACACACGCACACGCACAGAGACAGACAGATGTTCTATACCCTGAGATCTACCTGCTGTTTCACTTTTCAGATGGGGTGCAATAGCCAAGGCTGGGCCAGGCTGAAGCCAGGAGCCAGGAGCTTCTTCCGGGTCTCCCACCTGGGTGCAGGGGCCCAAGCACTTGGACCATCTTCTACTGCTTTCCCAGGCACATTAGCAGGGAGCTGGATGGGAAGGGGAGCACCGGGACTCAAACTAATGCTCTTGTGGGATGCCGGCGTCACAGGCGGTAGCTTAACCCACTGTACCACCACGCTAGCCCCTGTATCATCATCAAGCCAGCTGTCGAGAGTCTCACACAGACATGAGGAAACCAGGGGGAGCCAGCAGGAAACAACTACTGCCTGGTGGCTGATGCCACCTGCTGAGAGGCAGCGGCACCAGCAGGTGCACACTGGCATCTGCTAGAGGCTTCCGCAGGGGAGCCTTCTGTGGCAGCTTCTTCTAAAAATTCAATGAACGCTGACTTTTGCCCTTTGGATGGGTGGACCTGCTGTGGGCGCACAGTAAGTAAGGAGCACATGCAAGCATGCACACACACACACACACACACACACACCTGCATTTGGAATGCCCCTGGCAGAGGCGTGTCCAGGAGCCGAGGGAAAGATGGGCCGACAGAGGCCATGAGCTCACTGACTGGGGGGCTGTTGCAGGCCTGGGGTTGGGAGCAAGGGCTGGGGACCCTGGAAGTGGCTGTGAGTGGCAGAGGAGTGTGATCTGAGAGGAAGGGGAGGAGGGGAGGCCGAGCCCAAGGCAGCTGGGGGATGTTCCAGGGAGCAGAGCTGCACGTGGGAACCCCGGGAGGCCCTTCAAGTAAGATGCTTGCCATCAGGGAAGAGACGGGTTCCTGCTGCTCAGCTTCTGATCCAGCTCCCTGTTAATGTTCCTGGGAAGGCAGCAGGAGATGGCCCAGATCCTTGGGCCCCTGCCACCCACATGGGAGACCTGGATTGAGTTCCTGGCTCAGTCCCTGTTGCAAGCCTATCTCTGTTTTTGTCTCTCTGCCTTGCAAATAAAATCAAAAGGAAGTCGCTGTCTCTACACGCTGAGCAGATGCACGAGGGGTGCTGCTGGGCCCGAGCGAGCTGCACCAATGGCACACTGTCTGTGGTGGGGTAGGTCCCCACCTTCCCGGGGGTGCGTGCAGCTATATGCCAAGACAAATGCAACGCAAAGGGTTCCTGGAGAGGGGCCCAGAGGCTCTGCCGTATCCGCAGTGCTCCAAGTGTTTGAAATGACAGGGTTAACACGCAGGCACTCTCTGTATCTTCAGGTTCCATGCTCCCCTTTCAACCAAAGGGGCATTGAAAATATTCATTAAAATAAAAAAGAATTTACAACTGTACTGAACATGTATGGACTTTTAAATAATTTTTATGTATTTATATTTTATTTGTGATAAAATCTTCCATCTTCTGGGTCACTTCCCAAATGGCTACAAAAGCCAAGGCTGGGCCAGGCTGAAGCCAGGAGCCTGGACCTCCATCTTGGTCCCCTACATGGAAGGCAGGGACCGGGGTGCTTGTGAGAAGGAAGTTGTGTCAGATCAGAGTTGATACAGGCACTCCAACATGGGATGTGGGTGTCCTGAGTGGTGTCGTCACCTCTGCATCAGACCCCAGTCCCAAGGCTTTCCCCTGAACAATACAGCATAACAACCATCTGCAGAGCACTTCCAGGGTGTTAGCTCTGAGTCACCAAGGGTTGATGGACAGCAGCAGGTGCATGTGCCTGGGCTGTGTGCAAACACTGCTCATGTCACACAAGGCACTTGAGCAGCCTGGGCTTTTAGTCTCCACAGAGGTTGGTCCTGGAACCAATCCCTGTGCTTACTTAGCTGCTCTGCCTAAGGAAACAGGGAAAGCAATAAGAGAGGAAGGTGAGACTGCGGAGGAGGGGCGACTCCAAGGGCTTAAAGCCAAGGGTGTCGGGGCCTCGTGCAGGTAGCTGGCCTGGTGTTAGAGGATGCGTCCACCTGCCTCTTGCCCCCTCCTTCTCTGTGTGGCCTATACAGCCTCTTGAGGCTGCTCCGTTGGCCACACCTATTTCAGCCCCTTGGGAGTCTTTTCACCTGGTGGTCCGTGGTTAGCATCTCTCCTCCTGAATCTGAATCCCCTCACAGCCTGGGCACGCACACTTTTGTCTTCCACAGTTGCTACCTTTCACTCGTATTTAACCTGAGGCCTCATCTTTGGCATCTGCCCTGCAGGCATTGCCACTCACAGTTGGTCTACACAGTTGATCTACACAGCAGGGACTCCATTGTGGAGCACCGAGACTCCATCTTGAGAAAACACCCCCACCCTGAGACTGGTTTGAAACTATGATCTAAAACTTAGATGATAATGGACCACTGCATCCCACTTTGCAGAGCACAGAAACTCCCTAGCATGACTGCTTAATACAGACTCACCTGGATTAATGTCATGATTGTATTTTGCCTATGGTCGAGACTGTAATTGGGGGACCAGTGCTGTGGCGTAGCGGGTAAAGCTGCTGCCTGCAGTGCCAGCATCCCATATGGGCACAGGTTCAAGTCCCGGTTGCTGCACTTCCCTGCTTTGGCCTGGGGAAGCAGCGGAAGATGGCCCAAGTCCTTGGGCCCCTGCACCCGTGTGGGAGACCTGGAAGAAGCTCCTGGCTCCTGGCTTCGGATCGGCGCAGCTCCGGCTGTAGCGGCCAATTGGGGACTGAACCAGCAGATGGAAGACCTCTCTCTCTCTCTCTCTGTGTAACTGACTTTCAAATAAATAAATAAATGTTTTTTTTTTTTTTTTAAAAAGAGACTGTAATTGGTATTAGTTTTGCATAGGCTTTAGGTCAGCTTGACCCAGCAACCACGTATTCCCCCTCCCCTCCTTGTGGTTTTCACCTTTATAAACCCTGTTTTGAGCTTCGGGGTTGAGAGTTCTTTAGGGCATGAGCCCACTCTCCACTGCTGGCAACAAAGAACCATCACATTTTATCAATATGCGGTGCTCCCGTTTGCACTCACTCAGGGACAACACCAGTGGCTTTTGAAGACCTTTGTTTAGTCTGGAGGGGAGAGAGCTATCTTGGATGGATAGCTGATGGCTGGATGGTTGGTTGACTGAGTGAAAGGATGGATGGGTGGGTGGACAGGTAGGTGGGTGGACAGATGGGCAGGTGGGTGGATGGGTGGGTGGACAGATGGGTAGGTAAGTGGGGTGGACAGATGGGTAGGTAGGTGGGGTGGACAGATGGGTGGATAGGTGGGCAGGGGGGTGGGTGGGTAGACAGATGGGTGGAGGGCGGGAAGGAGCAGGCCATCCTTGGGCGGAATGGCTGCTGGAATGTGGAGCGGCACTCACAGACTCCACCTCTCCTCAGAGCTGTGTCCCATCCTTCTCTAGGAGACACTGAGCACCCTACTCTGAGCTGGCACTTGGCATCTCTCAGCTCCCCCGCCTCCCTCAAGCGAGATGTTCTACCCCCATTCTGCAGATGGGAAAACCAAGGCTCTGAGAGATGAATGCCAAGACCAGTTCTCCAAACCCACCTTTCTCCCTACACAACAGGCAGTGATCGCGTGGTGTTTCCTGTTTGGAGCTCACATCCGTTATTTCACAACATCTTCTCCAGAAACCCCACTGCTCTTTACACTGGGATGCAACTGAAAGAGCAGAAAAGGACTTGGGCAGGCAGTGCCAGCCTCACCCTCACAAGCCCGCCCTCGTCTGAGGGACCGGGGCCCCGATGCTGCCGGGGAGACTAGGGGTCTCTGGGCCACACGGCCCCAGAGTGGTCAGTGAGAGGAGCTGGAGTGGGGCGCAGGTGACTGGGGAGGCCCACGGGACCCAAGACAGCCCCTGTTCAGCACTTTCGGCTCACAGGCAGGGGAAAGCCCACAGCTGCTAGAACTTTCTATATGTCAACAGACGACAGAAATTGGGATGATTTTTAAAATAGGAATCCTCTAAATGTTTAAAAGGTTCGTAATCAACTAAAAAGCCCTCGATGACATGAGCTGGAGACCCTAAAGGGGCCATTTCTTTCTCCTTCCCCGCCGCCAACCCAGGCCACCAGCGGCTGTGACCTGCTGACGGGGCCGGCCGTGGCCTGGGGCTGGCCACTGTCCCGTGAAGGAGCAGGCCCGGGGACAGCTGGGCTGTGTGGCCCTCCCTATCTACCAGCATCCTCACCTACTCCAGGATGCTACGCCCGGGGCTGGTGGAGCCCAGTGCCTGCTCCATGGGTTTTCCCGACAACGGCCACTCCTGGCTGCTCCAGACCTAAAAGCTAGGAATCCCTAGATATTGGCGATTCTTTAGGAAATGCAGGAGAAATTCAAATACACTTCACTTTAATTATAAAATAAATACAAACATGCCAGGAGGACCACCCTTTTAGATGAGGAAAGAGGCAAAAAAAGAACAAAATGAAATGAAACAGAACTACAGGGACCCTACCCCCACCCCTGTCCCCTCCGTGTGTGGCCAGGCAGGTGGGAGGCAGGGGCGCCCGCAGGAGCAGGAACCGGGGACAGCTGCCTGGGGGACCTCAGGCAGACGCTGCCATGGTGACAGTCTGGAATGTGAGCTGGCCAACACGGGGCAAGCCCTGTGAGCCCCGAACTCCCACCCCCACCGCCCAAGGCTGCCGACAATGACGTCACCAGAAGCTCTGGCAGGCCCCCTCCCGGGCACCTCAGCCTCAGCCTCAGCCCAGCGCAGACTCTCGGTTGTAGCCATGGCTGAGGCGAGGAGACAGCGGCGGGACCACCAGGCTGCACCCCGCTGGGACAGCAGCAAACTCATGGTGTGATGGAGCAGGTTCCCAGGGGCAGGTGGGCCGTGGGCCCCTCTTCCCAGAGCTCCAGCCCCACGGAGAGCTGCCGGCTCCTGTGAGTCTCAGGCACCGGTGGGCCCGGAGGGGAGGGGAGGGGAGGGGCCATCCGCCCGCGCCCTACAGGTGGATCCACTTGTTCCAGTTGACCTCGGGGGGGAACACGCAGCCCAGCCGGAAGGTGCACTCCAGTGTGGGCTCGTAGAAGGCCGTGGGGCACTCGCTGAGGCTGGGGAGCACCTCTGCTTCCTCCTCTTCGTCCACCTTGGGCTCGGAGAAGAGCGAGACAGCCGGGGGCTTCCTCAGGAAGCGTTTCCTGATGCAGCCCAGGAATTCCAGGCCCTGGGGGCACAGACAAGGTTACTGGGAGCCACTGCCCAGGGCAGGGGTTCGCAGGGCGGGGAGTGGTAGGGGGAGGACGGGTTGCTGTGAACTGCATTCAGGGTGCCCGTGGGGTCTGGGGCCACAGCTGCCTCCAGCCGGGTTTGACTGGTCTGCTCATGCACTCAAGTTCAGGAAATAGTTGTTGCACTTCAAGTCTATAGCTCGCTGCGGAACCCTGGGCAGCCCGCAGCCAGGCTGGGGCACAGCTGCACATGGCGGGGAGGGGGGGGCTGGAGACTCACGGCTCTTTCAGCCCGGGGGGCAGCGTGGAGGTGGTGCCGGAGGCCAGGCAGGGAGCTCCGAGCAGCGCGGGCTGAGCAGGGAGACTGCTGAGAGCCAGGGCAGGGCCCCAGGGCTACAGGCAGTGGTGTCTTCACAGGGGGGTTCAGGGGTGAGCGATGGAAGGAAGGGAACTGAAGGGGAACTCACAAGGGGAATACCAGGAGCGTGAGACTCTTGGGAGGGGCCTGGCTGCCCGAGGGGGGCTGCCGTCTTGTGCGTGGAGCCCCACCCCCACTCCCCCGTGCCCCCGACTGAGCCCGCCCCGTCCCCGTACCTGCAGCAGCTCGAGCACGGCCACGGGCTGCAGGACGCCCTGGTAGTGCTGCATCAGGCAGCTCTCGGGGATGCCCGGCTTGCTCATGATGTGGTACAGCAGGGCCTCCATCATGCCCTTGCACACGGGCGTGTTCAGCTGCCCGTCCACCACGCGCCACGGGCGGCTCACGAAGCAGATGCGCTCCAAGTCCCTGCGGGGGTGGGCGGGTGGGAGTCAGGGCGGGGCGGCAATGCTGGCTGGAGTCAGAGGCCTGGGCGCAGGCTGCTCTGGCTCTGACCTCCCCCGCCCCCGTCTGGACACAGAGGGCCGTGACGGCTGCCTGGGAGAGCCACGGCGTGTGGGGACTCACGGATGCTGCAGTGAGCCATGGTCCTGCGCCACCCCACACGCTGGCGGGAAAGGGATGAGGGTCCTAGGTCTGCCGGCTCCCCCAGTGCCCTGGCCCACGGCTGGTGGCCCTCGGCCAAGCTCCCCCAAGGCCTCTTAGGAAGCTCTGCTTCTGGCGCCCGTGGGCTTCCAGGCGTGATTTACTCTGCTATTCAGCCGTGGGCTGCCTGGCTACATGGGGCCCTGGGGGCAGGGCGGGGGCAGACCCCAGGCAAGCTGGACCCCAGGCTCTGACCTTTGTGGCTGGGCCCTGCCAAGGTCCGGGCCACACACACGCCCACTGGAGGTGCCCTCGTCAGCGCCCTGGGGCAGCGAGGGCACCAGAGGGGGCTCTTAGGGGTCTGATGGGGATGGTCCCTCCTGATACACGGGTTCCCATGCCAGCGCCACCTGTTAGCTCTGGACACAGCACTTCCTGTGGCCTGCAAGAGGCTCTCTGGGTTAATCTGGTCTTGCTGTGAGGCCTTGGGCAAGGGCAGTACCTCTCTAGGCCTTTGCTTACCTGTAAAATGGCAGTGAGGACACCCTGGGGGCTGTGAGGAGGACCCAGGGACACGCATGTCAAAGTGCCTGGCGTGCGCTACTTGGGGACTGAAAGAGCAGCTTCTTGCCCCAGACGGGCCAGGGGTGGCAAGCGGTGGGCAGCACCGGCCTTACGCACTGCACCTGCCCACGGCCCCATGTGGAGAAGTGCTGTGCCGGGCCCCCTGCCTGGGAACCCCGAGGACAAACCTCCCCCGCGGCTCACGCCCTGCCCAGGGCCCCCATCAGGAGTCCTGCGCTCACCTTTCCCGGGCTGCCTGCGAACGGCTGCTGGCCATGGAGCTCCCTGTACACCCAGACATGGAGGAAACGCAAGTCAGACACGGAGGAGATGCAAGTCAGAGCCGCAGAACGCGGGAGGGCGTGGCTCTGCCTCCCAGCCCTCCAACAAGCCCGGGCAATGCCGTGGGGCTGCGGGGCCAGGCCATGGAGGCCAAGGCCAGTACGTGCAGCAGCCACTGCAGCAGGCAGCAGCTTGCTGTGGGGCCTCTGCCCTCTAGTGGACAGACAGGAACAGGCACGTCTTAGTCACCTCTCGGGGTTAAGGCTGGGAAAACCGCAGGAAAACCCCTTAGGCAGCAGCGGGCCGGTGCCCAACCTGGGAGGAGGGGATGGGGCCCAAGGGGTCTGGGGCCAGAGGACAGGTGGGGTGAGAGCAGAGCTGGGATCTCAGAACCTTCTAGAAGCAGCTGCTGTTCTTGGCCTGAGGAATGGGGTACTCCAACACCTCCTGGGTCCCCTGTACCTTTGTCTTCAGGAGCTGTGGCCTGCATTTCCATCTTCTCATCTGGCCCAGGCCTGAGGTTGGGGGTCAAGCGCATGTCCTGGAGGGCAGGCCTCTTGGCGGGGGGCTTCTCAGAGCTCTCGGTGCCGGCCTCGCTCTGCATGGTCCAGCTGGCACGCCTCTTGGTGCTCTGGGCACCCTGGGCAGGGGGTACCTGCCTCTCGGGGGCGCCATCCTTGCTGGAGGGCCCCTCCTGGGGTCTGCCTTGGGCATCTTCTCTTGGGACGTCGGTGTCCCCCTCTCGGCCCTTTGGCTGCACCAAGTGCAGGAGCCAGGGCTTGGCAGAGGCCATGGTCACCAGGCGAACGGTGTTTCCACCAACTTCCAGCACCTGATTCTGCTCCAAGAGGTCCTGGAAAAGCAGGGGACACACGGGGTCTGTCTGGGAACCAGAGACAGCCGGGCTTCACACGACACGTGAGGAAGAGCAGCCCCCCTGCCCAACGTGTCAGGCGTCCTGAGCAGGTGACAAGGCCAGCTCCACCAGGACGCCCCCTGGCTGTGGCAGCACCCCTCCCTGTCCAGGCTCGGCATGGTTTTTCAAGAAACAGGTCACACACGTGAACCTCGCAGCCACAGCTGCACCCTCGAAGCCGATATGACCCATGAGTGCCCACCCGCCCGGCAGGGTCCTCCCGTGGGCCCCGACGCCCAGGTTCTAGCAAGTTCTTCTGCAGAAGGCACTATTATTCCCGAGCACAGCCACCTGCAGCTCCTGGTGGCACCTGTCTGCCCCAGCACCTTTCTTTTCATTCTTCTATGGAACCCCATGATGCAGGCTGCAGGAATTTGCCCCATCCAACCGCCTGGAAGCAGGACCCTCAGCTGGGCCGTGCGGGTCGGGGACAGGTGTGTTGCGGGTGCTCACCATCCAGGGCCCCGGCTGATGCCTGAGCCATCACCCCGCCATTGCGGGGCTCTGACACCCAGGCGCCACCTGGTGGCCGTGAGAAAAACCTTCACTTCTCTCTGAGCATCTGCCCACCGCCTGGGGCCACAGAGGCAGGAGACCTGATGGGGCCCCAGCCACAGAGGCACCGCGTGATGTGGCTGCCTGCGCTCCTGGGAACACCCTGACAATGACCAACCCTGGCCTCCACGCTGAGTCTGGGGAAGGAAGCGACAGACTTCCTGGCACAGCCCGCGTGTCCTCCAGGTCTCCCGAGGCCCGGGCGTGGAGGAGAATGCACCAAGCCCTCTTTTCACGCAAGGCTGCAAGGCGGACAGGAATCTGCACCCCACAGCTGCGGCTGACGTCTCACAGAGGCCACAGCAGTCCCGAGGCACCCATCTGCTATCTCATTCTTTTGCGAGTTCCAGGCCAGTGGTGAGTACAGCGGGTCAGGTGTGGGCTGCCAGGGAGTCGCGGGGACAGCGAGAGCTGAGGACACGCATGGGACCAGGGAGGCAGGGCTCCTAACTGTCCACCTGCGCTGCTCTGCAGAAGGTGCCACGCCAGGCCACGCCCCCCACCGGGCCCCTCTGCAGCCTGCAGTCGAGCTGGGAGCCGTGACTCCCGCCTCACCTCCGGCACGGCTCACCTGCATGTAGTCCGGGAACGTCCTGGTGCGCTCCCCTGCCGGCTTCTCCAAGGCGCAGAACCGTCTGCCTAGCTCCTGCCTGTCAACCCCAAAGCAGCCGGCGGCTGCCACGGCTCCCCAGATCTCCAAGGCGGCAGCCACGTCTGCAGGTGTATACCCAGACAGCTCCACCTGGCGGGTGAGCTCTTCCAGGCTGCTGCTGCTTTCCTGAGGGTCTATCAGCCTGGTGAACGTGTCGGGCAGGCGGGAGCCCCCCATGGAAAGCTCTTCCAGAGAAGAGGCTGCAAAACCAGGAGGAAGCTCAGGATTAGCCTGGCGGCAGCCCTCTCTCCCCACCCAACACCCAGGAGGTCACGTTCCAGCACCAACTTGCTGCTGTCCCATAGCTACAGGGTCACCTGCTGGGGTCACACTGGGTCCTGGCAGTCAGGACCCCGCCTGCACTAGGTTCCCCAGCCCAGCACGGTCCCCCGCTGGAGACTGACAGCAAAGGGCCCAGAGGCCGTGGCCTGGGGTCTGAGGACCGTGACTCCAGCACTCTGGAGGGGAGAGCCGGCTGCCCTGGGCCCGCCCTTCTGATGCTCACAGGCTCCTGAGACCCAGTGAGATAGTTCAGGCCCCTCCATCAAGTCCCCATGTCTTTACCCTGATTTCTTATTGTTGTTTTAGTTTTTCCATAAACTTTTTAAAAAAGATTTATTTATTTGAAAAGCAGAGCAACAGAGAGAGAGGAAAAGAAAAGATCTTTCATCTGTTGGTTCCTTTCCCAAATGGCCACTCTGGCTGGGGCTGGTCCCAGAACTCCATCCGGGTCTCCCATGTGGGCGGCAGGGGTCCAAGCACTTGGGCCATCTTCCGCTGCCTTTCCCAGTGCATTAGCAGAGAGCTGGATTGGAACTGGAGCAGTGGGGACTTGCTCTTCCATGGGCTGCCACTGCCACAGGCAGCTGCTTAGCCTAGTGTTCCCAACACTAGCCCCAATGCTAGTTTCTGTCGCTTCTGGTAACACGTGTCCCTGTCAGGACCACATCCGTATGCTGTTACTAGACTTCTGGCAGGCACAACACAGGATTCAAAGTGTGGTTATGGGGCCAGTGCTGTGGCACAGTGGGCTAAGCCTCTGCTTGCGACACCGGCATCCCTTAAGGGTGCTGGTTCGAGTCCCAACTGCCCTACTTCTGATCCAGCTTCCTGCTAACGCGCCTGGGAAAGCAGTAGAAGATGGTCCAAGTGTTTGGACCCCTGCCTTCAGCCTGGCCAGCCCTGAGGCTGGAGGGAGGAAAGGGTGGGATGGAGGAGGAGGAGCAGGGGAGCCCGTGGGCCCTGATACTCCTGTTATGTGCGGTGGAAGAGGCAGAGAAGGCCTGAACCGAGGTGCCAGTAAGTTGTTAAAGCTTCAAAGCTGGGGTAGGGCTGTGGCGCAGCAGGTTAAGCCAATGCTTGGGACACCCACATCATCTACTGGAGTGCTTGGGGCCGAGTCCTGCCTCCACTTCCTACCCAGCTTCCTGCTAAAGCACCTGGGAGGCAGCAGGTGATGGCTCAAGTACTTGGGTCCCTGTCCCTGACATGGGAGACCCAGACGGAGCTCCTGGCTCCTGGTTTCAGCCTGGCCCAGTCTGGGCTGTTACAGGCGTTTGGGAAGTCAATCAGTAGATGGAAAAGCTCTTTCTCTCTGATGGTTTGCCTTTCAAATAAATAACCTTCAAAAATGGAAAAATGTAATCAATTTTCAAAAAGTTTCCAAGGTCATCAAAAAAAAGTGTCTGCATTGCAGGGCACCGGGCAGGAGAGCAGGACGTGAACTGACCACGGTCTCTTCCGGCCAGGGCCACCACGCACTCAGCAAGTGCACAGAAGCCTGGGGCCGGAGTTCTGAAGGTCCCCAGCAGAAACGAAACAGGGACAGCGGGAGGCGCGGAGGCCGGGGCTGCTTTCCCGTAAAACCCGCTAAGTGCACGTGTGCGTGACCCTGACACAAACGACAGGGTGAAGCGGCAGCGCACACGCTCCCACGGAGGAGGTGTGAGACAGCCGCGGAAGGTGGCTCAGGACGTACGCCTCGTGAGGCTGCTGCCAAGGACGGGCTCTGTCTCTGTGTACCCCGGCCTGCGGGTGCCCCCTGCAGGGGCTGGCAGGGCATGCACTCACTGGGGAGCTGCAGGCGGATAGGCGCAGGGGAGCGGCGCAGCCGGAACTTCATGTGGCAGGAATTGACCACAATGCTGTCGTTGGGGCTGAGGCCACGCGTGCTGAGGCCGGGCGCGTAGTAGCCCCGCATCAGCAGGTAGTTGGTGTGGGAGGCCTGGCGGGCTTTCACCTCGAAGCTGCGGCGTTTGCCCCCCGCGCCTTCGTCCAAGTCTTCCTCCTCGTCCTCGTCGTCGTCCAGGCCCCCGTCCTTGTCAGAGCTCCCTTCCTTCCCCAGGCTGGGGAGAGAGACAGTGACACCAGGCCCCGTGGCCTCCCTCCGGGATCTGGGACCTGGCCGCGAGCATGTCCCCGAAGGCCAGCTCAGACAGCTGCTCTGACCCGGCTCCCTCCCCACCTCCCAGGCTCCACCTGCTGTGCCTAGAAGAGCCTGGGAGGCTCTGTCCAGTAAAACCCCTGCCTCCTTTCAAGTCTCAGCGGACCTAGGGCCAATCCCACCTCCTCGCCCGACCCTCCCTGCTGTGTTTCCTGCGGCAGATTCCTAGAGCAGCCGGGAGGCTCCCTGGATGCTGTACTGTACCCCAGTTAGTTACTGATGGGTGACACCTTCTCCCCTCGGGCACCCAAAGCCACTGCTAGGCCCTGCTTACACAACGCCAGACACAAGACCCCCAAACCCAGCCCACTAGGAGGCTGAGCAAACATGACCATGGTGGCGAGGAAATGACCACGCAGAGCCCCGCACAGGCCCCCAGCAGGCCGGGCCCCCCGCTCACCTCTTCATGACCTCATTCTCCACCATCAAGCTGTCCACCACCACAATCTGCTCGGGGATCCTGACGTCCACAGAGATGAGGCCCAGAGAGAAGAGTGTGAGGACGGCCACACAGTGTCCTCCAGGGCCGTCCAAGGAGAAGGGCACCATGTCGCCCGTGGACTCGCTGCCACTATCCTGGTCCCGGAAGGAGAAGCTGTTGGGCCGGTCCACCCTGCCGGCAGCCCGGAGGCGGTCCAAGAACTGGAACGACTCGGAGCAGATGGTGCTTGGGAACCGCCAAGTGAAAATCCTGCCAGGACAGATGGACAGACGGACGCTGGGGGTCACCGGACCCTCCAACCTCTCCCCTGCGCCCTCTCCAGCTCAAACTGAGGGGCTGCTTTGTTTAAATTTTGAATTTATTTTTGTTCTTAGAGAGAGAGAGAGAGAGAGAGAGAGAGAGAAATCTTCCATCTGCTGGTCCCTTCCCTACAGGGCCACAACAGCCGGAGCTGGACCAGGAGCCAGGATTCCAATCTGGGGCTCCCACATCAATGGCAGGGATCTAAGTACTTGAATCAACACCTGAGGCCTTCTGAAGAAGCGCCTGACCTGATACCCTGTGCCGCGCGTGTACTCGCCACAGACAGCTGTCACTCTCGGCTTTACCTAGAACCGGGCCTGGACTCACAGAGACACAGGACAGTGTGTGCAACTGCACCAGCTCCGTAGGGTCACTGCGAAGGGCGGGCCCTCGGGTCTGTCTGAGAGCGTGCCCCTCTGCATTCTGTGGCCACATCCACCTCCCAGGAGGACAAGGGGCCCACCCGGTGCCATCACTGTGCCTGAATGCAGCCCCTTGCTGCTGCCAGAGAGGACAGTGGAGAAGGGGCAGGCATCCAGGAGACACCGCTGGCCAGTGTCCTCTTGGGAGACACCCCCTGCATGTGGCTGGGAGGCTGGGGGTGCAGGATGCCCAGCGTGCAACGCTGACTGGGGCGTGCGTTCAGAAGGGGGCTCCGGGGAGATGCTTCTCTGGGCACAGCTCACATCCCGGCCCTGTGCAGGCTGCTGGGGCTCTACCTTGGAGACCGCAGAGGTGACAGGCCACCTGGGTCTCAGAGCTGTAGGGGACGTGATCAAGATAATGCTCAGCGGGGGGTGGGGACAGCTCATTTTTTTTAAGGATTTATTATTTATTTGAAAGGCAGAATAATAGAGAGACAGGGAGAGAGAGAGAGGGCTCTTTCATCTGTTGGTTCACTCTCCAAATGCTTACAGCAGCTGGGCCTGGGCTACGCCAAAGCCAGGAGCCCTGAAATCCACCCAGGTCTCCCATGTGGGTGGCAGGCACCCGAGTACTTGGGCCATCCTCCGCTGCCCCCCAGGTGCAGGGAGCCAGCATTTGAACCAGCACTCTGATTTAGGAATGTGGGTGAACCAAGCAGTGGTCCAACCCCTTGCACTACAACACCGGCCCCAAGGGGACACCACCAGCTGAGCCGGTTATTCCATCTGGAATTGAGTATACCCGTCAGACGGGAGGAAAGGGAACAGACCACCGCACCACGGTCAGGCCCCCCTGAGTACCGTGCGCAGTCGCCTTGCTCCTCCCCCGGGGAGGGGACCCTGCCCAGAGCCCGCCTCTCGCACCCACGCTGCAGGAGAGCAGCACTGCTCCTGGTTGGGAGCCTGGCTCGGAGCACAGTGGGCAGGCGCTTACCTGTAGTAGCTCTGAGACAGCTGGTAGGACATGGGCACGAAGGGCAAGGCCCGGTTTTTCTTGGGGCCCTGCGTGTGGCTGACCCGGCGCCGGTTGACCAGGCTCCTCTTCTGGCACTCCAGGAAGGCCTTCACGAGGGTCTGGTCCTTGTACTCCTGGTACAGGCGGAAGGTCTGCAATACAGCAGGCAGGGTGGATGCACGGATGTGACAGCCGCCATTCACCGATGGAATAAGCTGTCAGTGGCAGGGAGGCCCAGCCGGGCTGTGCGTGGCAGTCCCTGCCCTCAGGGTCAGCCCAAGCAGCAGTGTCTGAAGCCCCAGCATGCACTGGCCTCAGGGATGGGCCCCGTGGCACAGTCTCCCATGAGTGCCAGCCACAAAACGTCGCTGTCACTGTCAGGGCTTGCAGGGTTCTGATGGCACTGTCCCAGGACCTCTGAGTGTCAGGGGACATGGAGGGGCGCAACCTTTAACTGACACATTGAGTGGGACCCCAGGCAGGGGACAACCAGTGAGAGAAGAGTGACCTTAGCATCGAGGGACAGAGAGGGGCGGTCAGGGCCAGCGAGGGTGCTTGGGGCCTGTGCTAGGTGGATTTCTCTAGCTGGCACCTGTGTGGCAGTCCTGGGTCTGTGGTCAGGCCTGATGGGGCAGAGGTCAGGGGTGGCTGTTGCATCGTCAGTCCCTCCCCACAGCGGCAGGAGTGGACACTGGGTCCAGCACTTGTGGCCAGGCCCCTGTGACTTCTGCTCTTCCCTGTCACTCGAAGGTGACGACAGAACAGGCATACTCAAATGGCCACTGCTGCGCAACAGGAGAGCTCAGACTATGCTGGGTGGGGTGGGAGCCTGGCCCACCCACTCAGATCTCCAAGAGGCGGGGCTGTCACAGGGCAGCGAGCCCCTGGCTGCCTGGCCGCTCAGGGCTGGCCTTCCGCACACTCCCTCTGTTTCCTGGGGCGTTGGGCTCCAGGGGGAGCTGACTGGGGTTCTGCTGGGCCTGTGGCATCATGGCTGTTGCTTTTCCAGGCTTCACTGCCAGATGGCAGGATTCCACTGCTGTGGGGGGAAGAGAGGCCCTGTAGGCTCCACAGTGGCAGTGCTCGCGGGGAGACCAGATGGCACTTGGAGCCACAACTGGAAGCAAGGCAGCAGGATGAGACTGGAGATAGGGCCCTGGCGGGACCACCGGGGCCAGGCTTTTGTCAATGGTTGGAACGTCAGTGTCTTCTCTCTAGGGCCAGGCCTTCTCGTTTGAGGGGTGGTGGCAAGAATCCCTGGGGTTCTGTCCAGCTCTGACCCAGTGATGAGCAGGACAGTGGGAAGATTTAGTTCATAGCAACCTGGCCAAGTGCAATGCTGGTGGTAAATTCCCAAATATCATTTTTGGGGTTTCTTTGCTTTAAGCGAGTATGGGTTCAAAAAAAGAAATCCAGGGAGCAGCTGTGGTCTGTGGGCCACCTGTCTGGGGCTGTGTCCTACTCTGTCTTCTTGCTCTTTGCACAGGCCTGTGAGATGCCGCAGCGCCCCCTGCTGGGCCCACACTAGCAATTCCTTGTGTGTGGGGAAGCCTCAAAGCTAAGAGGGCTCTGAGGCCTCTCTGAGGCCCCCTGACTTTTGGGACTCCATGCATCGGAATTCATCAATAGGATTAGAAAATGCCATCTTTTTATTTTCTTAATTCTGCCCCCTCTATGCTCCAAATTGATTGAGTTAATGTGATGTAAGGCAGAGGAGCAGATTTGGGGGTTTAGAGATGAAATACCGAAGTAGACTGGACTGCTGTGGTCACTCAACGTGAAGGAGACGGATGCCCTGGGCAGTCAGGCTTGGAGGGGGGGCGGCTGTTGACAGGTCAGCCTTTGAAAACACAATGCACTCTCTCGATGCCTCTGGCATGCTTCAGACTTCTAACCTCAGTCCTGGGAGGAACTGTGGTGGCCCCTGGATCTGGTCCTCCTACTCTGATGCTGACAGACAGAAACCGGGAGACACAGGTCAAGGGGTACAGTTTCAGCAGTGCAGGTGGCACTACTGCGGTGCACAGGTGGACCATGCTGGGAGGTGGGAGCCCGAGTGTTCTCAGTACACCACAGGTGAGACGGGTGCACTCCCTGGCTTAGTGGGAGGCATATGCACACCGAATCATCCAGTGGCAAGCCTTCAATTTACACAATGCAAACAAATAAATAAGACAACAACAACAACAACAGCAAAATAAGTCAAGGTGAAGGGAGCGAGGGCTGGCGTCTTCGGGGGAACCGGGTCCCCTGAGACCGCAAAGCCGAGAAGGACAGGTGCAAACGCCTCACCTGGCCCTGGTGCACCTGTGATGCCAGAAGCCGGTACCCACCTGGAAGGACTGGCAGGACTTCATCTGGCTGTCCGACAGGGCCAGCGTGCTCTGGATCAAGTTCTGGAGCACCAGGAAGTGGATGTCGTCCAAGCTGCAGGGGGAGAGGGTACGGCAGCGTGAGCACGGCTTGCCCCGGGGGAGACACGGATGCGATGCCCGGCTGAGAAGAGCTGCCGATCTGTCCTGACTAGTCACGCCACAGCATGAAGGCCCGGGCGGTTCCGGGCTTACTGACCGCACCAGTTTGCGGGAAGAAGTCGCCACCTAGCGCGTGAGCAGCAGCAGGAGCCAGTGTGGGTTTATGGGGCAGCTGAGTACTCGTGTTTTCTTTCCCTTGGATTCTAAACAAGCTTTCCTCTAAGGGAAACACAGAGCTGAAAATCAAGCTGAATGCTGATTATCCGAGATGGGGAGGCGGGCAAAGCTGAGCTCTCTCAAGAGCATTCTGCCTGGAAAATCCAGCCGAGAGCTCCGATCCTCTCCCCAGTGTCCCAAGAGCGGGCAGCCAACAGGTGCCAGTGTCACTCTGGGCCAGTTAGGGCCAGTGTCTCTCTGTGATGGGGCCAGATGCCAGCGTCCGTGGGCTGTGGAGACTCTGCCACCACGAGCATGGGTAACATGCGGGGTGGGCATGGCCATGTTCCAGTAAAACTTTTTTTTTTTTTTTTTTAATTTTTTTTTTTTTTATTTATTTTTTTGACAGGCAGAGTGGACAGTGAGAGAGAGAGACAGAGAGAAAGGTCTTCCTTTGCCGTTGGTTCACCCTCCAATGGCCGCCGCGGTCGGCGCGCTGCGGCCAGCGCACCGCGCTGATCCGATGGCAGGAGCCAGGAGCCAGGTGCTTTTCCTGATCTCCCATGGGGTGCAGGGCCCAAGCACCTGGGCCATCCTCCACTGCACTCCCTGGCCACAGCAGAGGGCTGGCCTGGAAGAGGGGCAACCGGGACAGAATCCGGCGCCCCGACCGGGACTAGAACCCGGTGTGCCGGCGCCGCTAGGCGGAGGATTAGCCTAGTGAGCCGCGGCGCCGGCCAGTAAAACTTTATTTACAGACAGGCAGCCAGCTAGATCTGGCCCTGGGGTAACACCCGTGGTAGGCTGTATGCAACCAAACCGGGTGGCAGGAGACAAGGTTCTCTGCCAAGCAGCACTTGCCTGTGAAGTTGGTCTTCTTTCCTGATCTGATCTCTTTCATCTCCGATGGCCAAAACCCGGTATCTGCAAGAGAACAGGAGAGCGTGCGTCATGAAAATAGGCCCAGGATGGTTCCCTGCGGCAAACATAATTAACTCACTGAAAGCTAGGACTACGCAGGCCATTTACAACAAGAATGCATCGCGGCCCGCTTATGAGAGCGCTGAGGGCTGCAGGATGTTTGGTCTGGTGGTTACCCACTGCCCACACTGGAATCCTGGGTTTGACTCCTGACTCCAGCTTCCAGATAACACAGACCCTGGGAGGCAGCTGTGACAGCTCAAGTAACTGAGTTCCTGCCACGCACGTGGGGAGCTGGACTGAGTGCCTGCTTCCTGGCTTCAGCGCCCGTGCAGCCTCTCGGAGGGGGTTGCAGGCATTTGCAGGGAACCAGCAGATGGGAGTTCACATATGCACTCTCTCTCACTCTCATGTAAATAATTAAACGTCCATCCCAGAGAAAGAGAGTACAAAGGAGGTGAGCAGAGATGGGGAGGAAGCGGAGGGATGAGGAAGGGGAGATGGTCACCGAGCGTGCAGGTCTCAGGCTGGAGGAATACAGGCCATACGGTGTCTATCTCTGGACTGCTCTAAGTATATGTTGTTAACGTTCTCGCTACAAAAAAAATAACATGTTGGGGCCAGCTCTAGTCCTGGCTGCTCCACTTCCCATCCAGCTCTCTGCTAGGGCCTAGGATAGCAGTTCAAGAAAGCCCAAGTCCTTGGGCCCCTGCACCCATGTGGGAGACCTGGAAGAAGCTCCTGGCTCCTGGCTTCAGATCGGCGCAGCTCCAGCTGTTGCGGCCAATTAGGGACTGAACCAGCAGATAGCAGACCTCTCTCTCTGCCTCTCCTCTCTCTGTGTAACTGACTTTCAAATAAATAAATCAATCTTTATTAAAAAAAAAAACAAAAAACAAAAAACATGTGGTGAGGTGATGGAGATGTTAATTGGCGTGATTCAATCTTCCCACGATGCATGCATCTGTCAAAATATCCCACTGTACCTCATACATAAATGTAACCATCTGCCAACAGAAGACAAGCAGAAGCCACCTAAAGGCAGTGGCAGGACGAAGTGTTGGGAGGATAACAGACGAATTCTCCTTCTTTTTTCTGAGCTGCATTTAACATCATTTTATTGTGTTCACACCAAGCAAGTACCTCCAGGAATAACGCACACAATGGGCTGTTTCAAAGACCCTGGCCATTTGTAAGCTGCGTCTTTGGCTTCCAGAAAACTAATGGAGAAATTCATCTCTGCAAAAGCAACTGCCTCCATCTACCGCCAGGAAAAAGGAGCTTCCTGTAACAACATGTGAACTCTTTTTCAGTCAAATGAGGAAAAATATGGAAGCATTTTCCATTTGGTTTGGCCAAGATCAAAACCAGCGTTGAGCTGTTACAGCTACAAATGTCCCTGCCGTCTACACAGCTCCCAAGCTCACCTTTAACAATCTCTAACTGTCCTTTTTTATGACCACACGCTGCCCCATAACTCAGCTGAAAATACTCGGGGCTGTAAATCACAAATGGGTAAACAGTCCATTGAGCTACCTTGAAGACGGCATATCAGCCGCGCCACTTAGGATTCTGGGAGTCAGTGTGCCGCAGAAACAAAAATAAAACCCTGAAAACAGCTACAGGGCGTCAACTCTGAAAATGACCACAGATGGCTCCTCGGGCCTGGCCCAGGGTGGGCGCCACACAGACGGGTCACTGGGTGAGTGAAGGAATGAGATCTCCGGCTGGAACGCAGAGCGCCAAGGTAAGGACTTGATGGATGGACGGCATCTCTTGGTAGGGAGATTGGGACCAGCGGTGGCGAGAGGGTCATTCTCGATGCGAAGAAAACGGGCCTAGTTCTCAGAACGGAAGCCCTTCCCATCTCACAGGGCTCTGTGCTGTAAAACCCAAGGCTGTTCCGCCACACGCTGGGTGGCTGAGCTGCTAGGAACCGCGCCTTTGGAGTCAGACCCCGCCTAGGCTCCGGGGCCAGCCCTGCTGCGCACACGCTCTGTGGCCGTGGGCTCGGCACTTCCACCACGCAGTTTCCGCACCCGGGAAGTGAGTGAGCCTGGAAGAAGGCACAACCAGACGCGGGAACCTGAACTGAGTGAGCAGCAGGGACGCGGTGGGAGAGGGGGTGCGAGGCCCGGGTGGGGGGCGGTGAGCAATGATGGCTCCCTCCCCAGTCTCAGGTGCCCCAAGCCAGATCGGGTGATCCAGAGACAGGAGGGTGAGGGGCACAGCCAGACGCAGCCCTGCTGACCAGGGGGACACTTCCTGGGTAGCCCCGGCCGGCCGGGCTGGGCTTCTAGCCCTGTGAGGATCACAGGAACCTCCCAGAAGGCCCTTACCTGGCAAACAGCTCCTGCAGTGTGTCTGGGATCTCAAGGCCAGGGCTCTTCAGGTTGGAACTGAACTTCTCTTTCAGCTTCTCCACAAATTCCTTAAACTCACTGGCACAAACCTTTGGGACAGAGGGGAGGAGATGTTAACCCTTCCTCTCCCAGAAGGGACGTTCGTCTAAGAAGCACGGGAGAACACCCTGCGACAGACAGCTGTGGCTGCTGAGCACAGGCAATGCTGGCTGTGCTGCCTCCCTTGCCTGGCCTGTCTCGCCGGGTCCCCAGAGGTCACCTGTCACCTGAGAGGGCAGCACACTCAGCACCACACTCAGGAGTCCCCCACTGCCGGCCCTGCCGCCAGCTCTCTCCGCTACCCCAGACAGGAAGACTGCAGCCTGCTGCACGCTGGCCCGAGTGCCTACATGATCCCCCACCACCTTGCTCCCCCAAGGTCTGGCTCCCCCTCCCCCTCCTGGCTCCTTCTTCTTCCTGCCCCCTACTTGCAACTGTCTCATTCCAGACCCGGCTCCCAGAAGCAAACTCATCATGTCACCCTGTGTCCACCTACCTATGACAGGGTAGACGCCCACCTTTGCCCTCAGGTGCTGAGACCATGCAGGCCACGGCCCCTGATGCATCCGCCTGTGACCCTAACACTGCATCCCGGGGGCCCTGTGCCCTCTCTTCCCACTGCCTCTGCCTCCGTGGGCTGAGGCTGCTGCGTCTCGGACCAGCACGGACACCTCTGTAAAGCCCTCTGAGGCAGACACAGTCTCTCTCAGCTGATTTCTTTCATCCCATTCTTCCTTTCCGGCTCTGATCTGGTCAGGGAAGGATGCGGCCCCGGAATGAAGCAGGGCCAACTGAGGCAGCCTCAATGCTCTCTGCTAGGTAACTGCTGCCCAGCCATGTGGTCCCAGCTGCCAGGGGCTTGTGGGAAAGGCTGCCTCTCAGGGCTCAGCCAGCCCCTCCTTCCACTTCCTGCTGGGAAGCCCTGGGACTCTGTTGTGAGGACCTGAGCTCCAGGAGTCAATGAGCACCCAATGGGTGAGAGCCAGCCAGATGGAAAGCTGACCACGAGGGGCAGAGAGCAAAGTGAGAGCATGCAATTGGGAACCTGATGACACCTCTGCTTGGCTGTACCAGCCAGGACGTCTCCTTTCAGACGGCTTGGCATAGGTGAAAAGCAAAGCCCTAAGCCACTGATGGCTTTGTGGAGTGGACAGAGAGGGGCTCTGGAGAGGAGAAGCTGGACTTTTCTGTTATTTGCACCCCAAACTGTTCTGCTACCCACTGCCTGACCTTGGCGGGCCTGTGCCTGCCTCTCTCTGGGGGCTGACAGCACGGTGCTGGGATGGCTGTCTACTTCTCTGCCAGTGCCACTCACTTGTGGTGTCGTCAGAGCAAGGGCCTTGCCTGGACCAGGCTGGATCCATGCAACAGGGCCCAGGCGAGCAAAGAGCAGGAAAGTTAGGTCTACACAAAAACAGCTCCTGCCTTGCTAGCCACTGCCCCGGCCGCACCTGGACAGAAAACCTGCAAAGGATCTCAAACCCTCTCAGCCAGCTTGTCCAGGAAACAGGCCAGCTGTTTGTAATTTCTGAAGCACTGCCCTATTTTCCTAACCAAACAGCTCCAAGTGCAGCAGCATGTCAAATCCTAATCATCTTTGCAAACGGATGCTTGGAGCCAGATCAAATGAGAGCCGAGGCCAGCGAACTGACATGCGGATTTCCCCAGGGAGCAGGAAACCACAGCCACGCTTGCAAGGGTGGCGGGGGCTCTGGGCCCTGGGGACAGCCCCTAGAAACAAGACCCGTCTGCAGTGCAGGCCGACTCCTGCACCCGCCCACAGCCCACCTTCGGGTCTTCATAGTTACACTTTCGATTCATGAAATCTCCGACGAGGGCTTTGTCCTGGTACACCTCGGCGAGGCAAACCCTGCAGGAGGTGAAGACGAAGGCCAAGTCAGGGAACCTTTCCGGCTTCAGCTAACGGTGGAGCAGGATTCACCATGAGCCTTCTGGAGGGGGACAGCTTTGGAAAACGAGGGATTTGGGCTCGTGCATGTGAAAGCACCTGCTCATGCCTCACATCTGCTCACACCTCACATCCTGCACGGGTAACCTAAGAACAGCCACTGCCCCCTGCCCATGGGCCCCGGCCAGGGCTGCATGAGGTACCCGTACGTATTTGCAAGCGTATTGTAAATCTAAAAATCTACAGGCACTGGCGCTCCCTATGACAAACAGCTCTCCTCTGCCCATGCCACAGATCTCTGTATCTATGTGATGGACACAGAGAGTGCTTTGTCCCAAAGGAAAAGCAGGGCAGGACGGGCAGCAGTCTAAAGAGCTTGCCGGTGGAGCCGGTCATTCCCTGGCATCGCCTGGAGGTACAGGGAGCCCTCGGGCCTCACATGGGCCTGGCCTGGGGCAGGCAGGCAGGGCATGGGGTCAGCAGCACCACTGTTGCTCTGCTTCACACCAGAGGAACCGGCCTCCATGTGATGAAGGCTCTGGCCAGGTGCCCGACCTCAGGAGACGGGGGGTGAGGAGGGAGCCCACCTAGGGCTGCTAACCCTGGAGCCCACGCTCTCCTCCCGGCACAGCTGCTGAGGGGGAAGAGCACGGCAGGAGTCAGGGCTGGGGAGGCGCGTTCCAGCCCTCACTTCACTATCAACTCACTGTCACCCTGGCCCACTGGCACTCTCTCTGCAAAGAGCTTGGATCAGGAGATCAGAGCCCTTCGGAGAGTCGGTACACAGGGGAACAGGCTCATACAGCAGCGACAGGCCTCCAGGGCATTTCTGGAGACCTCTCTGGTTGTCAAAACAGGAAGAGCGAAGCTCCTGACATCCAGTGTGTGAAAGCCGAGGGTACTTCTGAACATCCCACAGTGCACAGGACGGCCCCACACAGGGAGAGGGCCTGCCCACATGTGCACAGCGCTGAGAGTCAGAAACACCGCCTAGTGGGCCGGGCCGACTCCTCTCTACGATGTGGGTTCTGCAGGGCCCAATCCAGGGTGGCTCAGAGCCAGCTCACAGACTCGGGGCACAGCCCTCACTGACTCGGGGCACGACAGGCCAGCTGGGGCAGGGGGCTCTGCCTGCCCCGGCCCTGTGTACCCTGCTGGCCCTACTCATACTGGCTTCAACACTGGGGCTGGCAATGTTCTACAGTTTGGCCCAGGGAAAGCGAGACCGGGGCGAGCCTCGCTGGCAAGAGACAAACGACCCTGAGATTCCTGGGCAGAGGACATCCCACCCCACCCCTACCTCCACCCCCCCCACCCCCAGGCTATGGCTGGAAGCCCTCAGGGACACCCAGCTCTCAGAGCACGGGAGGACATGGTGGAGTGCGCTTTGTCCAACAAGCTGGGTCTTGTCTCGATTTTTTCCTGGAGCGAGCTGTGATGGGCTGTTAATACAGAGCTCTCAGGAGCTACTCTGAGAGCTAAAAATAGCCGTGAAAGTCGGCCTCTCCCTCTGCCACACACCAGTCATGTGACGCTCAGCGCCCAGCTTCCATTTCTCCATCTGGAAGAATGGACGACAGTGCCTGCTTTGCTAGGTTCTCTGAAGTCCAAGGAATAGCACGTGCATGCGCGCGCCCAGCACCAGGCCAGCCCTTGGGAGACCAGTGCAGCCACACCGCTCAGCTCCAGCAGCTCTGTGCCCCACCTGAAGGGGACCTCTGAGTAGGAGCCAGCGCGATGAAAGAAGACAGAAAGCACCAGAAGCCCTGAGACAGCTGTGTGCAGGAGTGGCTTACTTGTAGTTCAGATAGGTCTGTGGATTTTTGACAATGTAGCGAGCTCTTCTTCCCACTGAGTGAGATGTTTTATCCAAGGACTCTTCGAAGGTAGCATGCAAAATATCACGCACGACTTGCCAGGGGACAAACAGGCCGTTCACCTGGATTGGATGCAAAGTCGAGACAGCAATCAGTGCCCCCAGAGCCCGCATCCGCGGAGTTAACACGGAGCAAGGGATGAAACCATGTGCTGTGGATGCCTTGCCTCGGTGGCTACCCAAAGCTGTCACCTCACAAGGTGACCCAACCACAGGAACTGGGCACTGGGCAGAGAAGAGCAGGCCAAGCCTTCGATGTCCAGTGGGCAGACAGTGTTTCCGGCAAGGACCCTAACAGAGGCCCTCCGAGGACACTGGGCAGCACTGATGGTTAGGGAGATGCATCATGGGAGATTCTAGGTGTGTAACGCCTGTGAAGTCAGAGGGCTGGGAAGGCCCAACTCTCACACAGTGCATCTGCGCAGGGCCACTCTGGAGCTCGTGTTACAGGTTATCCGCTAGCGATGCACTGGAAGGCAGAGCTAAGGGGATGAAGCTGCTTGATGACAGATTTCTTACAACGCTAAGAAACAGGGCACAGGGTCCCCTAGCACGGAGTCGTGCCGGCCCTTCCTGGCTCCCCTAGCTGTGTCAAAGGTAGGGACAGCCCTCCCATCAGAGCTGTGATGCAAAAGCCATTGTAGGCCGGCGCCGTGTCTCAATAGGCTAATCCTCCACCTTGCGGCGCCGGCACACTGGGTTCTAGTCCCGGTCGGGGTGCCGGATTCTGTCCCGGTTGCCCCTCTTCCAGGCCAGCTCTCTGCTGTGGCCCAGGAGTGCAGTGGAGGATGGCCTAAGTCCTTGGGCCCTGCACCCGCATGGGAGACCAGGAAAAGCACCTGGCTCCTGGCTTCGGATCAGCGCGATGCGCTGGCCGCAGCGCACCGGCCGCGGCGGCCATTGGAGGGTGAACCAACGGCAAAAGGAAGACCTTTCTCTTTGTCTCTCTCTCTCTCACTGTCCACTCTGTAAAAAAAAAAAAAAAAAAAAAGAGCCATTGTAGATGCAGGAACTGGGGACAGCAATGGGGGGAGGCAGCAACCTGTCACCTTCCAGTTCCTTCCGGAGAGGAGAGGTTGGATGGGAACTTAGGAGAGGACTGAGGAGTGAGGGGTTATAATGGGACAAATGTTCCAGAAAGGGACCCGGTGAGCCTGCAGGCCAAGTGCCCAGTGGGTTTCTCTGGCTGATACGGTTGAGAACAAGGGCACACAGTCCTGATCTAGGGTACCACTGTCTGTTAGCAGGGCTCACTCTGCTCTCAGCTTGCTGGGCCATTTGTCCAACCTGGCAGCTCCCCCAGCCCTGCTGCACGGCGAGACCAGGGCAGCAGTGAGGAGCCTGGAGGAACATGATGGTGACATGGGGGCAGTGATGTCAGAGGCTACAGGGACTCGGGGTCACAGCTAGGGGGGTGAACAACAGAAACCTGGTGAGCCGGACCGTGGCCACAGCCGCTGGTGCACCTGGGCCCAGCGGCCACCACCTGTGGCGGCTGGGAGGCAGGCAGGGCGGGGCCAGCAGGCGGTACCTTGGTGTTGAGGATGTTGCTGGCTATGCGGCACAGCATGATGAGCCGGTCTTCGTGCGTGGACCAGGTGACGCGCAGCTGGGTCATCCTCTGCAGGGCGCTCTGGTCCGCTTCGTCGTGGTAGCGCAGCCGCTTGCTCTTTTCCTCTGGGGGCTCTTCTAGAAACAGCAGGGGAGAGAGCAGGGAGCTTCCAGCATCAGTGCGCAGCTGTCACTCCCGACCCCGCTTGGGGCTGGACAAGGCACCGGCCCCAGAGCCTCCTGCGGGCCCCCTGACTGTTCTGTTTTGGCGTTCACCCCAACTCAGCATTTCTCTTTGCTGAGACTTCAGGGGACAGGTTGGCCAGTGCAATGCAGCCTCGAGGGAGCTGCCCACCAGTCTCCAGCCTCTCCCATGGTGACAGGGACCCTCTGAAGGCGGCCTACGCAGAGGTTGACAGAGCATGCCTAGCGCCTGTTTGCACATAAGCATCACCTCGGGCTGGTGTCACTGCATAGGAGGCCCTCCCTTGTTGTGACCTCAGGGCGCTGGCTGTGGAACATGTGTGAGCACTGTGGGGACAATGAGGCCTACGCTCCAGGCTGCAGCACCCAGCACAAGGCAGCTACGAAGGAAATGACAGCAGGTGCCTGCATTATGTTGCTAGCAGTGCTTGGCTGACACGTGTGTTAACTCGCAAGTGGAATGGTACTTTGCACAACTCTGTGTGATGGATACAACCATGGGCATTATAGGAGAGCAACCCAATTCACAGTCTGAGGCACGGAGCCCAGTCAATGGCAGACATAGGATGGGAGCCTGGAACCCTTAGCCATGGCTTCCCAGGCTCCCCTGCACTAACAGTCCGTTCACAGGCCACACACCGTATGCCACCACCAATTCCAAAAGACCACTTGTTTGCCAAGCGTCTTCCCAATGAAGGCTGAAGAGCAGTGGGCAAGGAGACCTGGATACAGAGGGACGCCTCAGCCGAACTTGGCCTTGAGGGGCACTCGGGTCTCTGTGAGTCACGCTGGCCTTGCACAGAGGCCTTGCCTCTGCAGGAGGCTAAGCTGAGGAGCCACTTGAGCTGATGGGACACAATCTGTTACAAACACCAGCCCAATAAACCTGGAGAGCAGGTTCCTGGGTAAACATTCTGTTCTTACGGAAATAGCCGAAACCATCAAATTGTCGTTGGAACACAGGGACAGGCCCCTTGGGTGATACACAAGTGATCTAAACAGCAGACAGTGGTCCCCTCACCATCCCTTCTGCTACACACACTGCCAGAAAGGCACCCTGGGGGTGGAGGTGTGATGCAGAGGTTAGGATGCTGCTCGGGACACTCGCATCCCACAGGACTGTCTGGTTCCTGTCCCAGCTAGTCCAGGGCCAATCCAGCTCCCTGCTAACGCACACCCTGGGAGGCAGCATTGATGACTCAAGGCCTGGACTGAGTTTCTGGCTCTTGGCTTCTGCTGGGTCCAGCCCTGGATGTGGTGGGCATTTGGGGGAGTGAGTTATTAGCAGAGGGGAAATTCCTTCCTCTTACATTCTCAAGTTAGAAAGAAAGGGGTGGTGGTGGTGATAGGACATGAGGGGTTCCATGAGCTCTGGGGACATTCTGCAGGCTTCAGTGATTCCCCACTTTCCCTCAACTTGAAAATACAACATGACTTTGAACTTTGGCCCATTTGACAAAAATGCTGATATTAAAAGGTGAACCAGGGACAGCACTCGCTATGGTGGCTAAGAAGCTGCGTGGGACGCCTGTATTCCATACTGGAGTCCTGGCTCAAGTACCTGGGTCCCTGCCACCATGTGGGAAACCAGGATTGAGTTCCTGGCTCCTGGATTCAGTCTCTGGCTTGGCTCAGCTTAGCTCCTGCAGGCATGAGTAGTGAACTGGTGGAAGGGAGACCTCTCTCTCTGTCTTTCTCTCTGCCTTTCAAATAAGTCAAATAAAAAAAAAGAAATTTTCTTTACGGCCGGCGCCGCGGCTCACTAGGCTAATCCTCCGCCTAGCGGCGCCAGCACACCGGGTTCTAGTCCCGGTCGGGGCGCCGGATTCTGTCCCGGTTGCCCCTCTTCCAGGCCAGCCCTCTGCTGTGGCCAGGGAGTGCAGTGGAGGATGGCCCAGGTGCTTGGGCCCTGCACCCCATGGGAGACCAGGAAAAGTACCTGGCTCCTGGCTCCTGGCTCCTGCCATCGGATCAGTGCAGTGCGCCGGCCGCAGCACGCCAGCCGCGGCGGCCATTGGAGGGTGAACCAACGGCAAAAGGAAGACCTTTCTCTCTGTCTCTCTCTCTCACTGTCCACTCTGTCAAAAAAAAAAAAAAAAAAAAATTTTTCTTTAAAAAGGTAAACCAAAAGAGTCACAGAATTCTGGTTACTTAGGATGAAGATTTTGCTAAGGTTTTTTTTCAGCTGTGATAAAGTTAGAAATGTGAACTGAGGGACTTTCTAAAGACTGCACAAAATACAGACAGAGAGAGCTGGGGAAGCGCACGGGAAAACCGAGCCTCTCCCAGCCGGCCAGATGGATGTGGACAATGAAACGACCACGGCTTGGAGGGAGCGCTACCCGCGGAGGGGACGTGGAGCCTGCTGTCTGCCGACAGAACTCAGGCCCAGCTGGGGCAGGCGGTGGCACAGACGCACAGGCCGGGGCCAGGAGGAGCCAGCAGCGCCCATACAACCTTTGTTGCTTTTCTTGGTCTTGCCCGGGTCCGTCTTCAGCCGTTTCCGCTTCTGGCTCTTGCCACCCCTCACGCGCCAGTTCCTGTCCAGCGTTTCCCAGGCCACCTCGCACTGCTCGTCGTGGGCGGCGGAGAGCTTCGCACCTTTCCTCGCTTCTCCCCAGGGACCCAGCTTGCCGCTGCCTGGAAGGGGTCATGGGGTGTGGGTGGCAGTGAACGCCGGGTGGGCGTGTGGGGGTGGGGTGGGGATTTGCTTCCGGGGGCAGCTGCGGCACACTCACCTGTAGCCCTGGGCGGCAACAGGCGCTTGGTCAGGAACGTCTGCAGCCTCACGGTGAGCCCACTCTCCGAGGCGCTGTTTTCCTACACGACAAGTGCGGCACTGGAATGAGCCCTGAACTTGCAGGAGTCCCCAGGCGCCCAGAACGGCCAAGGCACTACGCCGTCAGTCTCGGCGAGCCCGGGCTGCTGGGTGGAGGCTGCCAGGAGTGGGCCCCTGTGCGGCCCCTTCAGCACTGCACGTGCGTTCCTCTGTGTGGCACCCGGACTTTCATTCCTTCTCTAGAGTGTTTGTCCAGATCAGAGGACAAGTTACAAAGTGGGTGTTGCAGGCGGGCAGGGAAAAAAGGCCAGGGCTGGGCATTTGACCTAACAGCTGAGACACCCCCATTCCAGACAGGAGCCCTGGGTTCAACCAGCAGCCTCTGGCTGATCCTAGCTCCTGTTAGGGCAGACCCTGGGGAGCAACGGTGACGGCTCAAATCTTTGAGTACCTGCCATCACATGTGAGACCTGCCCTGATTTCTATGCCACTGCTGCTGGCCTGGCCCAGCCCTAGCTGTCACAGGCAGTGAGGCAGGGGACTACTGATTGATAGGAGTTCTTTCTGCCTGCCTGCCTTTTTCTATCTTTTCTTTCTCTGCTTTTCAAATCAATCTATAAAAACAATAGGCCAGCCAGATACTCGTGGGGCCTGACACATCTTCAGGACAGATGAAGTAGGTTTTTATGTAATTTATCACTTTACGAATCCTGAGAGGGAGAGCTGGGAGGGGACGGGCGGAGGATGACTGGTGATGGGGGCTTCGAGGCGGTAGGCCCGAGCGCCCACCTTTTTGGCTTTGTTGATGATGTAGCTGGTCCAGATCCAGTTGCGCTTGAGGTGAGCGTAGAAGCTGGAATCGAGGCCAGCGGCTCCCAGCCCGTCTCCAGGGATCACGCCTTTATCCACGACCACGCGGCTCCCCCTGAGAGGCGGGAAGCAAGCCGAGAAAGGGTCCCCCTTGGTAACGGGCAAGAGCACCATGGCCTGGGGTGGGGGCTTCCACCTTCCTAGGACAACACCTGACAGAGAGCAACCTGCACTCCTAGCGTTGGCTGCGAGGTACTCTGGCAAGTTAAGCAAAAACAAACAAAATCCAATTTTTATGTCAAACTCCCAACTTTGGAATCTTGAGAACGGACTGAATTCTTTTAAAATGGGTGAAGGTGAGCTCAATAGAAGCACGCCTGTGGCCAGCTCCAGCCCACAGCCACCCACGTGGCCTGCCCTCAGCGCATGCGCACAGGGAGATGGGACGCACGTGCTGTACTCCATCAAGGCACACTTGCGCTCCAGGTTGTGCTTGTCCACGGCGTTCTCCTGCTCCTTCCGCAAGGTGCCCTCCTCGTCACTGCCCTGATCCGAGCCGCTGGTCTTCGGCGCGCGTGGGTAGCGCACCACACCTGGAAAAGCAAGCGCGACACCGTGTGCTCATGCCTCCCTGCCGCGGTGCAGGCTGGGAGCAGAGAGCTGTTTTCTGGCCTGTGAAAAGGCTCCCGACCCAGCGGGGGTGGCTGGAACTGCCGGAAGCTCTTTGTGCACGATGGAATCAGGCAGGTTAAAAAGCAGGAGCATGCCCAAGAGGAGGGTCTCGCCCTGGCTGAGTCTGTCCAGGACAGAGGTAGGCAGGAACCAGAAACGCCGAAAGGCTTGGGGAGCTCAGGGCAGAGGAAACTGGGCCTCCTCTCGGGGGGACGGGGTGCCCTGTGGGATTGCTGTGGGCCGACACGGCAGAAGTGGAAAGCAGAAAGGACTGCACCGGGGGCAGGGGTAGGGGCAGGGGCAGGGGCCATGGCTGGGCGAGCTCAGGGCACACAGACGTTCCCAGAGTGCTCAGAGGTGCACTAGTGTAGCCGACAAACTACGCTCAGCCATTCTACGAGAAAGGGAACAACTCCTGCAAGGAAACACAAAATGATGGAAACCACTGCTGGAGTGCGTGAGGGCAGGTTCCGGGAGCGTGCAGACGGCCAGACTCGCTCGCCACAGGCTTTGTGGCGTGGCTGGTGGGGGCGGGGACAGCATGAAGCTCTTGCCCTGCACCTCTCGGCTGCAACCTCCGTAGACACCTTGTGCAAGCTTTCCTGAGCCTGCCTGTGGGTGATGGTGCTCTCAGTTTAGAAGCCAGGAAATGGGGCAGAGCTGTGGCCCAGAAGATTAAGTGACTGGTTGTAATACCAGCATCCCATGGACGCACAGGTGTGGGTCCTGGCTACCCTGCTTCTGATCCAGCTTCCTGCTAAAGCACCTGGGAAGGCAGCAGAAGATGGCCCAGGTACTTGGGTCCCTACTGCCTGACGTGGGAGACCTGGATGGAGTTCCTGGCTTCATCTTGGCCCAAACCTGGCCATTGTAGCTATTTGGGGAGTGAATCAGTAGATGGAAGATGTCGTCTCCGTCTCTCTCTCTCTCTCTGAAACACTGACTTTCAAAATAAGTAAAATAAATCTTACAGAAAACAAAGAAAGGGAAGACACTAAGACTCCATGAATGGCCCGCCCAGGGTCACTCATCCAAATGGACACGTGACACAGTGCTTCTCACACCCAAAGCACAGGGGGTGGCCATTTCTCCTGCTCTCTCGGCAGGGGCCTGCCCCCAGCACTGGAACACAGCACTCTGGGGACTCAAGCAGGCTCGAGACTGGGCAGCGGCTGCTCCATGACATGATCCCGACTTGAAAGTTTCCCATGGACCTCGGGGCAGAGTCTCTGCAGACGCCTGCCGAGTGCCAGGACAATCAGGGCCTGATTAACAGACTCAGCCCGCTTGCAAACGCTCCGAGGGCTACAAATCCAATCCACTAAGCCTGGAGCCTGCAATGACATGCTGGCTCGCACGGGAAAAACTGGGGCACTTTAACGATCTAATAACGGTAAAAGCCCAGCTTGCTACCAGATGCCCGAAGATTCTCCAGAGCACGTCACTGTAAAATGTGTCTGCATGTTGAGGGCTCTAAATGCAAGCGCTCACCACCTGCTGGCAGTGAACCACTCTAGCAAATGCACCTGGGCCTCCCGCTTTGCCACAATCATGGGGGACACCGAACTGCTAGCCCTGGGATGGGAGGAACTGAAGCCGACTCTGCTCCCCGCTCAAGCAGGATGTGGCTCCCTTCTCTCCCGGTGCAGGGGGCAAGAACTGACCAGAGAACAGCTTCAAGTCAAGGGCCGTGGGGTGGAGGGAGGTGACAGCTGTCACTTCCCCCAAATCTCTGCCTCTGTCCAAGCAGTTCTGGGATGGGGACTGTGGACCAGGCACCTTTTGACACTCAGGGGAAAGGAACTCCCAGAACGAACTGAGACGGGGCCAGGGGACAGAGGCTGGGCAGGCGCTCTCCCAGAGGTGTCGCCTGGAGCAGGGGTGGCCGGCTGTGCAGGGAGAAGAAAGTGGCAGGAGCACAGGCCTGCGGCTGCACTGCCCCTGCTCCCCAACACTTCCAGGCCCACCCCTGCCCCCTCGATGTCACAGCAGCCAGGGTGAGCCATCTTGCCACTTCCCGCTCAAAGCCACATCACAGCTTCTCGAAGAAGTCCCTCAAGTCTGCAGGTGGGGGGAGGGGACTTTTCTGTCTTTCAAATAAATAAGCAAAATTAAAAAAAAAAAAAGAGGGAGAATGCTGAGCTGAAGACAGTACCTAGCGGGGTATTGAGGCAGACGCACTGCAGGTCAAACCAGTAGTTCTCCACGTCCTGCATGGAGTTCATGACGTAGTGACGGCGCTCGAAGGGCCGGCTGCTGTGTGCCAGGTTGTAATGGGGGTCGCAGATGGTCGTGTCCACGATGACCGCGTTCTTCTTCAAGAAAACAAAGACCTAAGGAGACACAGACAGGGGCGCGGAGCGGCTCCGGGTCAGCACTGGGCCTCACCACTTCACCGGGGAGTGTCTTCATCGGGGACGGAGGCCCTTACCTGATCTTTATCCTGAAACTTCTCCGTGGGCCCAAACTGCAGCAGCCCCATGTAGCACAGCCTCTGAAGACTCTCCACCACCGAGAAAATGTAGCGCCTGGGAGACAGGGGCGGGCGTCCTGGCTCTCCTCCCCGGGGCTCCCCAGAGGCCCAGGCCCACCCCTCCAGGCACCCAAGGCCACGGGGTGTCAGTCCCCCATTTGGTATTTGATTTGGCAAAGTTAACACAGCAAAGGGAGCAACTAAGACTCCAGGGCTTGCGGTGCTTAGTGGAGATTTCACCGTAATTCATAAACAGCCCCAGCAGTTCCGGGCTGAGGGGCTAAGCTGTGGCCCCTCCCTGGTGGAGGAGTCCACAGCGCTGACTCGCAGGGGCTCGCGGGGACCCACTGTAGCTAGATCCAGTGCAGCGCCCTCACCTCTTGTACAGGAGCTGCTGCCGGAGGGCCCTGGGGAGGAAGCGGATCAGCATGTGCTTCTTCAGGGGGTCGTTCAGGTACTCCTCAAGCATGTCCACCTGCACGGGGGATTTTCGGGCTGGGTCAGCCTGGAGGCCAGCCTTGAACCTGCCTGTCAGCCCTCTCCCGAGCCCCGCCTCCCACGTGCCATGCTGTTCGGGCACCTGTGGGCACAGACTGCTAAAACACTTCCGGGGGCAAGCAGGGGATGCACCTGGCTAATTCAACTCGAGAGGAAGAACACACATTCCCTTTGAAGCCAGGGAGCTTACTTCCATCCTTATCCACAGAACATCTTGGAGCTGCCCCCACGTGTGTGCCACCGCAAGGTGCTCATCAACATGTCATTTACAATAACCAGGAATCGGAATTGAAATGACTCAGATTCGAAAATACCATTGATGAAGTAAGTCAGAGTACATGCAGAAAGAAGGAATACTATGAATCCACTTCCTATCAGGATGAGGAATTTAACGACGTGGAAAATGTGATGTATTTCTCAGTGGAAAGAACAGGTCGTAACAGAGTAAATGGCGGTGGGTATTTAATGCGGCAGTTAAGCTGCCGCAGTGCTGGGGACGCCTGCCCGGTTTGAGCCCCGGGTCTTCCACTCCCGATCCCAGCTTCCTGCTAACGTGCACCCTGGGAGGCAGGTGATGGCTCACGTGCTTGGGTCCCTCCCTGCTGCCCAGGTGGGAGACTCAGACTGAGTCCTGGGCTCCTGGCTTTGGCCTGGCCCTGCCCTGGCTGTTGTGGGTATTTGGGGAAGTGAACAGAGGACAGAGGATCTCTCTTCTCCCTCTCTAACTTTCAAATACAATGAAGATAAAGGTTACAAAGAGCAAACAAAATCTCAACTCAGTTGAGAGAAAAGGGAGATCACACAGCCAGACACACGAAGCACACACAAACATGGCACAGTAAACAAGGACCAGAAGAAAAGGTACCGAAACCATTAGCAGTGATCATCTCTGAGTGGTGAGGCTATCGGTCATTTCTATTTCTTCCCTTTTCTATATTTCTAAAAACAACACACTTTATTGCCACACTGTAGATTATTTTTCTGTTGACCTCCCTACCTATTGATGAACAGACGTAGAATAATGATTTCTATGCAATTCCCCCTGATCTTCCACCCAATCGCCTGATAGAGTCTACTTAAAAGAACACATCCTCGATGTAGTTCCTCTCGATGGACCACCTGTCCATCCATTTATCCATCCGCCCATCTGCCCAGGCAACTCTCGGCCAGGTGAGTGCGGGTCCCCAGCCTGCAGCCGAGGGGCCAGCCCCAGGCTCTGCAGCGGCCCAAGTCGCCAGTACCTTGTAGCTGACTTGCACGATCTGGATGAAGATGGAGAGGGGCAGACAGAGGAGGATGTCGCTGACGAGAGCCCAGCCAAAGCCGAAGTCCCTGTGCACCGGGATAGGAGGGACGTAGCGCATCCATGAAACTTCGTTCACGTACACTAGGAATGAAACCCGAGTCACTCCTGGGCAGCCAAGATCCAGCCATCATGGCGACGGCGCCTAGCAGTGACTCCCTCACTGCCAGCTCAGACAAAGCCCTGCTAGTCCAGGAGGAAGCACGAGGAGATGGGAAGCCCAGGGGCTCTGGAAGACTGGATGGTGTCTTCATTTGGATCAGGGGACTCTGAGGGGATGCCGCCAGTTCAGGGCAAAGGGTAAGGAACCTTGCGGGCAGGCATTTGGCCTGGTGGTGAAGACGCTGCTTAGACCCACATCTGAGTGGCTCCTGGGTCTAGCTTCCAGCTAACGTAGGCTATGGGGTGCAGCGGTGATGACTGAAGCGCGTAGGTCCCTGTCACCGACACGGCACACCGGGATGGAATTCCCAGCTCCCAGCTTTGGCCTCATCTAGGCTCCCCACCCCCCCACCCCCCACCAGCTGCTGTGGGTATTTAGGGAGTAGATCAGCAGATGGGAGTTCTGTCTCTCAAGTAAATGAATGAAAACCATTTTTCAACAGGATAAGGAATGCTAGCCATGTCTCGCCCTGGACCCCACTGCGGGCGTGGCGGAGGCACCCACCGGTCTCTGTGTCGAGTTCCACTTCGGCCTCCCAGGTGACGGTCTCCCTGCCCTCCGAGGAGGCCTCCGTGTGCCTTGCGGAGGCAGCCTGGGCCCTCATCCTACTCGACTCCTGCCGTCGCGACCTCCTCTCGCCGCCGGGCTTGTGCGCCGTCTTGTTGGCAGGGTGCCCGTAGATCAGGTACCACAGGAACATGTGCACCACACGCAGGCGAGGCATCTTGGGCAGAAACCCCAGAGAGCGGCCGAGTCCTGGAACTGGGAGAGAGAGGCAGGGCTCTCATCTCTGAGAGCTTCGTCTCTCGTGCGCTAGGACAGGAGGAGGGCTGTCATTCTAGAGAGAGGCCTGGGAGAGGCCTCCGAGGTGGTGACAGAGTGGGCCACAGAGAAACCTGCAGACACGCACCCAGGACAAACCAAGGGGCCTGAGATGAGCGTGTGTCTGAAACGGGTGAGGAAGGGCCCCGAGGCCATAGGGATGGGGTGCAGCAGGAAGGAGTGCGTGGGAGGCCAGAGCACGGCGAAGGGGCCCACCAGCTCAGCACACCTGGCTTCAAACGGACCGCATCCAACATGCTCAGCCCTCGGATTTTCTAACGGAGCATGTCTCTCTGTGGACACAGACAACTGTCCCCTGCCCTTCCCCAGGCAGAGAGGGAAGGAGTGAGCCCAGGCAGGGACAAGGCCCAGCCCACGGAGGAACACGCTCACTGCCCCTGGTGTGCTCAGGTGCACGTGGTCTTTGGCCGCACGGTAGTGTGCTTGGGTTTCTCTAGCAGAAGCCATGCTGTGCGACCAGCACCTTGAGAAAGGGAAGTCTTGCAAACCTGCTCTTCCGCTTGGCCTCCCTCGTCTCTGCTTCCCACACTGGACACTGGCTGGGCGGAGCCTGGCACCCTGCTCAGGTTGGGAGAGGAGCCGAGCTCCCCGCCTACCATGCCCTGAGCACCTGCACTTGCTCAGCGTGGGTTTACAGCACAGCCGCCATGCCCCACCAGGACGCCAGGGGGCAGACGACATTGTCACCTCAGACCTGACTCTGGAAAAGCGATGTGAACACTCAAGGGCAGACGGCAACTCTCAAGGGCTTGCAGGACGGTCCAGCCCAAGAATGCTTGCCCAAAGGAACTGATATTTGTACTTCCTCACGCTGGGATCTGACATCACTTCAGCTGCATCTCTGCAGGCTGTGAGAGGGAGAATTCTCCCCATTTTGTGGAGGGAAAGGGAGACGGGCAGAAGCCACAGGACTGGCCCAGCATGCCTCAGCCAGTGACCGCGGCCCAGGTGGGGAGCACAGGTGACACGCACATCATCCTGCCCAGGAAGGGGCTGTTACCGATCACGGGGTTGTAGTTCTTCAGCTGGGTGATGCCCATCTTTTCGTCTGTCTTTTTCACGCGTGCGCTCTCTACTTTATTGGAGGTGTTCGGCTGGGAGTCTCCCGATGCACTGGGGGCCTCTGCCACTGGAGTTTCTTCTTCCACTTCCTCTTGGGGTGGCGGGGGTGGGGGGACTTTGGCCCTGTGGTGCAGACACAAGATGCTGTGACTGACAGATGGACGGACAGACAGACAGACGTGCAGCCCTCCACCCGCAGGGGCCACCTTGGGTTTACTCCTAGCAGGAAATTTCCCCCAGTGCTGATTCACCTGGCGGCCACCAGTCAGTCTAGGAAGGAAACCACGGAACACCCTTGCAAGGCAACCACACTTGCTGGGAGCCCTTCTGAAACCGAGTGTTCCAGACACTGGAAGGCCCGATGGAGCAGAAGCAGCAGGGAGTTGGCTCCTCACTGAATTCAGACACCGACCCCTGCTTAGACTCGGGATTTGTGAACCACAGACCTAACCCACTGAACCCAGGCTCGCATGCAAGGGTAAACACCGGGGTTTTGTGAAGGGGGCAATGGGCTGGGACTCACGGGCCTGGCGGCCTTGCTGAGCGGTCCTTCCTGTCTGCCACTTGCCTATTGGCTGTGCTTGAGTTGGAGATCCGGAAGCGAACCTGCTCAATGGCACTTCTTACCAGAGGGTCGTTCTGGTCCATGGAGGGGTGCACAACCAGATCCACCTGCAGAGAGAGGTTGGGCTGCCACAGAGGGTCCTCGGGGGACCCTCGGTTCTATCCGATGTCACTGGCATTTCCAAAAGCAATGAGGAGACGCCAGCAAAATCTGTCACTCAACGCTCTATCGTTATAGCAACCGGCACCAAAACCCCTCAAGTGACCAGCGATCAAGTCCTGGACGAGAGCCATGGCCCTGTGGGCCCTCGCCAGGCTGTCACAGCCCACTGCTCCCTGCCACTTCCTGACAGGCGGCTCCCCATGGCCCACCCCTTGAGAGCTGAGACTTTCCCAGTGCTGCTCGGGAGTCCTGAGGGCTTCCATCTGGAAAAGGTAAGCGGCTTTCATTAATCTGGCCTGGCTGAGAAGGCCACGGTGGGACCTGTGCCCGGTGCATTCCCAGACAAACTGGGGGAGGATTTAGAGCTGCTTTCGTTGTTTTACGTTTTTGGAGGTACTGAAGCTGAACGGCTGAGGTGGTTCTCATTTTAGGAGAGCTACATGGCTGCAAAATGGAAACCGTGGGGAAGGGCAACACTTGGAACACCAGTAGGAGAGGTGGAGCTGAGCGGAGTGGGGGGCGTGTGTCGGCAGTGTCGTGGCCTGGGCACCCAGAAAACCAGGTTCCTCTCTTGGTCACTGTTCTGCCCAGAGTGTTAGCTCTGGCTAGCGGCTTCATGCCAAAAATGGGCTCAGATAGGTTGGGGACAAGGAACAGGAAGCAATACCTAGAGGAGGAGTCTTAAGGGCCATGACTGGCTTAGCCTCTCCCACTCCTCATTTGTGAAACAGGGACACCTCTCTCCCAGCTGCCAACTCCCTTGTGGTTTTGTGAGACTTGTACAAAGACAGGAGGCATCTCCAAGATTTAAAAGCACAGTAGAGGGCTGGTGCTGCGGCGTAGCAGGTAAAGCTGCTGCCTGTGACACTGGCATCTCACATGGGTGCCTGTTTGATTCTCAGCTGCTCCACTTCCAATCCAGCTCCCTGTTAATGCACCTGGGAAAGCAGTGGAAGACGGCCAGAGTGCTTGGGCCCCTGCGTCCACATAGGAAACCCGGATGAAGCATCTGGGTCCTGGCTTCGACTTAGCTCAGCCCTGGCCATTGCAGCCATTTGGGGAGTGAACCAACAGATGGAAGACCTCTCTCCATGCCACTCTCCACCCCATCTCTCCCTTTCACTACCTCTGCCTTTCTAACAAATAAATCCTTTTAAAAAAATCTACAACACAAATCCACAGTGTTCCTGTTTCTACTTTCCATGACTGAATGGCCCAGCTACTTCCCAACGGCCCAACAGCCAGGGCTGGATGGGGGCAGAGGCAGAGGCTGGTGTGGGTGTGGTGACTCCAGCAGTGTGGCTGCAGCACGAGCTATGGGTATCACACAAAGGCTGGGTGAGAAACTGCAGCCCGCTCTGAGGGCACACATACATACCACAGCCCTTTCCAGGCTACTGGACTGGCGCCTCATGGCCCGGCGTCGGGGGAGGCGGAGCCACTACTGTGCACTTAGATTTTGGAGCTTATGGAATCCCCCGAGGTTCACCTGCTGCTCTCGGATCTCACCCTAGCCTCTCGCTGGCTCCCTCTGGCACAGCCTGGTGGACGTGGCGCCAGGCAGAGCTGGACACACAGCAGACGCCTGAGCCGGACTGCTGCTACCTACCCTGACCCGGGGGAGGTGTTCTGCCTTCTGGGACTGCTCTGTGAAGAGCAGCAGAACTCAGAGGTGCTGCTGCAGATGGGTGGGGGGCTTCCCCTGCCCTTCAGAGACAGAGAGAGAGAGAGAGAGGTCAGTCCGGAACCTAGCACCCCTGCTGGAGGGAGGCAAGGCAGGCTGCCTGGGGGGCACCACCGATATAAAACCGACGAGATCGTCATCTCGTCCCGCTCTGTACTGTTCAAACCCCCTCAAGACAAGCTCAAGCCCAAAGGCAGAATTGACCTTGCCGGCTTATTAAGGAGACAAAAGATCAAAGCAGAGCTTTCTTAAGGCAGAGATGGGAAAATGCCGCCAGGGAGAAAGGTCAGGCAATGGAAGGGGCCTGTCCCGCTGTGCTGTCGCAAATTGCTCTGACCCCGAAAAACCTGAGCCTGAGACGGCAGAGCTGCCGGGCTGCAGTTGCTATGGGAATGGCCCCAAACTTGAAACTGTACAGAAACAACCCAGCTGAGAAGAAGAGATGGCTCACTCCCCACTGGAAAACCCCAGCGGAGCGTGCCCACAGAGCCACTGCCACTGTTCCCTCTGGGGATACGTGGCCGCCCACCTCCGTGGAGAACGTTCGCACTGCTGAGTCTACAGTTCCCACCGCGCCGGGTTATTAAACATCTCCAGCAGCACTCTGCCCAACTTGAGCCGCTTGCCTTCCTGCGTCTCCTCCATGGCTGGCCGCGGGGCTGGACGCCTGGCTCAAGACCTGAGCTTGTTACTGCTCTTCTCTCTTTCCAGCGGATACACAAAGTGGGGATGGAGGGCCTGCCCCCCACATCAGGAGGCGAGGTGGGAAACGTCGAGTCCCTGATAACCAGGCTGGGATAGGCGAGCCCGGCGTGCTTCGGGCAGCGTGAGGCTGCACGTGGGCGCCGCGAGGGCCCTGCTCACCTTCTTCTTGATCCCATCGTGGATAACTGTGGTCCGGTAGAGCCGCAGGAGCCCCTCCTCGGAGAGGTTCCGCACCAGGCGGACGATGGACTTCTTACAGCACTTGGTGGACACGCCTTCCCGCTTCTCCTGATCCATGATCATCTTCTGAATCCTGGGGCACCACAAAATAAGCAGCTCATGCTCCCCGCCCCAACAGGGAATGGAGATGTGCCTAACAGAGCCAACGAGGCGAGGGGCGGGGCTGGCACAGGTCTCCCCCACCCAGGCAGATGGCGTAAATCCTCTCTCTCTGGGGTGAATGAGCTTCCACACACAGCTGCTCCACGTGAGAGAGAGGACTTGCGGTGGGAGGGCGATGGCAGGGAAAGCCAGCGCCGTGTGCAGAGCTGTCTTCACCAAGTGTGCGTGCCGGCTGGGCCTCCCGCTATGGAATGCTCCGGTGTACCACTGTCCCCTCTCATCTGCTCCCTCTCTGGCCACGCCCCCAGTTGCGCTCTCATTGTGTCCCTGCACTGGTATTCCTAGAACACTGGACACAGAGTGGCAGGGCCTCAAAGGACCTCACAGACCGAGGTGTCCCCGTCCCACCCTAGCTGGATCACGTAGCCCCCATGTCCTTGACTGGAGAGCGAAGCTCCTTCCCACTGAGTGGCTTGCAGGCATGGCCAGTGGGGACAGGGAGTGCCACAGACCAATGGACAAGAGGCCAGCCTCGACTGCAGCCCACACCGAAGCGCCACCTGTGCCTGCCTCGTGCTAGCTTCGGGAAAAGACTCCAAGCACAATTCTCCGCTATCTCACCTGCCCGCTTCTTCCCACAGCCCTCCCTTACCAGCAGTTTCCCAGGCACGGAGAAGGGCAAGCCCACTGCCCCTTGTCTCTGTTCCTGCTCCATCAGGGGCCCCTTGTCTGGTGTACGGTTGAGCCCTGCCGTCTACACTCTCCAAACAGCCACAACAAACTCCAGGTCCCTTCTGCCACGAAGGGAGACCAGGGGCACAGGAGGCACTCAAATGTCCTTTGGTCATTTCTGTGGCTGGTGCTGACCACCTGGCTGAGAGGTGTGGCCAGTGCAAGAGAGACAGGCAGGCAGGCAGGCGGGCGGGCGGACGGGCGAGAGCGAGCTTACGTGAACAAGCTCTCGATCAGGCGCAGGTTGGTGACGGCCTCTATGATCAGATTCCTGCGTTTCAGCAGCCGGTAGGTTTCATGCGGCTTGTCCTGGCCGGGGCCGTGCTTCCCGCCCTTCTGGGAACCGCTGCTCTCCTGGAACAGAGCAGAGCGCAAGGCACAGGGGTTCAGCAGCGCCCGGGGCCCGGACACCACTCCCACAGGCTCTTTCTCCCTTCAGGGAACTCCCACGCCCGGGTTTCACGCAGGAGGACCAAGGTGTCCATCTGGCCTCCTATCTGCATCACTGCAGGCTTGGAAGGAGCTGAGGCGTGGGTCAGCAAAGGACGTGGGCCACTCAGCTGAGTCCAGAACAGAACTCAGAGGCGTCTACTACAGCAACCCCAGGCAGTTGAAAGGACCTGCTCCATGTCCCCTGGTTCTTCCACATGACATCGGCAACAACTCTCTGCAACCTGAGGATGACGGCTCCCACTGTACAGACGTGGAAACCAGGGTGCGGGGAGGCTAAGGCGCTGTCTGCGGCCACACAGGCTGCGCATGTGTGCAAGCTCGGGGCTTCCGGCTGCAGAGGGGAGCCAGGGGAGCACAGGCGGTCTTTGGAAGCCAGAGACGTTTCTGGAAGTGATCAGAGTGACTGGTGACAGAGGAGAGGAGAAAAGCCGACCCGTGTCTCCTCATTCATCCCTGCCAGAAGGCCCACGCCATGCTCTGTGTGGCTCCTTCCTGCCTCCCCTTGAGCTTAAAATGCACTTGCTCCATCTGCCCTTGGATCAAAATATTGACAGCCCCAATGTGAGCCCCGAACAGGAGGGAAACGCAAACTCTAACATACTCCCTGCAGACCTCCCACACAGAGCAGGGCCATACGGCAGCCCTGGGCATGTTCCCCTCCACGCCTGCTCGCTGGAAGCAGCGTTTTCAGAAAATGTCAGCGCACCCGGGAAGGCTACTCCATCCGACATGGTGGCACGCACAGAGCCCAGCTCCCGTCCCTGCCAACACACTGCTTCTATGGGGGAAGGGCAGAGAGGCAGAATACCCCTTGTGCTCCCTTGCGTTTCAGAGCAGAACCTCTGAGGGAAAGCCACATGAGGGCAAGGGGAAACGTGCTCTGTCACCACTTGGCTGAGCAAGGGTGACAAAGTGGGACACAATGCTGCCAGGGACGCTAGCGATGGACTTCCGCTGGGCTAGGAAAGAGCAGCTGGATTTCTGAGCCCTGGAGGGAGCGGATGCTGGAGTCACAGGACCTGGTGATGGGGTACAAAGGACATGCTGATGGGGCCCATAGGCTAAGGAAGGCAGGTCAGAAGCTGGGAGACCATCCATCTAGAGATGAGACCAGTCAGACATGACAGAGTCACGGCAACCAAAGAAAGGGCTGAAAGGGTCTAGAAAAATCGACACCATGCCCCATTGCTTCTGTGACAGGGACCCACCGGCACAGGCCTTCATTCCAGGCAGGGACAAGTAGGATTAGGCTGGGGGTGCACACACACATTCTAACACTCACAATACCGCTCACCGAGCAGGCAGCCAACTACCTCCCCAGGGACCCTGCCTTCCTCCTCCCAGAGCGCACTGGTGTTTATCTCGAAGGCTTGTGAAGCCCAAGGGACACAGCAGTGACAGCTTCCAAAACCCACCCCTGCCCTGCCCCCATCATAAGTCCATTCTACACCGAGTGGCTCCAAAGTGCCGGAGGCCCCCCTGGCAGGATCCGGGGCCTGACAAGTGACAAGGGACAAGGCACTAAGTGAACCCAATCGTATGAAGACACTTCAAACAGTCAGTGGGAAATGGAGTTAAAAGATGGGTTTATTTTCATGCAAAAAAAAAAATCACAAAATCTATGCATAGTTTCTTGCTAAAGCACACTTTGCACCAACCTTTTGAAGAGGCCTGTGTCAGGAGGAGGGAGTTTCTCCATCAACTGCCTTTTCATCCTCCTGATAACACTGACAGAAAGCACTCAGCTGATCCTGCCGCGTCTCTGACGCCGGGACCCAGCGCAATGGCCAGACGTGCCGACGCGCGCTTGCTTTTTGGCAGTGTTGATTCCGATTCCCTTCTTTTTTATGGCCAATGGAACTGGCCTTTCATCTAAAGCGGGATTTCTCAGCCATGGCAGAGCTGACATTTTGGGCTAGAAAATTCTGGCGTGAGGCATTGTCCTGGGTCTGTGTGGGGCTGTTTATCAGCATCCAAGACTTGACCTGTGGATGCGGGTAGCATTCCCCTCCATAAGTGTGACTATCAGAAATGTCTCTGATTGCCAAATGTCCCTGGGGAACGAAATTCACCCAATAGCTGATCTAAATGAGCCTTACAAATGTTCCTTCTAAAAGGAACAGAAGGGAAGAGAGCGAGTTAGTGTAGCCAATGGAAACACCAGGTAACCACAGGGTAGGTGACTTTCACACAGGGCCCAGGCGGCGTGCACACAGGGAGGCGCCGGCCCACTGCCAGGAACACGTCTCACGTCAATCAGCTGTCCCCGCCGGGGACGCACGCCCTCCCTGTGAGCACTGACCTTGGGGTTTTCCAGCCGGACCTCCTCGATCAAGGCGATGTCGCCGGTGTCGTTCTCCATGTGGTGCGAGCCAAAGCTGGGCTCTGAGGAGCTGCTGGTGTCCAGGAGGTTGTCGGTGCCGGCGCGGCTACCGCACGCGGCACTCTCGGCAGCTCCCGCCGCAGCAGGTGGCTGCCGCTTGAGAGGGTTCAGGTTCACGACTTTCCACCCACCTGCGCGAGGGGAGGAGCAGAGAGGGTCAGAGGCAAGCGAGAGGCCACTCGGCTCGGCTTGGCAGCCCGAGCAGACCCACGCAGGCCAGGAGACCCATGGAAGGTCACGTTAAAGGCAGCCCTGCCTTGACCTGGACTCCAGATGCCAAATTTGTCCCTGGCCCCCACCCTCCACGTGTGCTTAAAAAAAAAAAAAAAAAAAAAATCTCTAACTGAGCTAAAACCCTGAGGGATTCTTTAAACTGTTGTTAGAGGGAAGCTTTGAAAAGTCAGCCCCTCTCATAATAAAACTACAGAATATTTGCCAAGGAGAGCTGCCTAGCAAGCCGCCAGGGTGGGCCACACAGCCATCTCAACCAAGCCTGTGCATCCCAGACTCAGACAGCACCAGAGGGACCCTCAGGGGCTGCTTCCTGAGAAAGCCCACAGCCCCTGCCCTGCCTGCCCAAGTGCCCCTACCCTTGGTGGGGGTGGAGTGATGAGGCTGGGCCCCCAGCCCCAGGCTGCCGGAGGCCCTGGCATCCCCCTGGGGCCCTCGGCCTTTCCGCTTGCTGCTGCCGCCCTCGTCCTCGCTGTCCGACTCCGAGAGGAAGGCGTCTTCGCCCTCGGGCGGGAGCGACTCCTCCTGCATGGAGGCCAGGCTCACGGTGGCCAGCAGCTGGCTGCGGGCCTTCTCCCGGGCATACTGGCGGCTCAGGTCACTCTCCTCGGCGAACACGCAGGAGATGTACTTGGTGGTCCGCTGGCGGCCTTCGTCTTCCATGAAGCCCTGGGGGGATGAGAAGTGCTGACCGCACTCTGAAGAGGGCCGGCGACCTGTTCCCCCCACAGTCTGGCTCTCACCAGCACCTTCCATCTCGCTGCCTGGGCCACCGGTCAGGCCCCATGCATGTGCCCCCATGGGCCTTCCTATCTCGTCATCCCTCAATGCCTGGTAGAGCACTCAGTCCCCAGAGAGCAGTCAGTGAGCAGTGAGTGCCTGGCATGCAGAACTCAATCATGTCCCCAGCAGCCAGGCGTCAGCGAGAGGACGCAGCTGCCTCCAGCTGACTGTCCCCCGCCATGCTGCGCCCACGTGGCCTGACTTTTCATGCTGACCATCCCCTTGGTTTTTATCAAGTGCAAACCACAGCGAGGGGCAGACAGAACCTGTGTGTGGCCTGCATGCAGCCTGTGTGCACTGTTTACTGGCTTGACGTACAGGGCAGCCGGTCTCGTCTCCTGCCGGTCTGAGCCTACCCTCTGCTCCCTTCATAATCACACAGTGCACACCCCGAGACAGGGTATTGGGGCTGTGTGTGTGTGTGTGTGTGTGTGTTACCTTGACGACCTTGAACCTCTGGAGGAGCCGACACAGCATTCTTGCTTCCAGCTTCCCCACGTTCATGGCCACGCGAATCTCGGCCTGGGAGATGCCTTTTGTGCCTCTGCGTTCGACTGTGGGAAACAACACGCATGAGTCCCGGCGTTGGCACAGGGCGGCTCCCACGGCCACTACACCGCGCGGAGGCCAGCACAGCCACTAAACCCTCCCCTTCCTTCTGCACCCAGGACGCGGAGGCCAGCAGCCTACTATGCCAGCAGGAGCACCAGCGGCCGATCTCTAAGGACTTGGCTGACTCCTCCATGGGAACGCACTTGACGGAGGGAGACTGAGCAATGGCCAGTGGATGACCCAGCCGCATCATCTGTGCCCAGGCCCCGCAGTGGGAAATGAGCTCTTTTGCACAAACGGACTTTTCCGGAGCAATGAAATCGGCCGCTGTATGAAGCGTCAAGGAAGGTGGTGTTTAATGAAGGGCCTTCTTTTTTTATTTATTTATTTATTTATTTTTATTTTTTGACAGGCAGAGTGGACAGAGAGAGACAGAGAGAAAGGTCTTCCTTTGCTGTTGGTTCACCCTCCAATGGCCGCCGCGGCCGGCGCGCTGCGGCCGGCGCGCTGCGGCCGGTGCACCGCGCTGATCCGATGGCAGGAGCCAGGTGCTTTTCCTGGTCTCCCATGGGGTGCAGGGCCCAAGCACTTGGGCCATCCTCCACTGCATTCCCTGGCCACAGCAGAGAGCTGGCCTGGAAGAGGGGCAACCGGGACAGAATCCGGTGCCCCGACCGGGACTAGAACCCGGTGTGCCGGCGCCACAAGGCGGAGGATTAGCCTAGTGAGCCGCGGCACCGGCCAATGAAGGGCCTTCTTAAATGGGCTCTGCTCTTTGCTCTCTGTGGTTTGTCACCTCCTGCCCTGTCGCCAGCAGTGGCTCTCGGCCTTGCCGGTTCGGGGTGTGCCTCTGAGGGCCCCTTTCGGTCCCTTCTCCCAAATGGGTCTGAGGACTATGGCACGGACTCACTGCTGTCCTGCAGAGATTTGAGGGGGTTCAGGAGAAGGGTGAGGAAGAGGAGACAGGTTTTTTTTTTTTGCCCTTCATCACCAGAATCCCCAGCCTGTGGTGACTCAGAACCAATCTTGGAAGGTGACAGGTGGCTGTGAAGTCTCTGCATAGTAACACCAGCAGCTCACCCCACGGAGTGCTTTCTACGCTGAAGGCCCTATCCTAGAGACTTAAATACCGTGCTGCTTATCTTTGGAATGTGCTCAAGTCAATTTCAGGCATCAAGTGACCGGGCGAAGAAACACCCAGCGTCTTGGTGCATCTACAGGACACTGGGCTGTGAATCGGAGGCCTGAGTGGCGGAAGATTTGCTCTCGCTGTGGATAGTGCCATCCAAGCAGCTGGGGCCCACAGGGAGCAAACCCAGAGGAAAGATGTAGCCTTTCTCTCTCTCCCCCCATTTTACAGATAAGTAAACTGAGGCTCAGAGATCTCACCAACGTCATTCAGCCAAGCAGCAGAGCACGGTTCCAACCTGAAGCAAAGGCCTGAACCCTCCAAGGGAAGCCCGGCATGTCTCGACACGTCACACTCGGAGCACAGCCCTCTGAGTGCATGGACAGGCACCTCGGCTCTCTGGCACGGAGCTGGCAGGCGGGCAGGACTCACTGAGCTCGTAGGTCTGCGTGAGCATGTCCCGCTCGTACACGATGTCCACCGGCGGCACCGCCTTGGAGATGACCTCCTCGTCCTCGTCATCGTCCTGGTCGTCGTCCATCTTCCGCTTGAACTCTTTCAGCAGCTTAAGGCAGCGGACCATGACGTCAGTCCCTAGGGACACAAGTTCCCCGGCCCTGAGTCAGGATGGGTCTGTGCAGGGCGAGGCGACGGGTGCTCACTTGTCACCACAGAGACTTGTGCAGACACAGATACACCCCCCAAACCCCCCGCCCAGGAAGGCCACCCACACTGTCACGGCCAGAGTGTTTCAAAATTGCACATTTGAGAGGATGAGACCTGAACCTTGACCGCACAAAACTGCTTTCCGTTTGTAATGGAATGCAGGAACCAAGAAAAGCAGAGGGGAAGGAGTTAGGTGCTGCGTTGGTTCTGCTAAGCACACAGCAACCCCTTCCCGCTGGAGACGGGTTCCACAGGGACAGGAAACTGTCAGTCCCTCCACAAGGTCTCTGCAGCAACCCGCACACAGCCCGCACGTGGGCAGTGTTTGCCGAGAGAACGAAAGCCACCTGCCTCGTCTTAGGCTGATACCTGCTGTCGGTAAGGCAGAGGACATGGGACCTGTACGCTTATAGGACGTTTCAAGGGGACTTCACAGCGATCCCAAGGTGGGAATGGAGTCTGAGAACTCAAGGGGACGCACAGGCCACCTTCAGCAGTGACGGGTCCGTTCTAGCACCTTGTAGCCTGAGCCCTGTTGAATAGCACAAAGAGAGCACCATGGGGGACGACCAGGCGTCACAGGGACCAGCACCCTGCTCTCTGGGACTAGTGCCTGCCTTCACAGCATTGCACTGTGACAGCAACGGCCCAGGCAGTTTCCCCACCAGCCTTAGTCAGCAGAGTGATGTGTACACACAGGGATGCTACACCAACCCAACCCCTCTTGACAAGCAGTAAAGTAGTTCAGGGTACTGAACGTCAAGGCCACCCTCGGAGACCTCTGGGAGGGCTGGCCCAGGGCACAGGGTTCACAGGAGAGTGGGGACGATGGCCTCGGGCAGCAGCTTGGCACGGATCCCTTCCCTGCTCACAAAGACAGGAAGTCTCCCGTGCCCCAATTTTTGGCGGAAGAAACACAAAGCCCAGGGAGACTTCGCTCCCACCACTCTTGCCTGGTCCTCCTGCTTTCCCTTCCCCAAGCTTTGCCCTTCGGCCCAAGCCCTGTCTCACCCTCTCCTGCCATTTCTCTCTCTGGGTGGGAGTCTCAAGCAACCAGGAGGGGAGCCATGGGGATGAAGGGGCTCTCGGGTACCTGGGATTGGGTCCCTGCCAGACTTCTGTGGGAGGCACCTCCAACAGCTTGTGGCCAGCACAGTCAGCAGGCACTGACCACAACCCACCAAGCCATGCCCCATTGGCTCTTCCTCTGGTCAAACCCCTCCCAACCCCTTGTCCCTACCATGGCACTCACAGGGGCGACCGACTGCTCCTGATAACAATACTCAGACCACTCGCCAGCGTGAACCAGGTCCTGGGCACTGCCCCAGCTCTCTATGACCCACGATGACCATCCCACAGCCCTAGGGAGGTGCTATCATGCCCATCGTCCATGGGGTGAACGTGAAGACACCTAGGAGCAGCGGATCTGCCAAACCCGCATCCCTGAGACGGTGAGGGGCTGGGGTTTACAGGGCTGTGTGGCTCTGCAGCCTCAGGTCTAAACCTTTGATGGGGCACACCCCGGTTCCAGGAGGGCGAGGGCACTAGGGACAGCCGAGTGGCTCAGGGGCCAGGGGCTCCAGCCTCTGCCTGAGCAGTGGTACAAGATGGCACTCACTAGGGAGGGGGCAGAGCTGAGAGGTGCAGCCCGCAGCCAGCATCATTCCTTCCTGGGGGGGCTGATGAGCCAGGAAAGGACACAGCCCCAAAGGAAACATGGAGGGAAGTGGAGCAGCGTGGCTGGCGGCTCCTGCTCTTCTCACGGTAAGGGAGCCAAGTTGTCCGCACCCTATGGCAGGCCCTGGCATCTGCCATCACTGCCATCCTGGAAGGGTGCCACAGCCTCCTCCACTGACAGCCAGGGTGGGCATCTCAGGAGATAGAGGGATAAACTGGGCTCTGGGGGCAGGCAGACGGGGTTCTCAGCCCAGCTCTGCAGCCTCCTGTTCCAGAGGCCCTGGGAGTCCCTGAGTGTAACACCCTTCGCTTTCCGGTCAGTAAATGGGCTGACAATGACAAATGTTAGGGGCTCAGAGAGATGTGGGCAGGGAGGAACCCAGCACCTGCTGTGGGCCAGGCACCATGCCAGCGCAGTACACAACTTAACCTCTCACAAGCCTGCGGCAGGCAGGACCCTGTGGGCTCCCTTTTACAGAAATGGAAGCTGAGGCCCAGAGTATTAAGAGGACGGCTCAAGGTGGCAGAACTAGGATTTAAGCCCAGGCTCTCTGCCTCCAGACAGGGTTCTCAGCCACTATGAGCTCACCACACCTAGCATGGTATCGGTCCCGTCTTACTGTAGACCAAGCCCCTTGCTGGACAGTATTCAGTGGCCTGGCTCCTGGACAGGAGTGGGACCTCACTCCTGCTCTGCTTCAAAGCACGGGGTTCAGGAAGACAAAGGTGGCTGAGGGTGACAGCTGAGAGCTGTGAGCTGTTGCCAGCCTTCCCCTCAGCCCAGGACTGACAAGGAGCATGCCACACAGAAGAGAGCTGCAGGTGGGCTGCTCACGCACATTCACACTGGGCCCAGTGAGGTGTGCTGATTCAGGGAGGCCTGGAGTGCTGCACCCACAGGGCAGCTGCTGAGCTTTTAAGGCCACACGCTGTGTGGCTCTGATGTGCTGCTGTTTCTGTTGGACAAGCAAGCCCTGTTTGACTTCTCAGGCTGTGTCTGTCTCGTCATGCTGACCACGGAGCTCTCTCCCAGGGCCTCGTCACTTGGCATCCATGGTAGTAGAGTACAGCTCATCACGGATCGGGGTGTGAGCCCTGCCTCTGTTGGGGAGCATGGGCTGGCTGGGGGACCTCCAGCAGCCTCCACCATCTTGCCTGCAAACTGGAGTTAGTGATGGCATCCAGCCTCGTGGGGCTGCAGGGGGCACCAGGCGAGACAAAGCAGGTAAAGGAAGAACAATGCCACCCACACGTCCTGAGTCCACAGGGCCATGCTCAGGGAGTTTCACAGCCCTCTCATCCTTCCCCACTGTCCAGAGTTGTACCAGCCTCGGGTTTTCCATTTTTATGGTGAACTATTCTCGTCTGGCTCATGGGCCTGTCACTCTGTCTGAGCTGCCCCGCCACTACTAGCAAGGCCCTGGGTGGAATTGGGGCCTGCCTGGTCCCCACACAAGGCAAGGCTGGAGGGGGCAGCCAGCCACCACGCATGCTCACAGATGCTTGGGGCTTTTGGCAAGACAAAGGCATGAAGATGCAGAGGGGGAGAGGGGATGCAGCAAATCCTTACCAAGCGCCCAGGAAGAACCAGGCATCATGCAAGGTGCTTTTAAAACCGATTTTACCTATCACACAAACTGTGCCATGACCGCCATTTTGGGAAAAAGACGAGGTTCTGAGGGGTCATGGGGTTGGGCTTGGGTTTTGCAGGTGAGGCCACCTGGCAAGGCTACCGTTTCAATTTCAGTTTCTCCAGAAAGCACCGCTCAGCATCCAGGGAAAGCCAGTGCGGCTGTGAAGGGGACCCAGCAGCCAGCACTTCTCACATCCCCAGTGAGCAAACGCATCGGGGTGCCTGGCCAAAGGGCGTGAGTAGCACGGGGAAGAACCAGGGCCAGATGAGAACAGAGGGACTCCAGGGTCGCAAGCAGAGGCAAGGTCTGACTGGTGAGCTAGGCAGATGCCCTGGAATGCAGATGGTCATCCCCTCTTCCCTGCCCTGACACACACACACACATACACACACACACACACACACACACACCTCGACCCAGGACTCGGCTGGTCGACGCTGGGAATCATTCTGACAGTCTGGGAAATGCCTACATGTACTCCAGGGACAATCTGGAAGAGGTGACTGCTTTAGGTGACTGCACAGAGACCTGACCAGAGGCCGGGAGCCCAGAACCGAGGGTGGCACTGGAATGATAATGGAGGAGGGCAACACCCAAGTTAAAAGCCTGGACTCCAGGGTCAGTGCGTTGTGTGCACCTGCCTCTACTAGTCTTTGCTGGCTGTATAACTGTGGCCAAGTAAAAGCAAGCAAGAAAGTGGAACTGCAGGATCTTATTTCCTGCATGCATAGAGCTTGGAAAGCACAAAGAGACAGGCCGGGGCCAGGCAGGGGAAGGGTGAGCAGGGAGCCAACGCCTGGGTGGGATATTAAAGGACATGTAAGATCGGGCTAATGAGACAGAAGCGGACAGGCATTCTGGGCAGGACGAACAGTCTGAGCAAAGGCTCAGAGGTGGAAACGGCCAGGCCTCTTGGGAAGTGGCTGGTGGGGCAGAGGGGAGGAGAGAGAAGAACGAGGAGAAAGGCAGACAGCGGGAGGTATGTGTGCCATGCAAAGGCCACTGTATGTTTATTTTGTAGGCTTGATGTTCAGGCCTGACTGGCAGCTGTCACTGTGGTGGACGAGGACAACAGGCTGGTGGGACGGAGGCTGAAGGGAGGCCCCATCTGCAGACTCTCAGGCCCCTGGGAGCTGTCCTGTCCTCAGCCTCGCTTAGACCCCAGGCACTCCCCTGCCTGACTCCCCCTTCCTCAAGAGTTCCGCCCAGCGTCCCAGGGAGGTAGCACAGGGTGTGGACAGCTGCTGGGCTCCAGACACACACCCCACCCTCTCTGCAACCTTAGGCTACTGAACTGTGCCTCTGCTTTCTGAGCAGTGAGAAGAAGAGAAAAGAATAACTGGCAGGCTGGGCTGGTAGAAGGATTAGGGTGAAACAGAGAACACGTAGTGCAGCGCCTGCTGCAGGGTCTTGATGGGCTTTCTATCCCTACTCCCTTGCCCGCCCGAGACAGAACACAGTAGAACAGAAGAATCTGCCATTATCTCATCTCGTCCCTTCCTCTTTTAAGCAATTATGTCCCATCGTCTTATATACAGGACACCTATACAGACTCCCAGTGGGCAACAAATGTACCACTTATGGTAACTTTGTGATTGCCCCTACAGTGAGCATGGCAATGCTAACCTCTGTTCAGAGAGTTTTCACGGGAAGTCACAATTCAGAAACTAGTCCCCAAGCGATACTCAGACCCAGACAGACCAGAGTCCACCTTTGCCGTCTCAAAGGAAAAGCTGGCCCTCGTCGCTGACCAATGGAAGGCAGGCAAAGTGCACTGGGAGCTACCAGAGGCCCGCACCCAAGCCCACCACACAGGGCTCAACCCCAGCTTTGAATGGCAATACCCACTGCCTTAACTCCCCCAGGGTGACTGGGAATTGTGCATTGGCAGCCGACTCCTTGCCCTGCACCTTGCAATAAACATCTTTTTCCACCACCCCCCCTGCCAGGCATTACCTCACTTTGCGATAGGCGAGTGGACCCAGTTTTGCGGTTCTAAGCCAACCCTGTCAACCAGTTTTGGGGATATTTGACAGCAAGAATCTAAGGTTTTCTTCCTAATCACCTGAGCAAAGAAGGCTGCTGACAATAACCCACATGGGGGCTCGTGAAGGTTTAGGGACCCGTACGAGTCTGAACGTTCTCGGTCTAGTGTTTCAGTGTCACCAGGAGACAACCTGTGCATCATCAGCCCTCCAAATCCGGGGGCTGAGTTAGCGACTGACTGTGCATGTCCCCCACATCTGTAAAGTGTGAGCAAATCTGGAAGAGCCGAGTGTAAACCTGCAGCTTCAAACACAAGGACCACAGTGAACCTTTCTCAAGGGCTCGGAGCCAGGTGCTGTCTAAGAAGGTAACAGCAGCCAACCATGCCTCTGCTGCCAGACCCGTCACCCTGGATGGACATTCACGTGCCCACAAGGGCCTGTACTTGCCTTTGGCTCCTTCCAGCTCAGGAAGCACCACTTCTCAATCCCCCTAAGCCATCAGTGGGCCACATGCTAGAAAGGTCCCTCCCGTCCCAGTCTGATCCCCGGGGATTCTTCCCAGTCCCTTCTGGCCTCCCACCTGCCCCTAGCAGGAGCTTTCCAAAGCAGTTTGGCCAAGCATGTTTTCCTGCTGAAAGGTGACAGCTCCCACTGAGACGGGCAAGTAGAAAGCTAAGTAAGCAGCGAGGTGCTAAGAGCCTGCCAGCAGTACCTGTGCTGTGGCCGCACACTGCACAACCCCCGCCCCCTTACCTGCTGATCCACACCCATTCCCCACCATGCACCAGACCCCATGACACCTTCCCTAGAGATGACGGCAGGTGTGCTCCAGCCCCTGCAGAGTTACCATGCATGCTCCTGAGATTCTCAAAGGAAGGGACAGGGAAGTGAGCAGTACAAGCCCCACCCAAAGCCCACCCACCTGAATAGCTAATTAGGGCACACCCTCCTACCTACAGAAGCAGGATTAAGGAAGAGGAAGGAAAAGCCCAGTTCCTGACAGAGTGCTTCCCGGGTGCATGGACATCCCTGGGAGAGCCATCTCAGGCCCCCCCCACCGCAGGGGGGATGTTACACTTCCTGAGTTCCAGTTCTTACCTTTCTTCTTTTACTCTTTAAAAATGGTATTAAAATGTTCTTGTTTCTTTTACTCATTTAATTACTTATGGTAATTACTTTTTTTAAGCTAATGCCACTTTTGTCATTTGTAACTTAAAGAAAAGAAATTATGCTAATTTTTAATTGTTTTAACCATTTCCCACTAGCATCACTACTTCGTGAGGCTTTTGAAACTTCTGATCATTTTTCCCTATTCCTTTTATGTTTGTTTCACCTTTTATCCTTCTTGTTTGATTTTCAGTTTTTTTGGCTTCAAAGCGGTATAAGTCTTTACATTTTATTTCATTTCACTGTAGTCATTCATAATATGACTCATTTCTCTTTTTTCTCAGCTTGTACACTTTAATCCTATTACAGCTTTACAAATGTCCCCTTTTGCCATTTTAATGACTGTAATTTACTGCACCCTGTTCTTCATTTTGTTTTTACTTAAAAATTTAACAGTCTTATTGATTCTACCCATTTAAGGTATACATGGCAATGGTTATTAGTGTATTCACAGGCTGCATTCCTCACCTGTCCCTTTTAGAACCTTTTCATTACTCCAACCATTTAACTATCAGTCCTCTACCCTTGAACTAGCAGTCAGGGCCAGCGCAGTGGTGTAGCTGGTAAAGCCACCACCTGCATGCAGAGCCAGCATCCCGCATGCGCGCCGATTTGAATCCCAGCTGCTCCACTTCTGATCCAGCTCTCTGCTGTGGCCTGGGAAAACAGCAGAAAATGGACCAAGTCCTTGAGCCCCTGCACCTGCGTGGGAGACCTGGAAGAAGCTCCTGGCTCCGGATCGGCACAGCTCTAGCCATTGTGGCCAATGGGGGAGTGAACCAGTGGATGGAAGACTTCTCTCTCTCCGCCTCTCCTGCTCTCTCTGTGTAACTCTGACTTTCAAATAAATAAATAAATCTATAAAAACAACTAGCAATCATTAATTCCTTTCACACATCCCTATTCTGGACTTGCCTGTAAAGTGGAACTGTTACAGAATCCCCCCAAAACTAGCTGAAGGTGTTGCCAAAGAACCCCCAAAACTGGGCCTGCGCACCCAGAGTGCAGTAAACCAATCATGGGCATCGGGTGATGGGAAAAAAGGAGACATCTATTGCACAACACACAGCACAGGGTCAGGCAGCCAAGGCTCAACACCTGGGCTCCCCATGGGAGTCAAGGCAGTGGACCTTAGAGTTCCAAGCTGGGGAGGAATGGTGGGATCAGCTTGTGTGTGGGCCTCTGGTTGGTCCACAGTGCATGTGGCCTTCCTTTGATTGGTCAGCCTGCTTCCTTTGGAATGGCAAAGGTAGACTCCAATCCATATGGGTTTAGGGGTAGACTGGATATTAGTTTGTTTGATCAGGGCTGTGAGTTCCTGAAAACATCTCGACTGAAGTCTAACACAGGGATATCGGCTTTGGGAGAGACGGATGAATCTTAAGGCCTGCAATCCTGCCTGTGGGTTCTAGCAGAGGCTCTCTGATTTACAGAAGCAGCACTGAGACCTTCCTCAGTCACACCACTCCCTTAGCTTCCGAGTTAATCTTTCCAGAGGCACTGCGGGCTAAGAAAGAGGTTCTGGGCCTGATAAAATCCACATCAAAGGCTACTAGCGACTCAGTACAGAATCTGAATGGCCCTTTGTGAGCCGTCATTCTTTCTCCAGGAAATGACCTTGCCACCCTGTGGAAATGAGCTGACTACAGACCGATGGGTTGATTTCTGGACTCTCGATTCTACTCCACTGATCTACACGTCTGTCCTTGAGCTAGACCACACTGTTCTGCTTACTGTGACTTTACAGCGCGGGGTTGGGGAACAGTGAGCCCACAAGCTGTTTGCGGCCTGCAAGACCATTTGGTCTGGCCCTGCCAAGGCAACCACAGGCAGAACTTGAAATTCAATAAATCTACAGCAAGCTATTTTTAACAAAGCTGATAATTTTGAATGGCTGGCAAATGATGTCATAACTACCCAAATGGCCCGTGACAGAAAAAAAGGCTCCCCATGTCTGCTGCAGTGAGCCATGAAAGTGAGAAGTGTGAGTTCTTCTGGTGTATTCTTTTTCCGGATTGTTTTACCTTTCTGGGTCCCTTATGATTTTCCTTATGAATTTTAATTTAGAAACAGTCTGACTACTTCCAGAAAGGACTCAGCTTGAGATTCTGAAATGGACTGTGCGGAATCAGATTAATTTGGGGGAGAATTACCATTCTCATGATGTTAAGCCTTTCAACCCGGGAACATGGGATGTTTTTCCATTGACTTCAATTGTAAATTTCTACTCACCACGTTCTGCGGTTTTCAAGGTATACATTTTGTTCTTCTTTTGTGAAATTTATTCTTAAGTTATGGGGAACAGAATTGTTTTCCAAATTTCATTTTCAGATTGCTCATTAGCAGTATTTAGGAATAAAGTGGATTTTCAAACATGATCTGGTGTCCTGCGATTTTGTTGAACTTGCTTATTTTTGAAGAGTCATGGTGATGTAGGCAAGGAGGAGCTGACACCACCAGCACCTCCCTGAAGCCTCCCCTGGGCTGTAGCCCCACCTGAGGCATCCAAACCCTCCAGCCCCACCTGAGGCATCCAAACCCTCCACCCTGTCCACGTAGCAAAAAACAATGCAACTTCTGCAGTGTTTGCTGCTTAGAACTGGCACTGGCTAAAGGCATCTGATACAGCCACTGGCTGCATCCCTGTGCTAACCCTCTGCTCATTATACTAAAATGACCATGGCTGACACTCCCACTCCCATCAGGCACCTGACGCTATGACGCTTCGGCGATTTCTAGTAAAGGCTATACCCAAATCCTGCCCCAGACACACTCTGTATGCCTCTAGGTCAAATAAAGGGATGGACCCTGACCAGGTGCGGTACAGCTGTCCCGTAAGCATGACCACACTCCTTCCTATTACGCCCATTTTGAATGTAAATCACTCTTTAAATCTTGCTTCCTTGGTGCCCTTCATCTAAGTTGCATCCTTGAATTCCTTCTGGCGATGCAGACAAGAGCCCGGACCCAGCCATCCTCACAGCAAGGTGGAACTCCACGTCATCACCAGGGGAGTGCGTGCACCTCACCGTCTCCCACGCACCTCGGTGCAGGACTCTGCTTGTCACCGAACGGGAGAGTCTACAAATGACAGCCGCAGGCCTCAGGCTGCAGGAGCACGACGCCCGTCAGTCACTCCCACCTGTGATCAATGCAGTTCTGCACTGCCTGATTCCACTGTGCTTCCTGCGGGACTGTTAAGTTCACATCTATTTCCCTGCCTTCCTTTTCTCTACACAATTTAATAAACACAGGATGACTGGTAACAGTTGGAGGGAAGAATCCCAATTTGCAAAACAGATCAGCTCAGGGTGCTTGTTTTCAAGACCAAGGTTTTTTGGCTTTGTGCAAAACTGAGCACTGCATCTCTTCACACAGTGAAATATGCATTTGGAAGGTGCCTAAACCCAAACTCTTTGTTTCGGGAATTTTCGAGTGAATTCGTGTGTATCCGGGCACACCTGCAAATTTACATGACGTGATGCATCATCTTTATTTATCACTTAAGCCTTTGCTACCCCACAATGCCTAGAAGGAAGGTTTTATGTTAATCTGCAAACCAGAATAACAAGGCTTGAGGCAAAACCCCCTGTAAACTGCAGCCAGCCCTTCCACCTGTGCAGGAAAAGTAACTGAAGTGGTGCTTAATTAAATCACACTGGCTACGCACTGACTTAGTGCTTGAGCTGTGCCATGGAGAGACTGCACAGGCCTTACGGATAGAAAGTACACAAGGGTGGGGCTACCACCCTCCAGAAGCTCACATCCTGGCTGGGAAAAAGCCACACAGATAAGTAACTGACACTCCGTGTGCCAGCAGGGGTGGGTGCCGGGACCACCTGGGAATGGGCGAGCCTCCGCGTGCACGTGGGTTGTGCGCACATGTGTTACTCATTCTGACCGCCACCGTCTCGGAGGCCTGCCCTCTTCATCACGCGAGGAGCCACTGTCCCCATTCCCGGTGCTCCTAGTCATGCTGACCCTTCTTCCGGAAGTCTCCTCCTCCCATTCCCACGGAGGCCACCCCCCATGGATAGGTTCTATGGACAGATACCCCTTTGGGGGCCAGGCAGAGATACAAAGGGGGTGGTGCTTCTATGCCCAGCCAATCGCTATTAACAAACTGTCACTCAAGGTTGCCTTATGTTATTTTTACAGAGCACTTCGGGGTCAGACTTTTTGGGTGGAAATTTCTCTTTCTTAAATACCAGCAACAAACTCCATGAACGGAGACAGTGGGAGCCTCATCAGACGCACTGGGACAGCTGGCCTGCGGGCAGCCAGTGTGTGGCCCCTGTTCTGTGTATGCCGTGGCCTGTAAGCCTCACGACACCCCTGGAATACGTGTACTGTGGGGAAACTGAGGTGCCGAAGGTCACCCCGACAGGAAGGGGGGAGACGAGATCTCGGCACACAGGGCTCTCGCGTCAGTCTGCTCAGGCGTCTGTGACCTTCAAGGGGTTCCTTACATCTCCAGGGGCCTGCAGTCATACAGCAGCCTGCCCTGGGGCCGACTGCCCAGCCAAAGGCTTCTCTAGGGAACTGAACTTGCTCCTTGCTTTCTTTCCACTTTCAAGCAAAAACAAAAATCAAAACCAAAACCAGTCTACACGGAACAACCTTTATCCTACAGGTCAGGGATTAAGACGGGCCCCAGTGGGTCATCCCATCTCTGCGGCAGGCACTGGGGAACCCCTTAGCAGCCGTGTTCTCCAGGGCACCGCTGGGTTCCGGGAGGCTTTTCCTCCCCACCATGGGACCCAGCCCTCCCTCCTCACCTTCTCCCCACATCAAGGCTAGCGCCCCCCCGCCCCCGCCCGTCATTTAGTCAATCACATATCCTTGCAGCACTGAAGGGGGTGTGAACAACCAGGGATGAGGTTCCACTCTAGGATGGCTGCCCTACCTCCCAGAGGCTTCCTTCCGTGTGTCCACCCCTGTGGCCTTGTACTACTGAGGCCCCACCATCTCCCCTACAAGACAGCTTAGCCCCAGGGAAGCTAGACAGGGTGGCCGGGAAACCAAGGGGTAGCACTCGCATTCTCTCAACAAATGGGGCTGCTGGCCCTGGTGAGGGCACTGGGCTAAGTGTTGGGGACGCTGTGGGTTGGTCCTGGCTCAGTGCGCATCCTGCTGAGGGTATTAACAAAACCAGTCTCCACCCACAAAGCCAAGCCCACGGGTCCAAAGCAGTTTTTTCTTGTACACCTTTTCCCTCTCCTTGGAGTCAGTGCCTTTGCTTCTTCATGTTTGTTCGGTTTCCTACGTGCCATCCACTAATTCACGCTGACTCTGACAGACGAGTAGCTACCCGAGACACACACACAGAGCCAGGCACCTGTCACTCAGGGGTATGCTCTCCCCAGGGCCATCTGTTCTACCACTCGCTGAGCCTGGCTTCCTGCCCCTGCTTCTAGAACCCCACAGTTCCCCATCGTTGCACGGTGTACATCCGCCAGGAGCCTCCTAACAGGGAATGTGGACGAGGCCCTGAGTACAGACATGCCTGAACTTGTCCTAGTTCCTGACCGATGGCAAGGCTCAACACCTCGAACTTCCAATTCCCCCAGCTTCGGATACCCCAGGGCCCTCGGAGGTCTCCTCTCTGGAGGCTTCTTGCTCTAGATTTTCTGAAGTTGCAGGACGCGAATTTCTTTGTGTTCCTTAGGACAGGCACTGACAGGCCTCGGGATCTGGAAATGTAGGTCTTTCAGAGCCGAGAAAACGCCTTGCGTCGTTTCTCATAACCTCCCCTTCAGTCCTAGGTGTGCTCCCTCCCCCCCACCCCAATTATGTAGGTGGAGGGCCTCTAAGCTCAGTCTCTTCAACTTGCTTCTCCCATGTCCTATCTCTTCTGAGGTTTTGTTCTCTCTGGGAGATTTGACTTTATCTTTCGGTTTTCTTCACTAACTCTATCATTGCGATTAGTCCGAATTCTTTTATTTCCAAGTGTTCTTTCTTATTTTCTTGCTCATAGCCCCTTGCTCTACTTTCATGGATGCTATACCTTCTCTTTTCTGAGGGTCTTTTTCTTATTTGTAGATTTTCTTCCGCGCCCCACTTTGTTTCTACTTCCTGTTTGTTATTTTCTTTTTTTTTTTTTAGATTTATTTAATTGAAGGGCAGATTGACAGAGAGGGATGAAGAGAGACAGAGCTCTTCCATCTGCTGGTTCACTCCCCAAATGGCCACAATAGCCAAGGATGGACCAGGCTGAAGTCAGGAGCCAGGAACTCCATGCAGGTCTCCTGTGTGGGTGGCAGGGGCCCAAGCACTTGGGCCATCTCCCTCTGCCTTCCCAGGTGCATTAGCAGTGAGTTGGATTAGACCCTACAGCCGGGACTGGAACCAGCACCCATATGGAATACCGGCACGGCAGGCAGTAGCTTAACCTGCTATGCCCCAACCAAGGCTCCCGCCACTCTTTTAATGTTAGTTTTCCTCAAATATTTGGTAAAGCATTAAGATGCTGCCTAGGGGTGGGCATTTTGTCAGGTGGTTAAGATGCCCATGGGGCCTGTGCTGTGGCGCAGTGCGTTAAAGCCCTGGCCTGAAGTGCCAGCATCCCATATGGGTACCAGTTCTAGTCCCGGCTACTCCACTTCTGATCCAGCTCTCTGCTATGGCCTGGGAAAGCAGTAGAAGAAGGCCCAAGTTCTTGGCACCCTGCACCCGCATGGGAGACCCGTAAGAAGCTCCTGGCTTCAGATCGGCGCAGCTCCAGCTGTTGCGGCCATCTGGGTAGTAAACCAGCAGATGGAAGACCTCTCTCTCTCTGTTTCTACCTCTCTCTGTAACTTTTTCAAATAAATAAAGATAAATCTTTAAAATAAAAAAAGAAAATGCCCATATCCCACAGTAGAGGATCTGTTCCACGGCTCGCTGAGCCTGGCTTCCTGGGACTGCCCCTCACAGTGGAGTTCAACTCCCGACTCTGGCTCCTGACTCCAGTTTGCTGCTAATGCAGACCCTGGGAGGCAGCGTGATAGCTCAGTTAACTGAGCTCCTCCAACCCACACTGGGGACCTGGACTGCATTCCTGGCTCCTGGCCCCAGTGGTTGGGCATTTAGGGAGTGAACTAGTGGCTGGGAGATACCTTTCTCTATTTCTTTCTCTTTCTGCCTCTCAAATACGTAAAACTATATACATATATACATAAACTAAAACACTGTCGAGGTCCTGTGTTGTGGAGCGGGGGGGAGGAGGAGGGGACAGTTTGTCACCGTGTGGGCTGAGCCAGCACAGGTGGCTGTTTTGCTGGGAGACCCTCAGATTTCAGTATCGGGAGGACTCTTCTCTCAGAACAGCCAGCCTCCAGCCTTGGCCTAGGGGGCTGCAGTCTGCCTGTCAGTGTCCCAGGAGTCCACGCTCCCTCTTAGGAAGCTACCAGAGGATGTCACCATCAAATGATAGAAGAGACCAAGAGGCAGCACTACTGGGAAAGGAGGCTGAGGGAACTCTCACCAACAGAGACTGTCACCGTCCCCATTCTCTGCACCGCAGTGATCCCGGCCTGGTCCTATGTCTGCCTTGGGATACCGCCAGACTTCTGTCTTTGTGGGAAAGGCTGAGCAGTATAGGGAAGGGGGCCTAGGGGGACGTCTTCTCCCACAGATTGACAACCAGTCTTCTCCCCGCCAGGCCCATCCACCCTTGTGCCTTCCAAGGTGCCTGCAACCTGCAGCTGTTCCATTTATTTCCGGTTCTGAGCCGTCCATCCACACTGCCACCCTTCACAGGCGCCTAGCTCCCCTGGCTGCTCAGTCAGTCACCTTCAGTCCACCTGTGTCTGACGCCAAAATCTTGTCACCAGCCCTCCCCCCGCTACTTCCTGTCCCATCTTCTCTTGCCAGTCCCTTCTCTTCACGACTGGGGTGTCCGGGCAGAGGGCAAATGAATGCATTTATTCCCTCATCTTTAACTGAAAGCTCTGACTCCCAGCTTTTAAAATGATTCTGGCTCATCCGGACTGACAGTGATCAAGGAGGGGCCCCAGGAGGTTTTAGGGCGTCCCATCTTTCATTTCGTTGCTTTAGAAGTTTCAGATCCTATCTCTGCCATACAGAGCGCTTGACCTCTCCTAAGTTACTTGCATTTTCACTTGAATTTTCTGACATGTGAAACAGTGACAACAGCACCGACCTTACAGGGCCAGGTGACAAGGCCACGTGGCACAAAGAGAGGTTCTTGGGGAAGGCTGGCTGAAGAACAGAGAGGCTTAGTGTAAGGAGCAAAGGACACCACGAACTTGGCATGTTGGGGGGTGCAAACCGGCCCCGCTTCCATTTGGCAAACATTCCGCACGTGCTTCTTACAGGGAAGGACTTGAGCCAGGCACGGAGGGGTAAAGAGTTGAATAAATAAGTGAATCATCCCACTGCAGGGCAGAGGGTACCCGGAGAGAAAGGCTGGGCTGGGAAGACGGACAGGAGCCATCGGCCGGGCCAGGCCAGCCCACCCGGGACCCGAGCCGAGCCTTGGATCTTTACCTTTCTTGGTCTTACAGGGCCCACATTCAGGGTGAATCTCTTGCAAGGGAAGAGACACGACCTTGGCGAGTCCGGCATTCAGCATGTACTGGTACAGGCGCTTAAACGTCCTTTCACACAGCCCCTGCCAAGACAAAAGCGACTGTCAGGCGCAAGCGAGGAATCCGAAACCACTGGGGAGCTGCGGACCTGAGCCAGTGCAGGGCCTGAGCTACTGGGCTCTCCTGAGTGGAGAAACGCTGGAGGCGCTGACCAGCAAACACTGCCAAGGAACGCTCTCAAGGAATACAACGAGGCCCAGAGCCCTGGTTTCCAAACACCACCTTCTGACAGGGACAGGTGTCTGCCTGACGAGATCCCAAGGGGAACACAGGGTGGGAACGAGGCAGGTGGCCGCAGAGACGGAAGCAGACTTTTCACGCGGGCCCTTTCACAGTGTGTGGATCTTTTTAACCATGTATGAATATTAATCATTAATAAATATACACACATACATCTCCTGCAGGTAGGGGAACAAATAGGAGAAAATATACCTTAAAATGCCTTTTGGGATGTTTTTAAGAAAGTTGTTCCGCTATGAAGTTACAACAGAACGATGAGGGTACATCCAGGGTACTGCTCCTACTTCTGCCCAGGAGGAGAGGACCACAATGATCGTACGCACAGTCTCACCGCAGGGGCCGTCAAAGGCACGCCTTTCCCTCTACGTGTTTATGATTGATTTGAAAGGCAGAGACAAAGAGGGAGCAAGTCAAAGACAGGGACAGAGGATGGTGCTCCTGTCCACTGATTCACTCCCCAAATGCCTGCAACAGACCGCAGCAGGGCCAGGCCAAAGCCAGGAACCCCATCCAGATCTCCCATGTGGGCGGTAGAGCCCCAGGTACTGGAGCCATCCCCAGCTCAGGAAGTGGGAATCGATAGCGGCACTGGGACTTGAACCTCCAATATGGGATACAGGCATCCTAACTAGCGTCTCACTTGCTCTGCCAAATGCCCACGGCCACATGTTTCTGAAAAAAGTAATTCACTTCCACATCAGGGTGAAAGATTTCGTATCAGGGGAACAAAAACCCCAGAAACCAGATTCTGGTTTCCCTTAAGATATAAGATCTGGCAACCAGTGCCAGAAGTGCAGCTGCCCGAGCCCCCACTGCTCCCGGAGTTGGCGCGAGCCGAGGACCGGCTGCTTCCGTTCAGCAGGACATGCCGTCCCCAGGGCCGCGGTCTTCATGCTCCCTATCAGAACCGTGGATGGTGAAACTGAAGGTCAGCTGCCGTTTATCCCCATTTCTGGGCTGCTTTTCTGTAGCTGTCATTGAGAGGAAAGAGCATTTCCTAAGGCAGCGTTGTCCTACACTGGGCCCATCTGGCTCCTGTGTCCCACCCTCCTGACCACTGCTGCTATTGGACTGTGTAGCACCTGGAAGAGAAAGGCAAGGTACCACTGCTCTAAGGTACAGACTGGACTGGAGGAGGCACGCCGGACTGAGGGCTGCTCTGTGCCTCTCCTAGGCTTCCTCTTATCCTCCAAGAGAGAGGCAGGGAGCAGACAGACGCCTGGGATGGCTTCCTCCACACAGGTGGATGCTCAGCAGAACATATGGGCACCCAAAACCACAGATGACTCCCACGGGGCCCATTCAGACCCAGTGGCTTGTAAATGGCGTCCATCGTTAATCTAGCCAGGCCCCCAGCATCACAGAAAGACCCTATGGAAACTTATCCATCAATCCCCCAGCCTTCAACATATGGTGCGAGGCCTGGACCACCCTAAGTGAGCAAGGATGATGTAATCCTGCCTTCCAGGGGCTGTCATCAAGGACTTGTACCATCTGCTCAGCAAAGAGAGGGGGGAGCAGCAGGAGCCTCCTCACCCTTCAAGAGACAGCACCCAAGTTCATGGCCCCAGCCTCATCCTAGACTGACTCTTCATCAAACCCCTCTCAGCCTTCTCTGACTCCTGCTGCTGACAGCCATGGCCAGCAGAACGTCCCAGAAGATCTGCACACTCAATAAATCTTAAAATCAAAATTGTCAGGCCGGTGCTGTGGCGTAGAGGATAAAGCCTCTGCCTGCAGTGCTGGCATCCCATATGGGCGCCGATTTGAGTCCCGGCTGCTCCACATCCAATCCAGCTCTCTGCTGTGGCCTGAAAAAGCCATTGAAGATGGCCCAAGACCTTGGGACCCTACACTCACATGGGAGACCTGGAAGAAGTTCCTGGCTCCGGGCTTGCAATGAATCAGCCCAGATCTGGCCCTTGCAGCCTTTTGGGGATTGAACCAGCAGATGGAAGACCTCTCTCTCTCTCTCTCTCTCTCTCTGCCTCTCTGTAATGCTGCCTTTCAAATAAATAAATACATCTTTAAAAAAAATTCAAATCTATCCTGTGCCTCCTTCTCTCCCAACTGCTGTGTGCTTCACTCAAGCATCCATCTGACAAGCATCCACCAGGCCCCAGCACGGCCAGGCACTGTCCTCTCCGAGGAGCTTCGGCCATGACCAAGCTCCCAGGCACCTTGGCCAGCAGCACCCGCTCTGACCATGGAAGCTACATGGTCTTCATCTTCAGGTCCTTCTGCTTCCTGCACATCGACCTCCTGGCTCAGCCACTCACCGATTCGTTTCACCCCTAAAATGCTTCTCAAAACAATTCAGGCCTCCCTGGCCACAGCTGCCACCCTCACCCATTTCAATGGCCCTCCCTTGGCCTGTCCATCTTCCCCAAACACTCAGCAGTGCTCCCGCCCAAGGATCAGCATCATAGGTCTCCTTTCTTTTCCAGCCATCCCCCCAGCACCCCACTATCAGCCACTCCCAGTGACCTCTACAAACGTCCCACGGGCTCCCCAACTCTGGGCCTCTGCGTGAGCTGCTCTCCTCGGCTGAAATGCCAATGCACCTGTCCGCCTGGGCAAGGCATCCCTGGAGTGTCACTTGCCCTGTGAAGCTGTCCCTGGCCTCTGTCACTGAGCTCAGAGGCATTCTTCACCTGCCCCTCCATTAGAACAGCTCTGGGACACAGACCCGACACCCTGGTTCGCTGTTGCCCTCTTAGGGTGGAGCACGGTTCTGACTCAAAGGACACATCTGCTACGGTGTTTGTTGAATGGATAAGTGAAAGAATGGCCTGCAGCAGTCAACTCTGTCTCTGACGCAGTTCATAGCGTTGACCCCAGGGCACAGCAGCCCCAGATCCCTGTCCCCCAGCGACTCCAGGGCAGAGGTCTCCAATCTCCGAAGTCAGCCAGGGCCAGTGTGGGGGTCGGGACTTCCTTCACCTCTGATAAGGTATCCTGAGAGAGGCCTTCTCAAGTGGCCTTCCATCTCCTGCTTTTGTCAGTCAGCTAGAAAGCGCGGTGCACGTGATCACAGATGGCGTTGACACTCGGCCTCGGGGTCTGAGGGTCACACAAAGGAGGGGGCCTGGGGGCGGGGGCTGCCCAGTGCACAAGTAGCTCCACCTCACTGTTGTCAGGACAGGCTGTGGGTTCAGAGCTGCGGATTTTTCAAGGGAAGCTGGAGAAAGAAAAATGGAGACCCCCCCCACCCCACATACACACCTAGGTGTGTATATGAAATCTCCATTTTCAAAAAGAAAATGCTAAGTCAAATTGATTTTTCACAAGCCAGGTGTGACTCACAAGCCTCTGGTTTATAACCTTGGCTTTGAAGAGACTTGGGCGTGCAGTGACCCTGCAGTGAGTTCTGATTTCTGAATGATGAAATTGGAGACCAGAGCTGCACCAGTGTGCTGCAGGGGGACCAGTGGCAACGACAGTCCTTGTGGCTATGATATGTGACCACAGAGCAGGTGCCCACGAACCTTCACCTCACATGCGACGCTCTGTGCTTCAACCTCAAGGGCTGTCTTGGCGCCCTCCCGTTCCTGACGTGCACTCCTGGCTAATTCCCACTCCCGCAGGGAGCAGCACCCCCCGACTTCTGCTCTTCCTCTCGTGCTCACTCTGTGACTCAGTCACTGCTCCTGGACCAGAGACGAGGCAGGGCCGAGGTGCTCTGGGCCCTCTGTCCTCTCCTCTCCTGCTCCGTCATCGCCGCCTGAGACCGCTGGGGACGATCACGGGAGGAAGTGTAAACCTGAGGATTTACCACTCTCTGCGTGAACCTTGACAGCCGGGCCGAGAGCAACCCCAGGGGAGGGCAGGGAAGTCGGGCCCCGGCATTGAGCCTTTTCTCACCCTCCAAAAGGGAAGACAGCCCGATTGTTTGGGGTGCACCGCAGGGCTCGGGGCTGCAATTCCTTGTCTAGGGTGAGGCAGCTCGCCAGGCTGAGGCACAGGTCAGGGTCAGCCCGGCACCCTGAGGTCCCCCACAGCTCACCAGCTCCTCCCTCAGCCTGCCCAGTGTCTCGATGTGATTACTCCGTGCGCTCAGCATCACCGACAGCTTCTCCATGAGGATGTCGTATTTGCTCCTCCTGCGAGAGAGACACCACACGGTTGACTTCTTCAAACCCACCGCCTGGCCCAGGCTCAAGGTCTCAACCATCATCCACAGTTCAAAGGCGGAGAGACTGAGCAGTTCAGCCCCATGTCCAAGTTCCTGCGACGAAACTCTAGGCTACATTTGGATGAAATGACTTTTTTTTTTAATTTATTTTATTTGAAAGGTAGAGTTACAGAGAGATCTTTCATCCGCAATTTACTCCCCAAATGGCTGCAACAGCCAGGGCTTGGCCAGGCTGAAGCCAGGAGCCAGAAGCTTTATCCAGGTCTCCCACATGGGTACAGGGACCTGAGCACTCGGGCCATCCTCTGCTGCTTTCCCAGGCACGTTAGCGTGGAGTCAGATTGGAAGTGGAGCAGCCGGGACAAGAACCAGCACCCGTATGGAACGCCAGTGTTCCAAGTGGCGGCTCAACGTGCTCTGTGCACCACCATGTGAGCCCTGAGCCCTGACGTTTTTATAACACTTTGAAGTCTAGGAAGCTTTTCTTACAACACTTCCTTATAAATCACCCAGCACAGAAAGATGGAGATTATTACATCGAGAAGTGAATCAGCTTTTTCCAAACTTCAGGTCCAGGACGCTAGCCTGAGTCGTCCTTCCCTAAACCTGGTGCTTGCTTCACGCCCTCCTGACACTTCGCTCAGTCTGGAGCTGCTTTCCACCTGACCTCACAGCGTGCCCGATTCCACCTGTCAGCTCATGTCTATCGTGAAGTGGATGTTACAATAAATGCTTCCAGGCTCATGGTCACCAAAAGACGCGACTGAACAGCTCAGGGCTCCTGGCTGCGTGTGCCCTGGGGAGCCTGCAGCAGGGACACAGATCAGCTACACGAGGGCAGCTTGGCCTGACTCACAGTCCAAGGGAAAGGCAGAGCACACGGATGAGACCTCAACGTTGCACCCACTTCTCAATCGGTGAAAGAATGGATGAAGGGGTAGATATGTACAGCACATGACCTACCACGCATAGGCGCACTGAGTCATGGCCATCTTACACAGAAGAAACCACGGTCCATAGCAGTCAGCACCTTTGCCCAAGGGAAAGGCAGTAACTGCAGTACAGTGCCTGACTTGATCCGGGGCTTCCTCCCCTTCCCCAGGACTCTCACCCTATGTTCTTTGTAGATTACAGGCTGCCCACCAACTACAAGTGCAGTAACAGCATCATATAACTAATGGATGGTGTGACTAATTAGAAATTAGAAGCCAATTCACCAAACAGAATTCTCTTCAATGCAGGTTTCCAAATCAGAGACTGAAAGATAAACTAGGAGTCTGGGACATTTTGATGGTGGGCGTGCTTAAAGGTGAGTCAGGACTACCAGACATGTGACCAGAGCACAGGGGCGGCTTTTGTTCCTGGAGGTCTGGAGTCAGGACAGGCTGCACATGAGTATCACCCACTGTCTGGGCCAAGCCCTGGGCAAGGCAGTAGGCACTGTCAACTTGAAAGGGACACTTAATCCTGACTGTTCACTCCCCTTCCTTTTGGAGGCTGGCCCTGGCCACCAGGGTCAAGGGCACGCCAGGGTCAAGGGCAGGGACTTCCTCAACCACCCTGTCCATCTGCTCACCTCCACTCCAGGCACTGGTGGCCAGGCGTGGGCCACTCAAAGGCATCCACTTGTCCTTCACTCCCTGCACTTGGCTTCTGTTCCTCTCACTCAGGAGGGTATATGGCTGCCAGAATTAGAGTGAGACCTCTGTGGGGTGGTGGAAGCTTTCTTTCTCCCATCGCTGTGCCAGAAAATTAGTCTCCCCAATAACAAGGATTAACGGGTGACAGGTAACTTACTCGCAGAGACACCCTGGTCCTCAAAAAGGAGTGCGCCTATTACAGCAGCCTGTGGTGTAGCACAGCCGACGTTATGATACCTAGCTAGAGTATCCTGCACTTAAGCACTTGGCAGAACCTTGCCTTCTTATCCTGGTAGGTGGATTATCATGGCTGTGTGTTGCAAAAACCTCCAATCTGAAATGGATATAATCCAACCACAACTCTGCCACCAAAGCAACTCAAGTTTGATGTTTTTTTTTTACACCCCTAAAAATGTTCTCACCAAAATGATTAAAGTTCCCATTGTTGAGCTACAGAGTAGCAGGCATTTTTTGTTTTGTTTTTGTCCTTTTCTAATTTCCAGGTTTTCTAAGTGAGCAGGACTTATTTTTGACAGAAACAGACAACTAAATGTCTTCTTTGGAAAGCCACAGTCATATTCTCATTTGGCCTCTAATGATTTTTGAAAGCATCACACACGTGGCTGCAGTACAAATCGCTGAAGGCTTTGTTCCCTCCACAGCATACCTGTCCACATGAAAGCGGTTGAGGAGGAGGAGGATTGAGTGCTGCTGGGCTCCAGTGGGCAGCCGGATCACGTGGGACTGCATTGTGATGAGCCCATTTTTGTTCAGAATTTTCCTGTGATAGTGAAGTTTTCCAGCATCAACCCTGGAGGAGAAGGAGGAGGAGGAGAGGGAGGAGGGTGTGGGTCACGTCGTTTTGGTTTGCTGGTAGTTTTAGCCCCACAGTGTAGGGAGTCTCTCCCTCAGACGTACGCACCAACACACACTGATCCAGCCAACCCAAGAGAACAGTCAGAGATTTAAAAAAGCCCCAGGGAAGACAAGGCAGCAGCCCCTGTATTTGGGAGGCAGGTTGCGGTGGTTAGTGAGCCCTACATGCAAATCCTCCCCCTTACTTGAAGGCACTGCTGTGCAGGTCTCGCTGCAGCTCGCCCTGCCACCTGGACCGGCCCAGTCGCTCCAGGATGCAGTAGGAGAAGTCGGGGAGCTTCAGGTCAGGATCCCCCTCCTGGCCTATCAGGGCCCGGTAACGCATGGCCTGGGAGGCAACGATGATCAGCTTCTTCCCCCACCTGCAAGTCAGAAACACCCACATGAAGAAACAGGTCGAAGCGATTTTACGAAAATGGAAATCTGAAAAAGCAGACTTAGACCATCATTGTCTGGGTTCCCAGAAGGCCATCATGCCCCTAAATTAAGCAAAGTAGGCCTGTGGTCCTAGAACCCCACAGTGCGCTGAAGGAACAGGGCCGACCTGTTACTTCCTGGCTGATGCCTTGCAGGGCTCGCCAAGGCACTCAGACCAAATCCACACTCCTTGCCCCGGCCTGGAAGGCCCTCCCTGCCTCGCTCACTTCATCTTCACCCACAGGGGCCATCTTGTGCCAGTAAGAAGTGTCAGGGTCACTATCCTGGCTCTTCTGTCTGCCAAGCTGCTGCCCTGTCCCCGATCCTCAGATGGCCGATTTCTTCCCATCACCCAGGCCTTCCAGAAAACGTCAGTCAGAGCTCCAGACCTGCTCAACCACTCCCATGTTCTTCACAGCACCTAGCACTCACAAACAGCCATCCTGGGGGTGTGGGCAACATTCTCATCCATCCCCCTTAATTCAAACGTGGGCACACCCCCAACTTGTTCATAAGGATTTCCTGAGTGCCTAGAATGAGCTGGGTACACAGTGGCCGCTCAGCACACACTTAAGTGAATGACCACGCTGAGTGCACTGGACTGATACACCTTCATTCAGCAACACCCAACTGTGCTGTCAGTGATTTCTCTCTGCTGGACAATAGACCTGATGGGTCAAAGATAATGTCCAGAAAGAAGGCAAAAAGTGTGCAAGCAAGGTGCTGCAAGACACCCCAACCAAGACGCCTCACTCCCATGCAGGGGCCCACAGTCCAGGCTGTGCACCGCTCCCACTGATGGCTGAAGCTCCACCTCCTCCAGCAGTACCTGGCCTGAGTGAGGCTCATGCCTGGGACAGAGCGACCCTCTCCATCCACACTCTAGGAGCCCAGCCCTGGCCCTGCAGCAGGGAGCTGCACAGGAGGCGCTGTGGAGAGCACGCACCTCGCTCACCACGTGGTATCAAGTTACTGGACCAGAGGCCTCCCTTTAGGTCCACATGCCACAGCTCATGGGCTCCCAAGCCCTTGCCTCTCCCTTCTTCCTGGCCCTAGCCTGGCCACACCGCCCAGCCCTGTCTGGCCTGATGGCTTTCCTTCCCCCTGATTCCACCACCAGGCAGACAAAAAGAAAAAGGAAGAAGCTGTGTGAATACACTGTTTGGGCCTATAATGAGTCGTCTGCGTAAGTCAGCGAGGACCGTATGGCCTGTCTTCCAAGTGGATGCTAACACACAGTAAACAGAGTCCACATGATGCTCAGGGTGACAAAACTCAGGATCCTTTTTCTCAAAACCCTCACTAAGTTAAATTCTAAGAGGTCACTTGGGAGAAAGTTTGAATGCAGGGAAATGGCTTTTCCACTCTTTAAGCTTTCTTACTCAGATGGCTTTCCTACCCCACACCATTGTAATTCCAATGACTCTGGACATCATGGGCAATTATCTGGCTCAGTGACTCCTGCTGGTTCTGGTTTGCTGACTGCGTCATCAGATACTGCCCAAGCATTGTGCCAAGTGCCAGAATGCTACGATAAACACAACCGGTCTCTAGCTTCAAGGGGCTGACCTCCTGAGGACCTGCACAGGGATGGCTCTGTGGCCCAGGGCCCGGCTAGGACAAGAGAACAAAAGGCAACTTCCAAATGTCAGTTGCCTGCCACAACCAAGCACACAAACAGAGGGGAAGATAGGAGCCCTGACCTCAATCAGCCCAGCTGCGGTGGGGTGAAGCGGGCTGAGAGCTGGCTTAGAGCAGGGTTGGCGACCTCCAAGAGACGCTGGGGCCAAAGATCCGAGCCGAGTGCTCTGACCACACCCCTGACGTGAGGGGTTCCTGATGGGGGTGAACAAGTTACCTGTCAAAGGCTTCCACCATCGTACAGCGCGGCTGCAGAGACTTGGTCCTGATGTCGCTGGTGATGTTCTTCCTCTCCTTAAAGTACCGGCACGAGCCCTGGATGCCATCCTTGTTCTCTAAGATCATGTGAATGGGGTAGACATCCTCCAGAGGGACCGGGTCCCTCCTGGACTCCAAAATGCCAGTCTCCAAGTCAATCTCCTCGTACCTAAGGGGAAAGGCACAGGTGGCAAACCCAGCTGAGCTTCGGCAATGACGCCTGCGCAGTGAGTGCCTCTGACAGGCTCCAGCCGAGATCGGAGAGAAGAGCTGAGACTGTGCAGTGTCCCTGCCTCCAAGATGCAAACGGCCTTGACAAGCAGGGTCCTGCCTCTTAACAATAGAGAAGAGAGAACACGGACCTTCCCGGGGTCCCCCAAGCTGGCCCCAGAAGCTGGGTGCTGGGACCCAAACTGCCTTACTGGCCCCCGTCACGGCCCCCTTTGGTTTTCCTCCAAACTTGGTCGCAGGTCTCCAGGTCACCATGTTGGGACTGAGCGACTCAAGGCATTCCTCCCCTAAGACATCACCTGTCCATCTCTTGGGTACCTGTATCTGCTTCCATGGTGTTAATCATCACCCTCATGTGAACCATTCTCACCTCTGAATCCTCAGCCCTGTTTGTGCAATGTCTCCAGTTGTCTATCAAATCCAAGGTTATGAGTGCCCCTCCCCCCTCCAATCAAGTACCTCCCTGGTGCGACACTGTCCCTTGGCCTCTCAGCATCTCTGACACGTGCTTCCTCTCCTAGCCAGTCAGCCCCGTAGAGTGAGCTTTCCTTTGAAATCTCATTCACACCCTGCACTAGTCTAGCAGAGGCTTGGTCTACATCCACTTTTCAAGCCCTTTCTTGCCCCCCTCTGGGACCTCTGTGTTCTTCTATTTTTCTTTTTTTTGTTGTTGTTGTTGTTTAATTTTACTTATTTGAAAGGTAGAGTTAGAGAGAGGGAGAGACAGAGAGAGAGAGGTCTTCCATCCGCTGGTCCATTCCCCAAACAGCTGCCAACAGCTGGGGCTGGGCTAGGCCAAGGCCAGGAGCCAGGAGCTTCCTCCAGGTCTCCCATGTGGGAGCAGGGGCCTAAGCACTTGGGCCACCCCCTGCTGACCTCGCAGCTGCACCAGCAGGTGGACACGAACCGGTGTCCATATATGATGCCCTGCTACACCACAGCACCGGCCCCCCTCTGCATTCTCAAATCCCATCTTCTCCCCAGCTCCCAGGAAACCACTCTGGCCGGACTGCCCGCCCCTCTGCAGTGACGCCTTTCTGTCTTCTGTTGAAGGCTCCTCATCCTCCACGCAGCTTGCAATGTCCACGCACCTCAGAGCTCTGCTGAAGGCCGCTGCCCAGAACACAGTCCCCACCACATGCTGATTTCACTTTTGACTTTGTGCAAAAGTCAACCCGAACACAACCATCCTACTTGTCACTGCAGTACAGCATTCCATAAACGCCTTACTGCACACCGGGCTTGTGCTGATTCTGCCCAGTTGTAAGGTAAAGTGTCCTGAGCTCGGTCAAGGTGGCTTGGCTAAGCCACGGTGTCAGGCTGGGTATGTGGCCTGGATGCACTTCTAACCTAGCCTGGGTTCACTGGGACACAGACCTAACGTAAGCCCAGGAGCACTGGCCCCGCTCTCTCCTAGGGATGATCTCAGCCAACGGTTTTCATTACCAACGACAGGGGATGACTCACTGATGTCTGGCTCCGTCCCTCCCTCTGACCTGCTTTAGCTCCTGTGAGGCCTGATGTTTACTAAACAGAGCTTGCACTCGGACAACCTGAAGGAGCCTCATCCCACCTCCCAGCCCTGTGCCCCCACCAGACACACGCCTCGAGGCTGCTCAGCTGTGTTCCCTGCCTCAGGGGAGGGTATCGGGATTCACTCAGGGGCCCAACATCCTCCTAGAATCCTGTCTCTCCTCACAGCCGATCAGCCACCAATCCTCTGGACTCTGCCACCGTGGCTGTCTGGATCCTCTTTCCTTAGCCTCTGTTCCACACCTACGATGGCAAGCTGGCCCCCGCCTCATTGCTTATAACCAGACTGCAACGAGGTGCTCAGCTTCACTCTTTGGGTCTGACCCTCCCTTGGGTGGCTTCCCACCGTCCTTTTGATAAGGGAGAAACTCTGGAAGTGGGATTAAAGAATGGTTGATTAGCTTCTCCAGTGCAAGGCAGAGTGGATTCTGGACCTAGAATTTCTGCATTCAAATTCTGGGTTCTGTTCTTTCTTTCTTTCTTTAAGAGACAGAGTTACAGCTAGAGAGAGGGAGGGACAGAAAGAGAGGCCTTCTATCCTCTGGTTCACTCCTGAAATGGCCACAACAGCCGCAGCTGGGCCGATTTGTAGCCAGGCACCAGTTTTTCTGGGTCTCCCACGTGGGTGCAGGGGCTCAAACACTTGGGCCATCTTCTGCTGCTTTCCCAGGCCATAGCAGGATCGGAAGTGGAGCAGCCAGGACTCGAACCGGTGCCATGTGGGATGCTGGCATTGCAGGTGGATACTTAACCTACTACACCACATTGCCGGCCCTGTGCGTTCTGCTCTTGCTAGTTGATGACCTTGAACAAGTAACTTAGCCATTTTGTACCTTGACGTTCTCTTCAGGAAAACGGGGATAACATTACCCACCTCTTAAGGTTGTTGTAAAAATGAAACAACTTACTATATGTAAGAATCTTAGAACAGGAACTGGTATTGTGGTGCAGTGGGTTAAGGTGCTGCCTGTGACACTGGTAGATGCCAGCTCTCCTTCCAATCTAGCTCCCCACTAATGCACCTGGAAAAACAATGGAAAATGACCAAGTGCTTAGGCCCCTGCACCCACCAGATGAAGCTCCTGGCTTTGGCCTGGCCCAGTCCTGGCCGTTGTAGCCACTTGGAGTGTGAACCAGCAAATGGAACACCTCTCTGTCTCTCTATGTAATTCTGCCTTTCAAATAAATAAATACATCTTAAAAAAAATAAAAAGAATCTTAGGGAGTGAGCCCTGTGGCACAGCGGGTTAAGCCTGGGTCTGCAATACCAGCATCACATATGGACACCAACTGGAGTCTTGTCTGCCCTACTTTCCATCCAGCTCCCTGCTAATGCACCTGGGAAAGCAACAGAGGAGGGCCCAAGCCCTTAGGCTCCTGCACCCACATGGAAGACCTGGAAGAAGCTCCTGGCTCCTGGCTTTGGCCTGGCCCAGTCCTGGTCATTGTGGCCATTTGGGGGGAGTGAACCAGTGGATGGAAGACCTCTCTCTGTCTCTCCTTATCTCGCCAGAACTCTGCCTTTCGAATAAATAAATAAATTTTTTTTAAGAAAAGTAATATTTAATTAAGTCAGAAACCTCCTGCCAGAGTGGCCTGGAGGGGAGCCCCAAGAGAGGCAAAATTCCAATAAATAAATCTTTAAAAAAAAAAAATAAGAATTGGGGCTAGCGGTGTGGCATAGCGGGTAAAGCCACCGCATGAAATGCCATTGCGGCCAATTGGGGAGTGAACCAGCAGATGGAAGACCTCTCTTTCTCTCTCTGCCTCTCCTCCTCTCTCTGTGTAACTCTGACTTTCAAATAAATAAATAAATCTTTAAAAAAAATCAAGCTTCTAAGGGCTGATGTTATGGCGCAGGGGTTAAGCCTCTTGCCTTCAGCACCAGCATCCCATATGGGCACCAGTTTGAGTCCCGGCTGCTCCACTTCCAATCCAGCTCTCTGGGAAAGCAGTAGGAGATGGCCCAAGTCCTTGGGCCCCTGCACCCATGTAGGAGACCTGGAAAAAAAAATGCTCCTGGCTTTGGATTGGCACAGCTCCGGCCATTGCCACCAACTGGGGAGTGAACCAGCGGATGGAAGACCTCTCTCTCTCTCTCTGTATAACTCTTTCAAATAAATAAATCTTAAAAAAAAAAAAAATCTTAGAACGGTACCAACTCCTAACACACATCTGTGTGTCAACCCTTATTCCTCGTTCTGTCCTTCTACCCTACACTCCAGCCAAACTTCGTTCTCTTCCTTCGGCCTTTCACATTCCTGCTCTCTGTCCACTGTTCTCTTTGCCAACTGGCTGCCTAAATCCAACTTCCAAGCCTTGCCTTGGGCATCACCTCTGGGGACCGCCCCACCCTCACAATATGGCAGAAGAGCAGACTCTGGGGGCTGGCACTTGGTTCAGGGATAAAGACACCACCAGGCCTGCATTCCATATGGAAGTCCCCAGGGCTCCTGCCTGCCTCAGCTTCCAATCCAGCTTCCTGCCAATGCACACCCCCGGGAGGCAGTCGCTGATGGCTTAAGTACTTGGGACCCTGCCACCACATGGGAGACCCAGATGGTGTTCCACGCTCTTGGCTTTGGCCTAGCCCAGCAGGCCCAGCTGTTGTGGGCATTTGGGGAGTGAGCAAGCAGACGGCAGACCGCTGTTTCTGTCTCTCTGTCTTTGAAATCAATGAAAAGAAAGAAAAAAGACTCCGGAGACATACAGAATTCAAACTCAATGCTCTGTGCTTGACCTCTGTGCACGCCTCAGTTTACGCCCCTGTAAAGTGGGACAGACGACAGCACCTACTTCAGGGGGTCACGGTGTGGACCGACCTCCCCAAGCTCCTAAAACGGAACTGCAGAGTCGTACCGGGTCAGTGCTCGGGTTATCAGCGCGATTCCTAAACTGGCTGCCGTGCGCACTTGCCCTGGTCCAACCCTCACCGATCCATAGGAACTGTCTTCCTGCTCCCGTCCTATGTCCAATTCCATGGAAATACTCTCTGAATGCAGCCCGCCCGGATATAACGGGGTAACCATCAGATGATCCCCAGCTCCTGGGCCCCACCTGGTCCCCACACCAGGTGTTCCCCACCAGACTCCAGGTCTGGGTTTCTCCCGCCCGGGGTTCGCTCCACTCCCCGCCCTCTCCCCAATCCCATCAGGACCCGGGCCCTGCGCCCGCCCGCAGGCCCAGGCCGCTGACCGATCCTGGAGCTGGAGGTCCGGTCGCTCCCGAGGCTCTTCATAGAAGCTGATTCCTGGGTGCGTGGCAAGGGCCCGCCACAGAAACTCCTGCGTGTAGGGCTCCAACGGCAGAGGGAAAGGCGGCACGCGCGTTTCCAGGCGGCTCCACAGCGCGGGCAGACACAGGCCATCGAGCCCCTCCAGGGCCACCTCGTCCAACAACGACTCCAAGGCGTCCATTGCCCCTTCACTTAGCAGCCCCCGCGGCGCCTGCGCACCGCGCCGCCAGGCGGCCTTTCCTAGCGCGCCTGCGCACAAGGATCGGCGTCCGCCGGAGGCGGGTCGCACCCGGGGATCTGAGGAGGCGTTCTAGCGCGCCTCCGTGACGTCACTCGCTTTGGAGGCGGGCTCAGCAGCGGCGCTCCACCGCCATTGGTCGGGTGCCCTGCAGTAACCAGGGGAACTGCAAACAGTGTAGGGGCCGCTTCCGGTTCGAGCACCCGGAACCGCCGCCTCTAGGGATGGACGGTGAGTGTCTAAGGGCCCCTCCGGGAGGGCGGGCAGTTACTCTTAAAACATTCCTGAGCCTTCTTCAGACAAGGGCCTAGGCCGTAGACTCCTGGACCGCCAATTCCTGACTCAAGATGGTCTCCGATCTGAGGGAAAGGGAGAGTTAGTGGTCCGGGTTGGGGAGAAGCGGCTGGGGGAGTGGTCAGCGGTACCGAACCTGTGGTCGTGTGGGAACCCAGGACTGGCCAGGGTCTCCGGAAAAGGAGAAGTAGAGGGCCGAGGAGGATCTTGCGTGTCCCAGGAGGTTGGAACTGTGGGATCTGGGAGTTGGGATAGAGATAAGCGTGATTGTGGGTAGGGAGAGCAGTCATCGTTGCTCCTGGGAAGGGACTTAGCACGGGAGTGTGCGGTCTAGTGTTAGCAACAGCCCACGAGTGCCTCTCTAAGCTTCCTAGCAGCCGTGTGAGGTCAGGGTTATCCCATTTTACAGCGAGGAAAACGGAGGCTCCCGGAAGTTCAGTAACTCCCTAAAGTCGGACAGCCAGCAAGCGGCAGAGTGAGCGGGGAACCCGGACACTGACTCTGGAGCTGGATCACGGAGTTTGAGGTGTGGCAGGGTTTTCAGGGGGCTCTTGAGTCCAGAGGCTAACAAACGCGAGTGTCTGCAAGGACGAGGCTCCTGGGCTGGTTTGGGGCTGTGAATCGGAAGCTGGTCAGGCAGCTTCCAAGCCAGTTGTAGGATGTTTCTCAAAATACCCAGTTGGCCCGCCCGTCTGAAGGCCAGAGGCGGCCTGTGGGCCACCATTCAGGGATTCTTGATTGGAATCACGGCCTTGACCATGGGAAGGAACCTGAATGTAAAGTACAGTGTTATCTGACTTCGCAGATAGATGGGCCCGACTCATGCCTTAGAGTGAGCGCTAGATCCTTTTTATGCCACTGCCCCTGGTTCTCTGGAATTTGTTCCTGAAGAAATTGCCTGCCTTTGATACACACTGAACACAGCCTGGAAGAGTGCTTTTAGTCGAACGTTCTGGCTTGAGCTGTCAAGATACCTTTGCCCTTTGCCCTTCAGAGGTGCTCTAGAATGTCTCTCACTAGTTTGCTCCTTGGAAGGGTCAACTCACTGTTGCTACCAAACAATACTTCTCAATCCTCCTGGCCTCAGAACACCTTTATGCTCCTGCCTCCAAAGGGCTTTGCTTATGTGTTTTACATCTGTGACATTTGCCATGTCAGAAATTGAAACAGAATCGCAACACGTTCATTTATGGCTTCACTTAAACAGGACAAAAATAAGCCTGTTACATCCAAATATAGATACTATCTTTAATGGACAAGTAGTTGCATTTCTGCTAAAAATTTAGTAAGAAGAATGACTTTTGTTTTCATTTTTAAGATTTATTTATTTGAGAGGCAGAGTTACAGACAGAGGGATAGAGAGAGATGGAGAGAGAGAAAGAGGGAGAGAGAGAGAGAGAGAGGACTTTTCCACCCACTGGTTCTTTCCCCCAAATGGTTGCAGCATCTGGAGCTGAGCCTATCCAAAGATTCTTCTGGGTCTCCCACTTGGGTGCAAGAGCCCAAGCACTTGGGCGATTTTCCGTTGATTTCCCAGGCCATTACCAAGGAGATGAGTCGCAAGTGGACGAGCTGGGACTCAAACCAGAGCCCATAGGGGATGCTGGCACCGCAGGCAAAGGCTTAACCTACTGCACCACAGTGCCACCCCTGACATTGTTTTGTATTTTCTCAAATCTCTGTGGTGTCTGGTTTAATAGTAAGGAGCTAGACTTGTGTCAGCTTCAGCGTCCCAACTGTTTTGTCATGCTATTTGGGCTGATACATATGAAGACATACATACGAAGAAATACACATTCATACGAAGAAGTACACAAGCACTTGAACACACACATCATAGATACATCATTGGACCAGGGAGGGGTATTTTTAATTGCCTTTTTAGGTAACTGTAGACATTCTTTGATACTATAACAGAACTTAGCAAGTGGCAGTTTGTTAAAGCTTAGTCACAATAGGATATCTAGACCCTTATCATTAAGCTTTTGTATTCTGTTCCATTAAAATTTACTGTTCTACCTTTCCCTTTGAATATTTTACTCATAGGATTTTTTAAAAAGACTTTATTTATTTATTTGAGAGGTAGAGTTATAGACAGTGAGAAAGGTCTTCCATCTGCTGGTTCACTCCCCAATTGGCCACAATGGCCAGAGCTGAGCTGATCCAAAGCCAGGAGCTTCTTCCAGGTCTCCCATGTGGGTGCAGAGACCCAAGGACTTGGGCCATTTTCTACTGCTTTCCTAGGCCATAGCAGAGAGCTGGATCAGAAGCGGAGCAGCCGGAACTAGAACCAGCACCCACATGGGATGCTGGCACTGCACTCAGAGGATTAACCTACTGTGCCACAGCGCTGACTCCCACTCATAGGATTTTATAACATAAACTATTGGTCACTGGAAAAATGTTGGTTCACTGAAGCATGCAAATCTTCCACATGTTAACTTTTGAAATGTCATTGCACGGAATCAAAAAGTCACACTTGTTAATATCATCACCTATCTCACTTTTTAAAATTTATTTATTTTTTATTTTATTTTATTTTTTTGACAGGCAGAGTGGACAGTGAGAGAGAGATAGAGAGAAAGGTCTTCCTTTGCCATTGGTTCACCCTCCAATGGCCGTCGCGGCTGGCGCACTGCGGCCGGCACACCACACTGATCCGATGGCAGGAGCCAGGTGCTTCTCCTGGTCTCCCATGGGGTGCAGGGCCTAAGGACTTGGGCCATCCTCCACTGCACTCCCGGGCCACAGCAGAGAGCTGGCCTGGAAAAGGGGCAACCGGGACAGAATCCGGTGCCCTGACTGGGACTAGAACCCCGTGTGCTGGCGCCGCAAGGAGGAGGATTAGCCTAGTGAGCCGCAGCGCCGGCCACCTTTCTCACTTTTTAAAAGAGTTTTTTAAGTATAGGGAAGCCGTTGAACTCCTGTGATGGAAACAAGTTTTCCACTTGAACAGTTTTGATTATTGACATAGATATTGTTGTTACCTTGAAGGGACAGACTCATTTGGTTCATATTTGAGAAAATGTCTGCCCCATGCCCAGCTGTGAGTGACTGTAATTTGTGTTAGTTGTTCATTCAAGGAAGAATGGCATTCCATACCGAAGGTGGTTAGTTCAGCTGGCAACTCAACCACAAGTCGGTTTTCTGGGATCAGCCATTATTCTTGGCTTGTAACAGAAATGCTTTATGTGTACTTCCCATGTCTTTATGCAGAATCTCATGGGCCATGGCTCAATAGAATCGTTGCTGTTTCCTGAGGACATTCTGAAATGAAAGTGATTTTTTTGTTTTTATTACGAGGTTGGGACAGTAAACAATATAATGGCTACAGGTATAGTTTGGCTGTGCTGCCTTGATTCAAGCTACAAGCAGTTCTAACCCAGGTTGGCTTGGCTTTGCTTAGAGAAGACGGATTAGAATTATGATGAGAGTAGTTTTCTCTTTGCATTCCTCTCCTCCTCCTAGGATCTGTGGAGCATGCTTTGAGAAACGTTGCTATACCAGGGAAGACCCAAGAAATTTGGTCTGTCCCTGACAAGGTAGAACTTGAAATTTAGATCTAAAGCAGGCTGCTTTAGTTGGTAATTTTGTGTGGCCCATGACTGATGTTATAAATGTCCAAATGGCCCTTGGTGGCAAGGGGTTCCTCAGCCCTGGAATAGACCATTTTCAAGAAGCCTGTCTTGTCTCTTTGTCGTCTCTGTACTCCCAGAATATGCCTTTGGCCTCATGGATGAATCTGTTGATTTTCAGATTGCTTACCAAGGGGAATAATTTATTCTAAGAAAGTATTTACCCTGAGATTAGCTATGACCTTCAAAGAAGCCCATTTTCTGTCCCTGTCTTTTTTAATTTTTGTAAAAAAAATGATTTTTAAAAGATTTTATTTATTTATTTGAGAGGCAGTTAGAGAGAAAGGGACAGATAGAGAGAGAGGTTTTTTTTTGTTTTTTTTTTGTTTTTTTGTTTTTTTAGAAAGATTTATTTATTTGGAAGTCAGAGTTACACAAAGAGAGAAGGAGAGGCAGAGAGAGAGAGAGAGAGAGGTCTTCCATTGCTGGTTTACTCCCCAGTTGGCTGCAATGACTGGAGCTGTGCCAAACCAAACCCAGGAGCTAGGAGCTTCTTCCAGGTCTCCCAAGAAGGTGTAGGGGCCCAAGGACTTGAGCCATCTTCCACTGCTTTCCCAGGCCATAGCAGAGAGCTGTATGGGAAGTGGAGCAGTCGGGACTCGAACTGGTGCCCATATGGGACCCATATGGGATGCCAGCCCTGCAGGCTGTGGCTTTACGCACTATGCCACAGCGCCGGCCCCTCCCAGTCTGTAAAATTGTGATTTATGCATAGTTGTATAGGCATGTATCTGTTGGGTAAAGTGAAGCAGGCCTTAAGGAACTGTGATTCTAGCCACCCAGAGAAGCTAACCCTGGCCCTCTTAGAAAGATGTTTACTTCCCAGACTGATGAAAGCCCCCCATGTCTAGCAGGTGTCCCCCATCCGGGTTATAGTTTGATTGATTCAGCATGCCCGGATCACTACAGCTTTCTAGGACATTCTCCCTGGCCCGTCGGATTTGACTTTGAGCAGCTCCCGCCTGTCTGTCTCGGTGACACGGTGTGTGATGCGCTGAGGTCTTAGGGGCCGTGCAGCCGTGGATTTGAATCCCAGACGTGTCCTTTGTCCTCTTGGAGCCTCAGTTTTGCTGTCAGTGAAATGGGATGATGAAGAAGACCCCGTTGTGTCATGTATTCAGTGAAGAGTGGATGAAAGAGTGTGCGGCCCCGTCTGGTGCATAAAAACACGGTTCTACATGGCAACGGGTACCGTGATTGTCTGCAGCTTTCCTCCGCCGTGCTCAGAGGAGACGGAGGCACTTCTGAGGAAGGTCTCTAGCAATTAGTGACCTTTGTCATTAGCTCACTCTTTGCTTAAGTCAAAACCCCGTGTTTGACATTTTTTTTAATTTACATAAAGGTAATTGGCAGGACTTGAGTATTTTTTCTGAAAATGCTCACCTTTGTGTTAAAGTCAGGTTTTCCCCTGTGCTTTTAAAGTATGAGATGGTTTAGGAGGAAAAAAAGAAGTACTCGGTCTTTGAGGAACATAATAATTAGACAGAAGTTCAGTGCATCCGTGTAATTAGGGAGGATTTTAAAGCTGTGCATTTGCTTTTGCTGGCCCCAGAGCAAATACTCAACACTTGCCTGTTTGTACTGTTCATTTGCTTAGCAAACTTTCTCAGAGAATTAATAATACCAACATGAAATTTCACCCGCCTTGTCCAAATAATCCCGAACTATCAAAAAGGCGCTGGGTGATTGGTGAGATTTGGCTGCAAGTCTGCTATCTGTGTGTCTGGCCTGTTCTGTCGTGTGTGGTATTTACCTGGGCTCCTGGTGAATTGTTTGTTTCTCTTGCTACTCAGAATAAACCAGGCAAAAACCAGACAGAATAAACCCCAGCAAGTATTCAGTAGGCCAAATAAATGTGCGTTCCGCATGGTCTGTGTGTCTGTCGTGTTGTCTTCATTGCTCCTGTCTGTCCATCTAATGCCTGTCTTTTCCTTGCGAAGTTTTTCAGTGTGCGTTCTGCCCCGCCACTTTAGCTTGCTGCTCGCTGGAACCTGGCACACTCTGTTTTGCTTGTTTTTCCCTGATGGCATTTGTTCTGTGACTGAATAGTGTTTCAGTGCCTTCTGCGCACTGGAATCCAGAGATGCAAAAATGAGTTAGCCGGAGTCCAGGGGAAGGGGAGATAGCAGCTCACTGTACTGTTCTTGGAACTTTTCTGTAGAGTGGATTTGTTTAAAGATACAAGTCTTTAAAAGTTTAGCCATGGGGCCAGGTGCTGTGGCATAATGGGTAAAGCCACTGCCTGCAGTGCTGGCATCCCATATGGGCACTGGTTCAAGTCCCAGCCACTCCCCTTCCAGTCCAGCTCCCTGCTAATGCACCTGGGAAAGCAGTAGAAGATGGCACAAGTGCCTGGGCCCCAGTACCCGCATGGGTAACCTGAAAGAAGCTCCTGGCTCCTGGCTTTTGACTGGTCCAGCTCTGGCTGTTGCAGCCATTTGGGGAGTGAACCAGCGGATGGAAGATTTCTCTCTGTTTCTCCGTCTCTCTGTAACTCTGACTTTCAAATGAATAAAGAAATCTTAAAAAAAAAAAAAAACAACTTTAACCTAAAAAATAGAGATGTAGCTAACTTGAACATGAACCCTTTATGTCAGAGATTGCAAAATAGTCATCCATGGAAGTGTTTCTTTGGCCCATGATGATTTTTTAAATTTTGATTTAATTTTTTAAATTAGTTGTCAACATTGAAACAGTGGCAGATTTCTCATAAGAATCTGATTATGAGGTTTTGTTGAAAATATCAGTAAAATCTGGGGCCAGCGCTGTGGCACAGTGGGTTAAAGCCCTAGCCTGCAGCGCTGGCATCCCATAAGGGTGCTTGTTTGAGTCCCAGCTGCTCCAAGCTCCTGGCTCCTGGCTTCGGATCAGCTCAGCTCTGGCCATTGCAGTCATTTGGGGAGTGGGCTTGTAGATGGAAGACTTCTCTCTCTGGCTGTACCTCTCTCTGTAATTCTGTCTTTCAAATAAATAAATAAATCTTTAAAAAGAAAATATCAGTAAAGTCTATTAACAGAGAGTCAGAATTCTGCCCGGTAGCCACTCCCTCATCACCAGAGCTGAGCAGAGAGCAGAGACTGCCCCCTTTAGAAGGCAGGCACCCTCTCCCAGCCCACGCAATGCCTCGATGGCCAGCTCCCTAGTCGCGACTCTGCCCTGCCTGGGCCTGCCGGCATTTGAAGTTACAAGCCTACTGTAGTGGCAACTTGCAGAACCTTGGAAGTCCCGCTGGGCCTCATTGTGTGCCACACTGTGCAAGGCTTGGTTTTTCTGGTCTGAAAGACAGACTATCACCACTGCCTGTAAGAACTTCAGAATCGGGTGGAAAAAGCCAGGCATAGATAACTACAGCCCAGCGTGGCAGTTCCTAGGAGATAATGTTTGTCAAGTCGCTTTATTTGTAAATAAAGTTGGATTGGGACACAGCTATATCCACTGGCATCCCGCGTCTATGGCTGTTTTCACGGCATGTTGGCCAAGGTGGCTGTGGTGACAGAGACCGTCCAGCCCACGGGACCAGAATGTTCGCTGGCTGGCCCTTTGCAGGATAAATCTGCTGACTGCTGCCGTAGAGAATGTGAGTTTCATTCTTGAAACAGCTCAGTATGGTACCGTGATTGTGCCCGTTTCACACCACACGGCTAGCTAGTGGATGCAGAGCCAGGGCTCCACCCAGATAAGTGTACACTCTGGAGTATGTCATCAAAGGCCAGCTTCTCACTCCCTGGAGGGTGTGCTCATGGGCATGGCTTGCCCCAGGGGCTGCTGAATGAACTCCTTGACTTGCCTTCTTGGCTCCTGCAGGGTCTGGCCCTGGGACCACTCCTCTGTTTCCAAGTAGGAGAGGCCTTACCAGGAGCAGTAGAGTTGGTTAGGAGGAGGAGCTTGGGGCTGTTTAGAGAGCACTTTATCAAAGAGTGAGAAAGTGCGGCTGCTGATGCCCCATGGGGTTTTGAACAGCCTGACCTTTGCAGTCTGAACACTTGCCCTGTGGACATAGCACCTTTCCCTGGAGACTGCTCTGGGGAAGCAGTTCCTCTTCAGCCTCCTCTTTAGATACCTGCTTCAAGCCCAGAGGCTTTATACCAGACTGCCCTGGGCCCAAAGGTATATCTTCCCAGATTCAGAAATAGTGATTATAAAAATCTGAACTCTTGTGTCTCCTGATAAACAAGTGCTTTGGCGAGTGGGCATTTAGTGTAGCAGTCAGGATGCTCATGTCCCATATCAGAGTACCTGAGTTTGATTCCTGGCTCCAGCTACCAATTCCAGCTTCCAGCTAATGCAGACTCTGGGAGGCAGCAGGTGATGGCTCAAGTAATTGGGTCCCTCCCACCCCCATGGGAGAACTGGATTGTGTTCCTGGCATCTGGGGAGTGAACCGGTAGGTGAGAGCTCTCTGTCCCCCTGCCTTTCAGAAAAGCAAACAAGAAAGCAGAATGCTGGCCCTGAATATGTCAGTAGCCATACTTCCTCATTCTTTGATAAAGTGCTCTCTAAACAGCTCCAGGCTCCTCCTCCTAAGCAGCTGGCCCTGCTGTGCCAGCATTGTCACCCAGACCGGATCCCCCAGGGCTGAACAGGGCTCACTCCTTTGACCTGGGAAACAGGCTGATGGTTTGACTCCTTGTGGCTCGTGGTGCCAGTCAGCAGGTGCTCACTTCCTGCATAAGCTTACTGGCTTCCCCATAGGCCCCTGAGGTTTCAGCCCTGCCTGAGTCTCCTCCGGAAGCCACTTCTTGAGCACACCAGATCCTTTCCCACCTCCACACCTTGCCCAGGCTGTGTTATCTGCAAGCTGGGTCCTTCCTTGAAGTCACTCCCCCCCCCCCCCCCCCCGGCTACAGATTGCAGTGACCTGCATCCCCTCCCCGACAGCAGGATCCCCTAGCTCCTCGAGCCTTTGTTGTTATGTCAAGAATTGGACTCCATGCCCTGTTCCCTCTTTGAGGGTCCGGGCCCACTCTTGTTCTTTTGTATGCCCGACATCTGGCACACAGCCTGGCACGTGTTCACTGGGTCAACATGGTAGCCAGGAAAGGGCTGTACCAGCTGGTCCCCTAGCACCTGGCTGGCCAGGCTCATGACAGCACACAGAAAAAAGGCCCACGATGGCTGGCGCTGCGGCTCAATAGGCTAATCTGCCTGTGGCACTGGCACCCTGGGTTCTAGTCCTGGTCGGGGCACCAGATTCTGTCCCGGTTGCTCCTCTTCCAGTCCAGCTCTCTGCTGTGGCCCGGGAGTGCAGTGGAGCATGGCCCAAGTGCTTGGGCCCTGCACCGGCATGGGAGACCAGGAGAAGCACCTGACTCTGCAGCAGCCATTGCGGGGGGGGGGGGGGGAGACAAACGGAAAAGGAAGACCGTTCTCTCTGTCTTTCTCTCTCACTGTCTACTCTGTCTGTCAAAAAAAAAAAAAAAAAAAAAAAAGGCCCACGCTTCTGGAGACCTTTGCTGCTCCCTTTGTCTCCAGTGGACAACCGGGGTCCCCTAGATACTGTCCTTTGAACACTTGGAACCTGTCCTAGTACCATAGTCTGGCCCAGCTGCCTTTACTGAACCCACAGCCTCTCCCCCTACTTTCCGGGAGGAATTCTTACCCTCCCCCTGTTTCCAATCCCCGTGAAGTTAACTTTCACTCCCAGCTCCTGCCTCATTTTGGAACCCGCTGTGACCTTGACCACCCTTAGCTGATGGATTCCCAGACTTAATCATCTCTTTCAGAGATGGGAAAGCTATGGGTGAATGCAATCTGGCAGGAAATTGCCCACCTGCAGAGACTACAGCGCTTTCCCAAACTCTCTGCACTTGCCATGCATTCTCTGTGTGTTCCCTCTTCTAACAGGCCCAGACTACCTAGATGTAGGAACGCACCCATGTCCTGTATTAGCGTACCTTGGTTTGATCCCAGCTTCCTGCTAACGCATACTCTGGGAGACAGCAGGCGGTGGCTCAAGCACTTGGGTCCCTGCCACCCTCATGGGAGACCCAAGTTGTGTTCCTGCCTCCTGGATTTTGGTCTTCACCCTGTAAAGGACTACTTGATAGTTATGGTCAGGCTCCCATTCTGGGGCCCCCAAGGTCTCTCAGAACCCTGAAGACCCCTGCAGGGATCACAATCACAATGTCGAGGCCTGCAGGGCCAGGTTGTATATGAATGACAGCCATGGAAGGGTTTTTGTCATTATGCTGCTTCTGTTGGTTTTCTTCCAACACCTAATATACTTTGCATATCTAGGAATATTTTTCAGTCTCATAAAGAAATCTGTTGTTTGCTCATTTCTTGAAGCATGTGGCCTCTTCCATTTTTTCATGTGTAATTAGAGAATGAAATGTGTCAATAGATACAAAGCCCTTAGGTTTGGGCCTGGCACAGTTAGTGTTAGCTGTGGTGATGGTGGTGATGATGGTGATGGTGACAGTGATGGTGGCGATGATGGTGATGGTGGTAATAGTAGTGATAATGGTGATGGTGACAATGATAGTGATGATGATGATGGTGGTGGTGGTAATGATGGTGACAATGATGGTGGTGATGATGGTGATGGTGATGGTGATGGTGGGACTCATTTGTGCTGAAGATGTGGACACATGGATCTTCACTTTCATCTTCTCTTTGGGGGGCACCTCTCAGACTTTCTGGTGAGTGGCACCCTGGACTTGACTTTGGTGGCAGGGAGACAACCAGAAGAGCTAGGGATCGGAATCAGAGAGCACCATGCCAGCTGGTGGGCTGCCATTCTCGGTTCCCTGTGACGGGCGCCAGGCAGGAAGGCAGGCCTTGCACTGCCAGATCTTTTGATTTCTCAAGAAAATCCAGATCTCCAGATTTTAAAATGTGAGATAGTCCAAGTTTTAAATGTTGGCTGAAAAAATAAAAAATTTTTTTTTGACATGGAGACCAGACAGATGTGTGTGGGCTGGATTCGTCAGTAAGGGACTTTGGAGCGAGTCTGAACACTGTCATGTGGCAGATGCAGAGGCTCAGGCCCAGGGGAGTTGAGTAGCTGCCCATGGGCAGCCTGGGCTGTGGACACAGGCCCTGATCAGTTTCAGTCGAGCGCCTTCCATGCTGTTCTCCCTCCTTCCCCCCTGCCTGTGCCTGTGCCTGTGCTGTGCAAGGCTCTGCCCCTGGCTTCCCTGCTCGTGGAAGTTTCATTTTTAGGCCTGAGGAAGGAAACTGAAAAACCAGGACAGCAGATGAGTTGATCCTTCTCTCCCTCTCTGCGGGCTTGCTGCCCAGCCCTAGCCCTCCTGGTGCTGGAGAGGAAAGGGCGGAGCTTGTGGATGGTTTGCGTTCTGACTCCTCTGCCCAGCTCTGTGGCCTCAGGGGTCAGTCATGCCATCTCTCAATGTCCAGGCCCTTCCACTGCAAGTGGAGGTTGTCAAAAGGAGCCTATGGGCGGCTGTAAGGATCACATGACTTCATCTGTCTGAGCCCTTGGAGGGGTACTGGCGCTCAGTAGGCACACAGTGAACATCGGCGGGGCAGGAACACATCTTTTCCCTTAGGATTCTGGGAGATCTCATGACTATTTCCCATATTACTCAAGGCAGTTTGACAGATCACTGTGTGTGTGTGGGGGGGCAAAAAGGCACTTTAATTTGTATCTGCGTACACATGGGGGCTACAGAAAGCTTGTGAGGAAATGGACCTAACGGAGAACGTGACTTTTCATGAAGCCCCTCGTCCACACCCATTTTCACAAACCCACAGTCCTCACTTGTATCCTGTGGGGAGCTGGGGTGGGTGGACGGGGCCGGTTTGGAGCGCGGCGCAGACATGGGTTTAGGTGCTTGTGTGATGGATACAGAAGCAGACGGAAATACATTTCCGCCTGGGAAGCAGTTGTCCCATAAGCCACTGACTCGATTACAGAAGTGTGACATTTACTTATCTTTACCGTTTCAAACAGAAAGAAATCAATACTTTCCAATTATCTCCAAGGGGGTGTTAGACTTCCTCTGTCATCTTTTGTTTCCGCATCCCAGAGGGAGCAGGGGGAAGGGGGCAGGAGGGCACGCTGTGAGAGAGCATGCAGGCTCTGTTGCAGCTCCTAGGCCCGCCCCTCGGCCCTTCCCACATCGTCCATTCAGAAACCCCACCATTCACCCGTTCGTGCCTGCACCTGTCCGAATACTCTTCCGGGTGTGGGCCATTCAGTGATGATAAATTCAGACAGCTGCCTCCGATTTTGCAGCACTGATATTTAGTGGGGGAGACAGACCACAGACACATTAATAGGAAAGAGATCAGATAAGTGCTGTGCAGAAGATGAAAGTCGGAAGGACGAGTTCACTGCAAGGAATCGAGTCCCTCTCAGCTCGGATCTGATTGCTGAGACCAAGGGAAGCGAGGGCTCTAGAACGAGGGAAAGGAGAAGGCCAGGGCCGGGAGGCGGGGAGGAATCTTGGGTGGAAGGGGCCGAAGATGGGCAGGTGGGGCTGCAGGAGCGTGCCCTCGAGGAAGGAGAGAAGTCTGGATGGTGCCCCGGCCAGGCCATGCTGAGCCTGGGCAGCCAGGGCAAGCTGTGTGGGTACTCTAGAGGGAAGCATTAGACAGTCAAGCCAGCAAGTGGTACGGTCTTATTTTGCTATGGCTGCTGGAGACCTACTAGGTGCCCAGTGAAAAATTCCAAGGAGGGATGCTAGGGGCTTGGAGCGGGAGAATGAACACCCTCAGGATATATTTTGGGAGCCCAAGTTGCCTAGAACTCACGGAGAGCCACTAATGGTTGTTTCTGGAAGAGGGGATGAGCAGCAGCTGAGCACCTGCGCTACGTAGAGCCCTGTTCTAAGTGTTTGACATGCGCTGTCTTAACCCAGACAGCAGACTCCAGTGTCGGGTCTAAGAGGACTCCCAGGCAGGGAATGAGTCCCCAGCCACACGATGTCTTCCCCAGGCTCTCATCCAATTACGAAGCCAGCCCAAGAATGCCCGGCTAAGCATTCCTCAACGAAGCAAGTGCGAGGCACGGTGCACAGGTTATAAATAACCGTTTCTAGCTGCCAGCTGCTGTTTGGGTTTGGAAAGGGAAAGAGGATCTTAGCATGACTTGTTTATCTCAGGTAATTTGGCAGTAAACCAGGCCCTGGGAATTCTGGTTACAGCGAAAATTCAAAGGAAGAGTGACAGGGATATTGTTTCAGGCTTTCAGCAGAAGGAATGGAACTTTGGGCTCGGAACCAGCTGGGAGGCGCATGTCGGCAGTGAAGGGAGAGGTGTGCGGCAGAGCCAGTGTGCACCTGGTGTTCCAACAGCCCTGCCCCCTGTCCAGCAGACTTCTGTTCTTTTCATGGGATGGCCTTAAGGAGGTTAAGGAGGTGCCCTCAGAAGAGGCCCAGGGCATCCAGGTTTTGTTTCATAAATACAGTTATTCCCGGAGTTGTGGGGAAGAGGGGTAAGCCGCTGCTTCCAACACCTGCGTCCCATATTGGAGGGCCTGATTCAAGTCCCAGCTAGTCTACTTCCTATCCAGCTTCCTGCTAATGCATCCTGGGAGGCAGCAGGTGGTGGGCCAAGTACTTGGGCCCCTGCCTTCTACAAGGGAGACCCAGATGGAGTTCCTGGCTGCTGGCTTGGCCTGTCCCGGCCCTGGCTGTTGTGGACATTTGGGGAGTGAACCAGCGGATGGAAGATCTAAGATTTTTTTTTTATTATTATTTTTATTTTTTTATTTTTTGACAGGCAGAGTGGACAGTGAGAGAGAGACAGAGAGAAAGGTCTTCCTTTGCCGTTGGTTCACCCTCCAATGGCCGTCGCGGCCGGCGCACTGCAGCCGGTGCACCGTGCTGATCCGATGGCAGGAGCCAGGTACTTATCCTGGTCTCCCATGGGGTGCAGGGCCCAAGGACCTGGGCCATCCTCCACTGTACTTCCTGGCCACAGCAGAGAGGTGGCCTGGAAGAGGGGCAACCAGGACAGAATCCGGTGCCCTGACCGGGACTAGAACCCAGTGTGCCGGCGCAGCAGGTGGAGGATTAGCCTAGTGAGCCGTGGTGCCGGCCCTAAGATTGTTTTTGTCCATCTGACTTCTTCATTGTGCCTAGATGAAAATAAAACAAATAAACATAAAAAAATAGTTATTTCCTATTATCCACGGGGGACTGGTGCTAAGGCTTCCCTCTTCCCTATGCCACAATTCAAGGATTGCCAAGTGCCTTATATACCCTGGTGCTGTGTTAGCAGACGACCTATACACATCTTCTCCTACGCTTTAAATTACCTGCAGGCAACTTCCATTACCTCCTACGTGTAGATGCTGTGTGAATGGTGGTTAATACCAAGACTAGAAAGGCTGCATGTTCAGTACAGATGTAGTTTTCATCTGCATATTTTAGCATTTATTTTCATTTAATTTAGGAAGCAGAGAGACAGACAGATATAGATTGTTCATCCGCTGGTTCACTCCCCAAATGCCAGGCCGAAGCCAGGAGCCAGGAACTCCAGCCTGGTTTGCCACGTGGGTGGTAGAGAACCCAAGTATTCGGGCCGTCATCTGCTGCCTTCCAGGGTGTACATTAGCAGGAAGCTGGATCAGTAGCTGCAGCCAAGACTGAAACCTGTCAATCCAGTGTGGGAGGTGAGCATCTTAACTGCTATGCCAAGCATCAGCCCCATCAGTATTTTCAGCCCAAGGTTCCTTAAATCAGTGGATGCAGAACCTGCAGATATCAAGGGCCGGCTGTCATGGTTTTGAAAAGTGGGATATTTTCTAGTCTTTTGTCTTAATTGCCTACTAGATTGAAAATGAGAAGCCTATTTGTTGAGCTTTAAATTTTTTTTTTAATTACTTGTCCACGTTAAACACGAGAAACCTCTGCTAACGTTGGGACACAGTGGGTTAAGCCGCCAACTGTGGTGCTGACATCCCATATGGTCCACAGTTCAAGTCCCAATTGCTCCACTTCCTGTCTAGCTCCCTACTAATGTCCCGGGGAAGCAGGAGAAGATGGCCAAGTGCTTGAGCCCCTGCCATTCACACATGAGATCCAGGTGGAGTTCCAGGCTTCTGGCTTCAGTCTGATCCAGCCTGGCTATTGTGGACATTTGGGTAGTGAAGCAACAGATGGAAGATCCCTCTCTTCCTTTCTATCTCTCCCTTTCTCTCTCTGTCACTCTGCCATTTAAATAAATAATTATCTAAGTAAATAACATTAGAAGCTTTCTCAGAAGACTGGATTTACAGTTTCTTTAGAAAAATTGAGTTCAGCAAGACCAAGTCTGTTCTGTCTGGGGAAGCTGGCAGCTGAAACTAACCAATTATTCCCTGGATAGGGTGGGCAGCTGCCTCCTCTCCAGGCGGTCCTGTTCCCACCTGCTACTTCCCTCTGTCTGGCAGCTGCACACGTTTGAGTCTCGGTAAGTGCCAGAATCTTAGTTTCAGGGAGCATGCAGGAAGTTGGGCTGGAGCTGAGGACGTGCTAGGGTGCGGGTAGAAATGACAGTGGGTCCAGGGGTGCTTTTGTTCATGAACTTGGTGTGCACACAGGAAGCAGGGTGTAGTGAGTGTCCTGAGCACAGGGTAAGCCCGTGTTCTTCCCGTTCCTTGCTCTGTGACCTTGAGCAAGTTGCTTTGCCTCTCCGAGCCTTGTGGCTTTGTTGTTGCCACAAACAGGTAGGAAAGCCCAGGCTCTGTGACCCAGGAAAGGACCGACAGTGGCAGGTACACACGAAGCAATCATCAGACCTGACCCAGGCGAAATCACGATTTCCAGAGAGCCCATTTGGACAGACCTTGCCCTTTGTCTTTGTTCCTTTTTTCCTTTTTCATCTCTTCCAGCCATTTTGTAAGAACATGACCCTCACCAGTAGCCGATTGGCTTAGCGAAGAAACGGTTGTTTCAATTTCCAGAAACTGTATTTTGCCATCATTTTGTTCTTATCTCTCACACATTATAGATTGATCTCTTAAAAGAAGGCAATTTGTCCTCCAAAAATAAGGTTTTCTCTTTTGGGCAAGCTGCAGTGTCCTGGGGTTCAGAGAAGCCACTCCATTTCCCTGTCCAGGCTGCCCACCGCTCTGGGTGGGCACCTCTTATTATCTTTTTTTTTTAAATTGAGTTCAGCTGTATTTAGAGTTTTTCATCACTGTAACAGAACACCTGGGCATGCTAACTTTATAGAGAAAAGAGGTTTAGTTAGGTCACAGTTTTGGTGGTCTAAGCAGCACGGTGCAGGCTCTGGTGAGGACACCCACCCTTCATGCCGCCCTTTGGCAAATTTTAGAGGCAGGTGTGTGTAGGTGAATCATGCGGTGAGGGAGGAATTAGGAGCCTACATGGGGCTGGGAACACCAGCCAGAATTCCATGAGAAACACCTGAACCCCTTTTTATAGCACACTCCCAGCTGCCCTAAGGATTTTCTACTAGGCTCCAGCTCCCAAAGATCCACACCGTCATCCAATGCTGCCACCCTGGGAACCATGAACTTGGGGAGGGGAGGATGCTCAAACCTTATCCAAACTATAGCATCAGCTTTTGGATGTGTAATATTTTAAGTTTGAGGTTATGGAATAGGAAATAGATCCAAATAAATCATTCAAAAATTTAAATAATATTAAAGTCTACATGGAGAAGTCGCTCCCCGGGTAATTGTTTATACAAATAAAATCAATACGAGTATATATTCTTCCTCACCCGGTTTCTTGGAAAAGAGGTCGCATGCCCCATATACTTTCTGGCCCCCTCTTTTCTTCATTTAAAACAAGGCCACCTCTTAAGGATTTGTATGTAGTAGACTATAAGGAGCTTGCTTGGTTTTTCTTCCAGCTTCACGAGCTCCCGTGCCATTGTGTGGATTCACCATATTTCTTCAGCAGTTCCCTACCGATGGATTTCTGTTTTTTCCGTCTTTGCTATTGCAAATTATGCTGCCGTGAACACCTTGTGCATATGCGTCCTCCCTGTTTGTGGAGGTGTTTCTTCACAGCACATTCCTGGTAGCGATTTAGCTGGCTCAAAGGGAAAATGCATTTGTGCTTTTGACAGTGTTGCCAAGATACCCTCCACAGGGTTGGGCCATTTTGTGCTCCACCAGACCTTGCCAAGAATATACTGGCAAATCTCTGGATTTTTACCAATCCGTCTAGGTGAGAGAAAGCAGCCCCTCCATGGGATGTGTGTCATGTAAATTACATTTCATAGATACATCAGATGAGTGCAGCAGGAGCCCTCCGATGTGGCCATCAAAAGGACTAAGTTGCCTCGCGTTTTAGTAACCCAGTGGCAGCATTGTCACCCCACTGGAGAGAAGCATGTTCTTTCTGACCGGGAGGTTCCAGCCTGGGCTTTCTTTGCCTATAGGATTTCCTCTGAGCCGCCTTTGTTCTCCCAAGTCCAGCCTTTGCTGCCACGGCAGAGCGTTTACCCCGAATAGTGGGAGCCAGTGTGTGATGTCAAGCCTGCCTCCCCACATTTGGCTTTGCAGGCACCTTGCTGTCTTCTAGGGCTCCTCAGGGCACCATCTGGCTGGAAGGGAACCCCAACTCCACTGGGGAGTCATTTTCCTCAAACCCCTTTATTAGTTGCTCAGGGAATCAAAGCACAGTCAAAAGGTGCAGCACAGCAGAGTCCCTTCACACGGGCTGCCTCTCCCCGCGGACTGTTGAGACTGTCTTCGTTCTTGCACTGGTCTCAGGACCAGGCTGAGGGAGTCTAGTCTGTGGTGGTTCGCAGTGCAGGCTCGGGCAGAATTGCCCAGATGGAAAGCGAAGCTCCTCCACTCGCCAGCCGTGGGACACTGGGCAGGTGTCCTGAGCTCTTTGGATCTCACAGTGTGCCTCTGACAAGTGGAATAAGAAGAGTGCCTGTTTCACAGGGTAGCTGTGGGGAGTCAATGAGTTGATGTATTGCTCAGCCTGGAGCCTGGTGCCTGGCCCACTGTAGATCCTGACTAGAAGTGAGCTCCCATGGTGATGGTGATGGCGGTGGTGGCCATGACAAGGCTAACATAATGATGGTAATGATGGCAGTTAGCCGCATGCTGAGCCCTGAATCTGCATTTCTGTGACCTTCTACCAGCAGTTCAATCACTGGCCCTCAGCTTGGTTCTCTCCCTCTTTGCTTTGTAACCATGAGAATGGAGCCGCAGCCCATGGGCCACATCTGGTTTGCTGCTTGGTCTTATAAGTGAAGTTGTATGCTTTTGGGCTATGGTGGCAGAGCTGAGGAGTTGCATCAGAGACCTTCTATCCTTACAGCCTTCGCAGTCAAGAGCATTTTCTATCCAGTCCTTACGGAATTAGTTTGCTGAGCCCTGGTCTAAAGGAGTGGTGGTAAAGACGCAGGAGATGATGTCTCTGCATAGGTGCTGGCCACATAGTAGGTGCCCAGTGTGTTGAAGCTGCATCCGCCAGGCATTTAACTTCCGTGAACTTGGTGCTGGGCCCTTGCCTGCACCCTCATCACTCTCTTCCCACCCGAAGAGGAAAGATGGAGTAGTTACAGTATGAATAGTTTAATTAAGAATACCATAAAATTATGCTTTGCATATGTATTTCTATCATGTACTATACATTTCCATATGCACCAGAATTACATATGCACATTCATCCACAGCAATGGCTATAAAAAGCTGTATCCCGAAGGCTGTACTTTGCGGGAGGTGAAGGCTCTTTTTCAAAGGTAATTTTGACACTGATTTTTCCCTCTCCTGATGACTTCTGAAAGTCCTCCGAGGACGATGTGACTCCCCTCTAAATGGAAGCAGTGCTTATTACCTGTATCTACAGCAAAGTAAAACTGAAGCATCACAGCCTTGGGACCATTGAAAGGAAATTCTGAGTGCAGATAAAACCCTTCTAAAACCGTACGTGGGAGAATAGGATTATATTTACAAAGATTCCGTGCAGTCACTTTATTTTGTTCGTTCTCTTTTCCTGCAGGCACACATCTATTCTAGAAAGTGTAGTACGCACGTATCATTTACATTCGATCTTATTTATTGCTTCCCAGCCCAAGCAGGCAGGTCACCTTGCAAAATGCAGAGGAACACCCCTTAATTTTGCAAGCGGCATATATTGATATTAATGTCACCTTCTTCCACTTCCCTGCCTGAGTTGTTGTGAGAATAAATGAGATAGAAGGTAGGAAGATACTCAGAGAAGCTAAGTGCAACAGACAGGCATAGTAGAACCTGGATGCAGCGTCTAGCTACCTGGAGCAGAGAGGCTCAGGAGTGCGGGGACTGGGCCAACCTGTCTTCCAGGGCGGTTAGGTAACAAATGCTCATAATTAGAGCAAATTATCTTCATTGGAAAGTAAGCGAATTATTTTCCAATTTCATGAGTAAAGAAGCTTCTAATGAACTCCAGTGGAGAGATTTGCGTTCAAATTTCAGTAGTTAAGCTCTGTGTTCTTTGTAGTAATATTTTGTTTTATGGACCACCTTAATTTTTTTTTTTTACTGTTCTTTATTGGTGTAATAGAATTTTAGAGATGAAAAGCAAACCTGAAGATGATTCAGCCCAACCCTCATTTGAAAAAGAAAATAGGAGGAATCTGTGGCCCTACAAGATCCTGTGACTCATCCAGGGTCCCACAGGGAGTAGTCAGCTGCGTCCAGCACTGTATCCCTTGGAGCTGGTGTGATCAGGAAAGCAAGGGCCTTGGCCAGACTGCAGGCGTGGCCGCGTTCTTGCCTGGACTGGCTGTGTCCTTCCCACTCTCTGCCCTTGCTCTGGGCCCTGCTGGTGTCTTCTTGCCCCTCAGCACTGCTGGAACTCTCTGGGCTATCAGCCACCCTGGCCTCCAGCCCACTTTGTCTCTGCCAGCTCAGGCCTATCTCGGGCTCCTGGCTCTGCACTGTATGGCCTATATATGGCTAGCCTGAGGACCCCCTCGGAATCCTGGGGCTGACAGCCAGAGCAGGTGTAGCCAGGGGGTTCTGGGAGCTGGCCATACTAGCTCCTGCCCATGAGCAGCAGGCGTTGGTAGATGATGATCAAATACAACTACTAGATCTTCTGGGCCCTAAATCCTGGCCTCTTTTTTTTTTTTAATTTATTTATTTCTGGTGTGTGTATGTGTGTGTGTGTGTACTTAATTGATGGACTGTGTTTTAGAACTTTCAGCAAAATGGAACAGAATGTACAGAGAGCCCCCATGTACACCGTCCCCATATACAAACTCCCCCAGCACCGTGGCATGTCCTCCTGGGCTCTTTTCTCCCCAGATCCTAGGCTCTTTGTCTTAAGAAAAAAGAAAATGCATACAGAGAGAAAATAGTTTTCAGTGGGTGCTGTGAGACACAAAGGCAGGCATGCCATCCATTTCCGATGACTCCGTTCTGTGCCAGCATCCTGGCCTTCTCTGCTAGTCTGCCTCGAGGCGGGAGGCCAGTGGCTGCTCACAGCATCAAAATTCCCCACACATACAGGGAGAGCCTGCCCTGCCTCTGTCTCTGTCTCTCTCTCTCTCTCTCTCTCTCTCTCTCTCTGTCTCTCAGAACCAAGTCCAAATTCCTGGGCTGGGATTCTGATCAGCTGCATTTGGGTCAGGTTTGGAGTGTGGGCTCACACACAGGGATAGCTGCCCAGGAGACCCCATCCTGTTTCTAGGGAGGCAAGGTGAGAGAAGAGGTCTGTTTACATTGTCACTAGGAGCTGAGCAGATAACCCAATAGGTGTCTACCACACCATCATACTGTTTACCTCATGCTTTCTAAATTCTCCAGCTGCATCTTTTCTGAATCTTTTTTTAAGGTTTATTTATTTATTTGAAAGAGAGAGAGAGAGAAGGAGAGACAGAGAGAGATCTTGCATTCACTGGTTCACTCCCCAAATGGCCTCAATGGCCAAGGCTGTTCCAGGCCAAAACCAAGAGCCAGGAGCTTCATGTGTGCCTCCCATATGGGTGCAGGGACCTGAGGACTTGGACCATCTTCTGCTGCTTTCCTAGGCGCATTAGCAGGGAGCTGGAGGGGAAGTGGAGCAGCCAGGACTCAAACCAACATCCATATGACATGCCAGCACTGCAGGTGGCAGCTTTAATTGCTATGCCACAATGCTGGCCGCTTTTGAATCCTTTTCTAATTCGGCTCCAGAGTTTGGCCATTTCTAGAAGCCCATCCTTGGGTCTCTTGGAGAACGCTCATCCCTTGAGCTTGGTCATAGGCCATGACTCCGCCTTGCCCCTCACTCATATGTAGCCTCCTGTAAGTGACCACATCCAGAGATGAACATCTGCCCTGGGTCTTGGTCCCTACCTCTTGACTCTCATTAAGATGTCTCTGCCTTCTGAGTGTGCTGACCCAGCGGGACACATGGTGTGGCAGTTTGGGAGATGCACTGCTGACAAGCAAGTGATTCTTGTGTTGTATTTTAAAACCAAGGCTGGCCATCAATTTTCCACCCAGGAATCCTATTTATAATGGACCCCTCCGTAACAGTTGGGAAAACTGCATTGGGAACAGCCTATTTAAACATGATGATATCTGGCCATTGAATTTATGCTCACTACCTTCAAATGTTAGTCTTCTGAGTTTTCTGAGAAAGGCAACAATTGTCTCAGAAATTGCCCATTATGCAGACTGCCAGTGATGACCACTCATTTCCGCCCGTGCCAGCACGGAGGCGGGGCAGCGCCTCGGTACGCACTCATCAAAGGTTATGTGTATGCACACGGTGGAAGGCATTTTTGTGGAAGGCGTTTTGTGTAATTCCAAACAATTTAATAAAAACGTAATTCAGCTGGGAAAACTACAGTCCATGGGCCCTTTCCGAGTGCAGATGATGTTCCAGATTAAAGGGCTGCAGGTTGGTTCATTATAGTCGAATCACATGAGTGTGTGAATTACCACTTTCCCTGCTGATGGCCCATTTCCAGAGTGTGCCATTTCCCCATTATAATAATAGGCTGCATTTTCTTAAAATCATTTGATTATGATTGGTCTCGTCTATTCAGTTTGCAAATAAAAAGCTTTCATGATCATAAACTAACGGTGGCTGCACAGTCTTCATCTCTGGTTCTGCTTTTGAACCGCTACAGGTCAGAGCCTGCGAAAGGCTGAGAGAGGCCGGTCCTGCTCCCGGGAGAAAAAGGAGGTAACTGAGTCCCTGGTGAGGGCTGGTGGGCGGCACCCCGTTTGAAAGCACCCAGGGGAGCAGGGTGGTGAGCAGATATTCCTGGGTCTCCTGCTTGTCTCTTGAGCCGCGAGTTGGAATCCCAGACCTGATGGTAGTAGATAGCTTACCAATCCAGTGTCGCTTGTCCTAACAATCTCTTACTGAGTGTCTCAGTTAGCTTCGCCTCTGTGAGAAACCACTCCCAATTTTTAGTGACTTAAAACAACAGCCGCGGAACATGGCTTCCAGTTCTGTGCGTCAGCACTTTGGGTTTCCCTGGCTGGTCCTCCTGGAAGTCTGGCTCTGCAGAGCTCAGCTGCAGCTCACCCATGCACATGCACTTGACCGACTGAGTGTCAGTTGGGGTGCCTCCGTGCCCCTGCACGTGTTCTCTCATCCTGCAGCAAGCTGGCCAGGGGTGGCCACATGGCTGTGTTTCAGAGGTGCACTGAGGGCGACAGCCGCTTCTGAGGCCCAGGCCCCTGGCTGGCACAGTGTCACCTCCGGCTGCTTGGCTAAGCTTCACGTCGCAAGGTCAGCCCTGATGCAAAGGCTGGGGAAGCAGGCCTCCCCTCCTGATGGGAAAGAGGGCAGAATGTAGTGCCACTCTTAACCTTGCCCGCTGAGTACACCTGCTCCGGGCCAGGCACCCTGGGGACGGGAACTAAGGGCTGGAGTTGGAAGAGAGGTGTAGCGGAATGGTTAGAAGTCAGCATGAGAAGTGCCATCACAGAAGGAAGCAGAAATCTGGGCACTGCACCCTGCCAGCAATGTCAAGCAAGGCTGTACAGAAACAGGGATGTGTAGGCTGCCCCTCAAAGGGGAGTTTTCCAGGCCAAGGAAACAGTGGGGTCAAAGTCAGATGCCACTGAGCTGAGTGTTAAGAGCCAGGACCCACAGGTTGTTGAAGTGCCTTTTTTTTTTTTTTTTTTTTTTTTGTAAAGATTTATTTATTTGAAAGGCAGAGTTACAGAGAGGCAGAAAAAGAGAGAGAGAGAGAGGTCTTCCATCTGCTGGTTCACTCCCCAGATGGCTGCAATGGCTGAAGCTGTGCTTATCTGAAGCCAGGAGCCAGGAGTTTCCTCCAGGTCTCCCACATGGGTGCAGGGGCCCAAGGACTTGGGCCATCTTGCACTACTTTCTCAGGCCATAAGCAGAGAGCTGGGTTGGAAGTGGAGCAGCCAGGACTCGAACCAGTGCCCATATGGGATGCCAGCGCTGCAGGCGGTGGCTTCACCCACTATGCCACAGCGCCGTCCCCAAAGGGCCCTCTCAACAAGTCCCAGGCTATGGGGGGGGGGCAGAATTTGAGCCTTGGTGCCCCATCATAAATGTCCACCAGACCTGAAATTCATCCACATCCACATACCGACGTTTTCACTGTGCACTGACTTCGTCCCAGTGATTGACAAGGCAAAGGTGGCAGCAAGACTTGTTCCTTCTCTTTCCATCTCTTGGTTCCACTTTCCTCGCCGTTAGCTCCCAGGCAGCTCTGGGGAGGGACCTTGAGGTTGGACTGTGAAGTGCCTGGAACCCTTGGCAGTTACTCTCACCCTCCTATTGTCTCCTTTCTTGACTGTAGCCAGAACAGCCAATGCAGGTTGAGGGCAGGGAGATCACTTTGGAACTTTGATGCGGCTGGAAAGATCTAAATGGTGGTCCAAGTGGACAATCCAGAGGCTGGGCCAGAGTAGACTCTCCCAGTCCCTTGTGGGAAGGTCGGCCTTCCTGGAGGCAGAAGCAGGTGCCTGACTTCTTGCAAAGTCCTTCCCGGGGACTCGTGGGCTGAGAAGCTAGCGTAGGGGTGAACATAGGCCAGAGGCACAGAGCAGCCCCCAAGCCAGAGCGAATCGCGCAGGCATGCCTAGGCCTTGGGCCCTAGAACAGCAGCGGCCTGTTCATCTGCATCCAGAAATTTGCTGGGACACCAAGAAGCAGGGCAGCAGGGTGCTGCACTGAGGTGCTTTTTCTTCTCCCCCAACCCGGGATATCTCATCCCCCCCCCCCCACCCCGTAACAGGCCTCCCCTAATTGCTGCTATCCTCATGCTGGTCGCCAGAGAGCATTTCACATCAGTTTTCTTCTGAAAAGTGCTCAAAGTAAGGGAAAACAGGGAGGCTGCTTGTAACTCTACCCAGGTCTAACCTTGGAAGGTACTTAAAGCGGTTTCAAGCACTCTGGAAAAGAGGATGCACTCGCTCTGTCTCTTAATGGGGCTTTTGCTGGGTTAGAGAAACAAAAGAGAAAAGCCAGTAGCGAGCTGCCAGCCCTCTCAGCCGAGAGATGGTTGCAGGCCTTTGCCACCTGCACCTCCCCTCTCGTTTTGGCATCTGGGCTTTTTGGCACGTCAAGCCTTCTGCAGGATGCCAGGTATAGATCAAGCTGTGTCACATAAAAAGCAAGGGAGGAGGCAGACTGTCTCTCCCAGAGAGGGTTGGAACAGCCAGCCGGGGACATGCCACGCCTTGTGTTTCCTGGGAGATGAGGTTCTGTGGGCTGGGCCAGCCCATTCTCTGGCAGGTGAGTGTGCTGGTTCTACCCTGGGGCAGGATTGGGTGCTTCTCTGCAGGGCTGAGGCCTGACCCACAGTGCAAGGAGGGTGGGAGTCTGCTCTAAAGACCTTGCCGGGGGCTCAGCATCGTAGTGCAGTGGGTGAAGCCACTCCTTGGGACAACAGCATCCCATATTGGAGCGCCAGTTCGAGTCCCAGCTGCTCTGTTTCTGCTCCAGCTCCCTGCTAATGTGCCTGGCAAAGCAGCAGAGGATGAGCCAAGTGTTTGGGCCCCTGCCACCCACATGGGAGACCTGAATGGAGTTCTAGGCTCCTGGCTCTGGCCTAGCCCAGCTCTGGCTGTTGTGGCCATTTGGGGACTGAACCAGCAGCCAGAAAATATTTTCCTCTCTCTGTCACTCTATGTTTCAAATAAATAAAAAGAGAAGAGACATGGGGGCCGGCGCCATGGCGCAGTAGGTTAATCCTCCACCTGTGGCACCGGCATACCATATGGGCGCCAGTTCTAGTCCCGTCTGCTCCTCTTCCAATCCAGTTCTCTACTATGGCCTGGGAAAGCAGCAGAAGATGGCCCAAGTGCTTGGGCCCCTGCACCTGAGTGGGAGACCGGGAAGAAGCTCCTGGCTCCTGGCTTCGGATTAGCGCAGCTCCAGCCGTTGCGGCCATTTAGGGAGTGAGCAGTGGGAGAAAGGCCTTTCTCTCTGTCTCTTCCTCTCACTATCTGTAACTCTACATCTCAAATAAATGAATAAAATCTTAAAAAAAAAAAAAAAAAGAAGAGAAACAAGAAAAGAGAAAGACTTTGCCAGATCAAATTCAGCCCGAGGATTTGTTTCTAACCTGTATCTTATATAATCCTATTATTTTTTAAAACTAGATGTTTGTATTTAAATGTTGGGAGATTTGCATAAAGCTGCATACTTCTGGCTTGTTTGGAAAATAGGGGGTTGCCACACTGAGTCCTTATTCCCATATGGCCACATGGATAATGACTGTCATTCGTAAGGCTACCCTCTTTAAACTTTGTTTTAAAATTCACTTTATTTGAAAGGCAGAGAGTCATGGAGAGCTTCTGTCTACTGGTTCACTCCCTGAATTGCCCACAAAAGCCAGGGCTGGGCCAGGCCATGGTCAGGAGTCTGGAACTCAATCTGGGTCTTCCACTTGGGTGGCAGAGTCACACTTACTTGAGCTGTCATCTGCTATCTCCCAAGGGACACATTAACAGGAAAATGGGTGGGAAATGGAGCCAGGACTTGAAGCAGGCACTCTGATGTGGGATGTGGGCATCCTAAGTGGCATCTTAACTACATCAAACACCTGCCCCTGGCTGCCCCCCGTAGATGGGGCGGGTTCCCCTTCCTGCCCTGTGGCACATGCCTGCTTGGTAGGAAACAGGCATACAGTGAGGAGGCCTGTGCTGCAGTCACAAGCTCATGTTGGAATTCCACAGTGGCATTGCCTGTTCCAGTGGCCAGGCCTCTTTGCAAGGCAGCCAAGTCCAAATCTCCGGGGCTGTAACTCGGGCAGCAGGGTTTTTTAATCCCTTCCAAGTGGTTCCAAAAGTGCACATGCAACCAGTGCTTTTCCATGTATTAAGTAGCCCTGGCTCTTGGTCAGCTGTTGACCATACACGCCCTACCTGGCCCCAGGGGTGCCCCCCTGCCTCTTCCCTCTCAGATGCCAGTAGGCACAAATCAAAGAAAGATCAGGGAAAACCCCAGGTAGTGCCAGAGGAGGGAGGGAAGACTTCCTGGAAGAGGTGGATTGAATTGAGGCAATGGGGGAGTTATAGCCCTTGCTGAAAAGTGGAGCTCTGATGGTTGGTTGGCGTGGAGTCCGCAGGTACTTCCAGCTCAGCTGCTTAAAATATTCTCCGCCTCATCTCTTAGCAAGTATTCATGGTTCCTGCCTGTGGAGATTATATAGTGTTTATGGTCCTCGCTCATGAATTATTAATGATTTTGAAATTGTGGTCATTGTAGTTTGCTCAAAAATCATTAGGAAGTAAATTTATCATACAGTGTTTTTAGGAAAAGAGAGAGAGAGGAGAGAGAGCGGGAAAGAAAAAAAATGAAATCACGGAGGAGGAAGAAATCTTATTCATTGTCTAGTTCATCCCGCCAGCATCCATGCTGGTGCGCAGGCAGCAGTGGTGCTCACGGACAGGGGACAGCGGGCTGCACAGGCCACAGAGGCCCCTGCGACTCTGAATTACCTGACATAGAGCATCTAGCACTTAGCAGAGAACAGCAGGCACTTCCCAGGCACCATTGCATATCCCAGAGGGGTGCCTCCCTACCCCCCCCCCCCCGCCCCCTGCTCCAGGTGCACTTCAGGCTGAACATAGCCCCTCCACTCACTGGCTGTGTGTCCCCAGGCAAGTGGGCCAAGCAGGCCAGCTCCAGGGCCGCCATTCTTAACCACTCCGAGCGGTGATTGCCTGTCATCTTGCACAGTTGATTGGAAATTCCCAAAAATGCTGTGGACAGCCAACTCTTCTACAAAATTATTAACCTCACCCACTTAGGAGAGGTTAAGGCTTCCCCTTGCCTGCGTGCACAGGTGTGTACACACACACACACACACACCCCCCTCACAGACTCCCCGCTTTTAGCAGACTTGGTACAAGACTAGGAACTCCTTTCATTTTTCCCAAGCAAAGGAGTTGGGGGTCTCAGGACCTTCACAGAGGTTGGGGACCAGGACCAAGGTGTTCTCTGGGGATCAGGTTGTGTGGACAGCCGTGTCTGTCCCTGCCAAGCGCCCCCATGAACAAACCTGGGCGCTGCTCTGAGTCTCTGCACCTTGTTGCCATCTTGACGCTCTTCTCTGAGTGGGGCCAGTTCCTCTCTGGAAGCCCAGCTCCGAGGCCGGAGAGTCTGGTCAGAAGGATCTGGGGGCGTGCAGTGCCTCAGCCCTAGTTCTTCTCTGTGGTCAGTTTCTGTGTCCTTCCAGACATACTGCACAGCTCTGCAACTGTACAGAGCATGTAGTCTGTCTCCTGTGCCCACCCATTCACACCCTCCCCTGCTCACCACCATGTGGCGTGTGGCACACGTTGTTTTGTTCCTGGACACGCCTTGGAGAGCACTCCCTGGTGGGCCATGTGGGCAGATCTCCTTCTCTCCATGGCTGCATAGCACTCCCTTGTGCATGTACAGGAACATGCTCCTTTATTTGGAACCAAGCAGATTTAATTTTCAGAAAGTAGCCTTGTCCCAGAAGGACCTGGAGAAGCACTTTATGATCAAATACACTAACGCAGGGGCTGGCGTTGTGGTGCAGTGGCCTGAGCTCTTGCTTGGGATGCCCACATTCCACATTGGGGTGCCTGTTTCAGGTCCTGGCTACTCAGCTTTCAATCCAGCTTCCTGCTAATACACACCCTGGGAGGCAGTAGGCAATGGCTCAAGTAGTTGGGTCCCTGTCAGCTCTGTGGGAGACCCAGATGGAGTTCTGGATTCCTGGCTTCGGCCTGTGAGTCCGCAGATGGAAGAGCAGACTGGGGAGTGAATCAGCAGATAGAAGAGCACACATTCTTTCTCTCTCTGTGTTTCTTTCTCATTGCCTTTCAAGGAGATAAAAAATAAACATCAAATACACTAAGATATTTACAGCAAAATATGAATATTCACACTAAATGAGAGAAATAAAGGCTACCCAAGTGCAATGTCATGTCAGTTCAGATCAGACTTTGTACTAAACAATTGCATAAATGTATTACTGGTTCCCGCTTAATGACCATCTAAGCTGTTAATGGTCTTTTGCTACTATGAGTATACTTTAAAGAATATTCTAAAGCAGATATCTTTGTGCATTTGCAGGAATAGCCAAAGGTTAAGTTCTTAAAAGTGGAATTATTGGATCAAAGGTTATGGGCTGGATTTAAACAGATGTTTCCAGTGCATCTCCTAATGATGCATAAGAGGGGGCAGAGTTTTGTTCCAGGCTACCCCACGAAGAGCTGGCCAGATTCAAGTCCAACTGACCATGGCAGCCGTCCCCACCTGGGAGCCATTCAGCAGCCACCGATACAGTTCCCTAGTCCCCTCGTCTCCAGGAGGGTGGGAGGAGCGCGGCGCCCTCAGGGGCCTGCCCAGTACACTTGGGTCCTGGGAGTCTTCTCAGGTGCTCCCAGCACCTGTCTTGGCTGATGGCAGGAGGCCCTAAGCCTGGCGACTCTTGGTGTACGTTTCGGACTTCACTATCCAGCGAGCCAACCAGACTTCTGACTTCTCCCTCCTCTTTCTTCCTTTTCCTCAGTTGCGTTCTCAGGGTTCTCGCAACTTCAGCCTTCTGAGGAGTCAGGAGCTGCCCTTTCCGAATTTGCAGATCTCAAGTGCTTTGTTTAACACATTTTTTTTTTTTTAAGAAAATGCATGCTGATGAGGCTGTATTACAAGAGCCTGCTATGACAGTTGACATTCCAAAATCTGTGCTTTTCCCAGAATTAGTTCATATTTCTAGGCAGCAAAGAACCAACTCCACTTTAGATCCAGTTGCCAAATGCTTTCCCAGTCGCAAAAGCATCATTGTTAGTCTTCCTGCTTTTGCGGGTCTTGATCTCTGGCTTTGAGAGCTCCGAGAGCAGGGCCACTGGTGACACTGACAGCTTCTGATTTATGCGGGGTGGATCAGTCCCACAGAAGGTTAAAAGCTGTGGAGCAGAGTATTGGAGCCTGTGGACCTTGGAACTAAACAGCCTGGACTCAGGCAAGTGAGTTACACTCCGTGTGACGCTACTTCACCCCGCTAAAAGGGAGAGATAGCATAGAACCTGCATCACAGGGTTGTGGAAAGGGTTCAGGGAATTCCCATGTGTTGTGGCCAGCCTTGTGGCACAGTGGGTTATGATACCAGCATCTCATATCAGAGCACTGGTTCTTACCCCAGCTGCTACACATCCAACCCAGCTCCCTGGGAAAGCAGCAAAACATGGCTCAAACATGTGAAGTGCTTCAAACAATGCTAAGAGGCAGGCATGTGCCACAGTGTTAAGACCACTTGAGATGCATGTGTACCATATCAGAGGGCCTGGTGACAGACCTGGCTCCTCCAGTTCCAGCTTCCTGCTACTGCACACCCTGAGAGGCAGCAGGTGTTTGCTCAAGTAGTTGAGTCCAGTGTGAGAGATCCAGATGCAGTTTCTGGCTCCTGGCTTTGGCCTGGCCAAATGCATTTAGGGAATGAACCAGTGGATGGAAGATCTCTCTCTCTCTCTCTGTTGGTTTCTCTTCATCTCTATGCCTTTCAAATAAAATGAAAAAAAAATTTTTTTTAAATTTAGAACAGTGGCTATTATAAAAAAGATGAGTTTATTTTGGTACCAAATATGTATTTTAATATATATTAATTATTTGAAAGACAGAGTGACAGAGAGAGAGAGAGAGAGAGAGAGAGAGAGATCTTTGATCCACCAGTTCATTCCCCAAATGACGGCAACAGCTGGGACTGGGCCAGGCTGAAGCCAGGCTCCAGGAACTCCAGGCTGCTCTCCCACGTGAGTGGCAGGCACTAAAGCACTTGAGCCATCATCTGCTTTCTTCCAGGCGCCCTAGCAGGGAGGTGGATCAGAAGCCGAGTAGCCAGGTCTCTCACTGGCACTCCAGTATGGGACGTGGTTGTCACAGGGAGTGGATCCACCTGCTGCCCCACAACGCCCACATCATGATGCCAAATACTTAGAAATCTGTGTTTACAGGGAGGTCTTCAGAAAGTTCATGCAACCTGTGGATCAGGAATAAACAGCGTGTAGATTTCAAAATGTGGGGGGGCTAAAGCAGACTTAGCTTTTCATTCCGTTTTCCCTGAACGTTGTGAAGTACCCTTGTGCTGGGAGCTAGTAGCCTGCTTACTAATCCCTTCAAAGTCCGAGGGGGAGGAGCAGTCTTAGCGCAGGATGAGGCCTGGGCGGGCGGGCTCGCCTGCCCCTTCCTCTGTCTGAAGAATGGCCCGCTTTCATTGCTGTTCCCTTGCCTCTGAATCCGCGGCCCAGATGTAATCCGGGTGGGAGCTGCAGGTGTGTCTGCAAACGTGGTGCCCAGAGCCCAGGGTTAACAATGGCCAGGCCTAGCCGCGTGCCTCGGAAAGCAAGGAGAATCAATTTCTGATAAAATGCCAGGAAGGAGATTGACACGTCTAAAACCTTCCTGGTATCAGCTTAGCTTCCTGCACGAGATTAAACTCTAGGAAAAAAAAAAAATCAGAGAGCTGCAGTTTGCGGCTGGAAAGAGAGAATGTTGACAGCTTCCCCTTCCCGAGTCTGCTGTGGATAAGCCGCGTGCCCTTCAACGTAGCATCATCAAACTTGCCTCTATCCTGAGATCTTGGGCCTGAAATTGCCTTTAAAATGTCTCCTTTTGCTTCCTCCCTCCTCGCCAAAAAACACTCTGGGGAAGAAATTCGAAACAAGAATAGAAAAGAGAACTGTGCAAAGAGAAGGCGACTCCTGCAGGTTCGACCCGCCCTGTGAGAACCGTCCCTTAGGGTGGGGTGGGGTGGCTCTGGGGGAGCAGGGCCAGGGCCACAGCAGTGCCACGGCATGTGGCCTCCAGTCCAGACTGCAGCCTCCCCCCGATGGCCCTCCTCTTCTCTAATGAGAGCCAGTGGTTCTGTGGTGTTGACTCTGCGGAGAGTCACAGGCCACATCTCTCGGACTCTGCTCAGCAGACAGAAGCCTCCCTCGCAGCAGCTGCAGCCAGAAAGGGGAGATTTGTGGCCTTACCTAACTGAAAATGCAGGGGCGGACAACATCAGGCGTGGCTGGATCCAGGTGCTGTGACCCAGTTCCTCTGGACTTTGCCTTCTTCTCCCCCAGCCTGTTCCTTGTCGGCGGCATGGTGACTGCCAGCAGCCCCAGGCTTACCCCACAGAGGCCAGATAGTGTAGAGGGACGAGCTGCATGGCCCAAGAAGGAATCCCACCTCATCACTTCCCCCCAAAGCATCCCTCCCACTGAGCCTCAGTCCCTTCAAATACAGAATGGGGGTAGTGCCAGCCCCCGCCTCACTGGGGTGTCAGAGGTGCTTAGAAAACGTGCCTGGCACATCGAAAACCCCCTCTTCCCTCTCTCCTTCCTGTCATTGGTGTCATCCTCTCAACAGCTGCTGCAGCATGAGAGCTCTGGGCCAGGGCAGCTGTTGAGGCAAGCCTGTGAATTGAGACGCACTAGCTAGTGTCTGGCTGCACAGCCTCCTGGGGAGAAAGGGCGGCTGGGGTCAGTCTCGCGGTAAGCACACGGTACCGGAGGGTGCTTTCCCAAGGGAGCAATCAGGAGCCCTGTTGCCAGGAGAAGGGAAGATGGATCGTGGGCAGGCAAAAAGCAACAGCTGTCAGCGTCCTGGCTGCTCTGCAGTGGGAGCGGTGCACCTGCCAGATGGCCGGTGGTTAAAAATGGCTTTCACATCCATTGTCTCCCTCACTTCTCGTGGTCCCCTGGTGAGGTAAGCCGCGTTAGCCGCATCTTGCAAGGGAGGCCATCTAGGCTCAGTGCAGGGAGGTGCCTGCCTCGGTTGACACAGCCAGTGCCAGGCAGAGCTGGTTCCGTGGATGCTGGCAAAATGGCAGGAGCGGATCGCTTTTGGAGGGCGGCAGCAGAACCTTAGGCAAGTTCCTTAACCAGTTGGGGCTCAGGCTTTTTTTTTTTTTTTTTTTTTTTTTACTTTTGAAAGAGATCAATCTTTTATCTGCCAGTTTGCTAGTTCACTCCCCAAATGCCCACAACAGCCAGGGCTGGGCCAGGCCAAAAACCAGGAGCCCCAGTGCTCACTTTGGTAGCCCATGTACTAAAATTGGAACCATGCAGAGAGGATTAGCATGCCTCTGCGCAAGGATGACACGCAAACTCATGAAGCAGTCCATATTTTTCTGACAATATACTCTTCTTTCCTGCAAAAAAAAGAAAAGGAATGAAGAGGGGG